>NW_008824109.1:94697-100604 GCF_000699105.1 Pygoscelis adeliae | reverse complement strand
TTTTTTCAGTCCTGCTTTTGGTGGTTTCTTGTTCTTACTTTGCTACTGCACTCTTGGCTGAAAGTCTTCACTTGTGAAAAGGCAAAGGCCTTGAGAAATGGCTTAGCTTGATTCAAGGTGAGATTTGCCGGTAGCAGCAGGAACATAGTATCCTGTCTGCATCCCTTCACCTCTGCACAGAAATCCCACTGGCGTTAAGCTCAGGAGCAGTTGCAAAGGAGCCAGTGTTTGTTGTATGCAAAGAAACGTTCCTGCATCAGATATAAAGAACAAATTGTAGGCGGAGGAAAAGGCTGCTGTTGCCTAGCAAAAAAAAAAAAAAAAAAAAAAAGCTGTGTGTATTAGTCTGTACTGTGCAACACATACAGTTTTAAAGCAATATAGGTAAAGAGGGGTGGCCTTCCCGGCCATTCTGCGTGCTGGCTATAGAAAGTCCTACGGGATTTTTGCTTTAGCTATGACACCCACAGCTCACTTCTATTATTTCCTACTGAATGGAGAACGCCAGCTGATATGCAAAGAGGCAGAAGCTGTCAAAATACCAATGAACTCTTGTGCTCTCAGATGAACTGCACCTCTGCTGTCTTAAATCCAAGCATGGACGAGGGAACTTCATTGACAAAGTTGCAATATTGGACAGCACCTTGGAACATGGCACAGAAAGAAAAACAGACATTTCATCCATTGTTTATTCTGCATTTCAATTTATCCCCATCTTCTGCTGTTTTATTTCTGTAACTGTATTATCTTATTCTGCAAAGTACTTTAGGGATGCAGTGTCAGGAAAGACAAAAAGAGAAAAATATATCTCTTGATTTAGATGGATTTTACAAAGATGGAAGATGCTTCAGGAATTTATTAACACCACCTGTTGCATTGTTCCAAAATGACTTCTGGATCACAAAGAATTAGTTAGTTACAGGAAATTAAAGTTCGTTAAATAATCTTGTTCACAAAGTAATCAGTAATCAACAGTAATCCTTCAATTTAAAAACCTATCTTCCTAATGGCCAATGTAATGCTCACTTCAGGTTAAAAGAGCATGTGTTTCTAGTTTGTCTGTCGCAGCAGCAGGTGATGGTATATTTGCAGTACGCTGACATTCCTCCTTATCTGTCTGCGCTACTGTAGTTGGAGAAAATCACTAGCAGTTGCAATAAGCAGGTACCTGAACCTAGAGCTGACAGATGGTTGCCTTTTACAAGGTGAATCATATTTCTTAAAACGTACAGCAGAGGAATTTTACCCTGTGAAAAGGAGAGTGGCAGTTCTGGAGGTCTTTCTTAGTGGTGGAAAGCCAGGAAGTTGCACTGACCAAAACTACCACTTTTGTGTGAATCATAGGGAATGTTTCCATGTTATTACAGGAGCTTGTAAAACAGGATCCAAATGTACCAGTAAAGCAAAATAAATTCTTACACACTTGCATTCATTTTCTTTCTTCTCGCTCCTCCTTCACACTCAGTAGTTGCCTGTTAAGGGACTTGCCATCTTCAGTTGTTTCTTGTTTCTGTGAGAGTGTGTGTTTGTACATATGCATGTATGTACAAACATCTATATGCATTTACAGATGCACATATAGAAATAAACCAGTTATAGAAGCTATGTAATGACTGGACTGCAATTGATTAAGAAGTACAAGCGTGCTACAGGAAATAGGACACAGAGTTAGACAGAAGAGCTTGGTTTTCTTTTGGGACAACTCTTCTGCTTAAACGTAGATGGAATCACAGCAGGAGTTACCTTGTGTTTGTGTAGTAATTAGCGTATTGGTGTACCCATGGTACCTACCAGTGCAATGGCAATGCACGTATAATCATTAAATCTAGCTATGGGGTGGATATCAAAGATCACCATGTTCATCTCCAGGAGGTACTCTGAATTCTTCAAAAATTGATAAGAGGATGTAGACCGGTGGTATCTGTTTCAATACACCTTAACAGGGCTGAATATACTGCAGAATGAAGGGCAGTTGGAAACTTATCACTTTAGACATGCAAAAGATGGGACCCCAGATTATTAAAATAAAAACTGTGAAAAGCTGAGCAAGTAATTGCAATAAAATAGAAAGCAATAAGCATATCAGAAGTAATAAGTAGTAAGCATATAAAAAAAAATTTGGTACTATGACTGACTATACTGCATCCACTGTTGAATAAGGATTAATTACTACTCCCATTGCAGCTGTGAACAAGATAAAATAAAGAAATACCGCCTTTCTTATGGATGGAGGAATAGACAGTAGAGAGCCAATAAAGGGAGAATAAAAGTACACCTCTGTATAATGAATCTAAGCTCTACTGTGGCTATTTGCACAGGAGCGTTAGCATGGGGAGAAACCTGCACTGCTGATCTCTATATTTTATTTCTCCCTATATCCTGTAGTTCCTGTGGCCTGGATTTACACCAGCTGCGACAAGGTGCAGCAGAAATCTCCATTTAGCTCTATTTTCTGACCAAACAGTCCATTTACTCCAGCTGTGCATTCTTTATCAGGATTTGGCCCTTTGTGTAAAGGTGAATGCTTCTTTGGCTGTGGTCCCAGTGGGGCGTTTGATAACTTTGTCAGAAAGAATCAAGAGAATGTAATATGACTGAACAAATAATAGGCTGTCAAGGAGGCTTGAGTTACAGGAGCTGAAAGATAGTCCAAAATGCTTTGCTCTTCAAAGAAACCTAGAAAAACTTTGTCTTAATTTGGCCTTCAGAACTTTGACATCAGCCTTGGCTTGTCTGCAAGCATCAACTCAAATACAGGAATTTATATGGATAGTTAGTCCTCGTGAGAGGTTTCTGGCAGGCTGCTTTCCCTCAGGTCCATTACATACAGCACAAGAAGGTACCACAACTGCTTTTTCACCTCCATTCCTTTATGAAAAGTCTTACAGATTGTCCTAGAAAATAATTCCTCTTTAGCTTTTTTTAAACCACTCAAACAAGGAATTATCCCTGTTATAGAAGATTAAAAAAACACAGAAAACCTGTCTATTTCTGTGGCATTTTAATACATTTTTAGTAACTCTCTTGAAGCACATTTCAATCAGCAAATTCATCGACACTAAAGTCAATGGATATTCTTACAGAAATAATCTATAGTTTTTGTTTTATAGGCAGATGTACAGTAAGAGGCAAATAGAACAAAGTTCAATGCTCGCTATGCTTAGCCAACACCAGATTTTGACTTTGAAAAGGGTTTTGTAGGGCAAATACCCTTTGAAGACAACAAAAGAATCCCCCCGAGCCCCGGGGGCCTGGCTGCCACGTTCCCCCAGGCCAGCAGGGGAGATGATGCTATGGGGAGGGCAGGGGGGCAGACCCACTTGCTCTTGGAGAGCTGGGAACGCTCTTTTGGAGCTGCACTCCAACACTGCTGAGACACAGAGGCTTGATGCTGCTGTGATGGGCAGCCAGGGGCTAATACAGTTGTTCAGTAAAGTGATTGTTTACCACCCACAAAAGTAACTCAATTAGGTCCAGCTTTGAGCTGAGGGTTGGTCTAGATGACCTCCAGAGGTCCTTTCTGTGATTTCCTGACACTGACTGTACTCTGAAAGAATTTCTACATTCCCCAGAAGCCCTACTACTGCACAGTTGCACTGAAGCTTCTCCAGGGGAAGGGGAAACACCGATTCTGTTTGCTTGTCTTCATACTGATAGCCATCATCTCAGTCAGCCCTAGCAATTGAGCTAGTGGCTGCCTTACCCAGAGTATCCCGCTCTATCTGTCCACTGAAGCTATAGTAAAAATTCAAAGTTTCATTTGGCCGGAGAAATGAGAAGACACTTGGAATTGGGGCAGATTTGTAGCCAGTTCACTTCTCTGCAAAGATGGATCCACACATCCCTTCTTCCAGGACGTCCATGGTGAGGGTTTGTTGTAAAATACAGGAAGAATCCTTGGGTGATGGCAACAACACTCCCTACAGCCACAAAAATAATCAGCTCCAAAATTAAGTTTTGTCACTTAAATAAAGAAAGTTTATTTACATAGTATCTTTTAAGCTGTACATAGTTTAAGCTTACACACCTACTCCTAGTTTGGGAACTTAAGCTGTGTTTATTTTTAAAGAAGGGTGTCAGTGCACCTTTAAATGGTTCAGCTTTTCACATTGTTGGTTCTCCACTGTGGAAAGTATTTCCTCTCTCTTCATATCATGATTCAGCTCAGCTCGAGAAGTTAGGTGTGCAAAGACATGACACAGACATATCTCACATTTCTGCATTCAACACAATAAACAAGTGAAGGACTGGAACAACGTGCAGTACAAAGATTAAGAAATTGTATTTCTGTGCAGGCCTTTCTCCTTACCACTTAAGGCAATAAATCATTTCAATTAGACATAATTAAAACAGTTTGCATTTGAAATGTAAATTAAAACTGAAATCAGTATTATCCAGCTCCCCCCTTCCACATTCGTCTCAACTATCAGGAGGATACTGCACATCTATCTACTTTTGGCATAGATTAAGTCATAACTTGCATTTTTTTTATATAATCTCTGACTGTAATCAAGCACTGGTATACGGACTTTTATCATCAGTTCCACAGTTATGCAATTTTTCCAAGTTCCTGTCCAGATACCTCTGGGCTTTGAAACCTTTATTGCCTTTTCTAATTTCCCCTTTTCATCTAAAATTAATTAGAGTACAGACTCTGTTGTCTTTTTCTTATTCCATTCAGCTTTCAGAGCGTTTTTGTTCTCCACCTAAACAGTGGTTCCGTGAAGATTTAATACACTGCCCCCATGTCTATGAGTGTGAACTCAACAAGAAGAGTGCCACGGCAGATACGGGCCAAAAACTATATAAAGAGAAATAAAGAAATCTTTTGTACCCCATTATGCAAAAATGCAACATTATGATATTAGAGTGCACAGCAGTGGACTGATTAATTAAGATAATAAAACTGATGTAATTAAACATGACTTGGACTCCTTTTATTAGCCCTTCTGTTGTCAAATAAACCTTTCAAACCCTGTAAATAAGCAAGCCAAATGACAGTTTCAATTGGTATGCAGGGGATTTGAGTTACTTAATGTTGTAATTTTTTTCTGATTTTCACTCTTTTAGAGCATCAGGACTAACACTTGGAATAAACACATTGATTTAGTTGTATTGTCAGTGAGTCACTAATCAGAGAAATCATTGATTAGACAGTAATCTGACAATTAAGTCTGACATTGTCTCCGGTGCCTTGGCAATGGATGCATTTTTCTTTAAACTCAGGCCTTAACCTTGTTGTTTTCACGGTCTGGAGACTGAAATGAGGATTCACAATAAGGACAATGCTCTTATCCTTTGTTTTCTTGCTTTGTTTTTTTTCCAGCTTGAGACTGATTGTCATGTGTTTTTCTGGATTTCTCTCTTTTTAAAATGAACACATGCCATTCCTGCACAAGTGACATTTTGACAGGATGTTAAAGCACTTTAACCATTTCTTCCCTTTCATTTCCTGAAAACTGATTTTTAGGATTCATTCATCCAAATGATGAAGTAAGAGTTAATAAACCTTCATTTTGGGGGGACCATTCTGATTGCCTCTTGAGGAACTTAGAGCATCACTCAGTGGCAAGTCTGACTGTGTGTCAATATTTCAGAGCTCCTTCAGCCCATGGGCTCAGCCCATCCAATGTGTACCAGCAGCATTCATGGAGAAAGGGAAGCAAAATGCAATGTTAATCTCCCCAGATAGTACTGGAATGAGTAATTCTTCCAATCTAACAATAAGACACAATGTTAGCCTTGAAATTAGACACTTGGGCTCCGGTCCATCGTGTGTCAGAAAAGCAGTTGAGCATGTCTATACCTTTAGGCATGTGCTTAAGTGTTTTGCTGCAGTGGGGCAGGCTAAAGTAAATGCTTAAATGATTTGTCAAGCTTGTGTTTCAACATGCTGTTGTTAACATT
>NW_008824109.1:83951-94678 GCF_000699105.1 Pygoscelis adeliae | reverse complement strand
CTACATGGAGACTGAAGGCAGTTATCAGACTCTCATTTCAATGAATTAAATCAACATCACTTTAAATTAGCTTAGTTACATGAAGCTGTCAGTGCTGTCATACGAAAAGATCCATTGTCACTCCACGATCCAGGGGAAGTCAGCGATACCCTATCAACTCATTTCCCTTAGTACCACAGGATGCTCATCACCACTCATTTTCAGAGTCTGTATTTCAGACCCAGCTATATTTTATATATCTTAGAAACATGAACAGAAAACAGAATTTCATAGCCAGATTTTAGAAGGCATTTACTTTTACCTTAGAACAAAGCTGTTGACAAGAGAAAATTAAAATCAACACTTTACTTGAGTACTACTTTTATTTTTCCTGTCCCATAGGCCTGCAAGATATATATCACAGTGGTGTCTCATTATATACTGATGGATCTGAAACCCAGAGGTAGAATATAGGGTTAAACTGGTATTTAAAGCTATATTTCAAGGTTTTTAGTCTTTTTTTCCCTCCTTTCTCTATCTTAAAAAGTTTTCCCATTAAAGCAAGCTAAGCAGCTAAACAAGTTTTAGGGCAAAAAGAAAATTTGAGGCACGCAGTAAATGCTCAACCTGCATAGACCAGTGCTTAACTTAGGAAATCATCTGATATTAGTAGAGTGAGAATTTAATAAAATAGTACTTATCTCCCAAGAAGCCTGTACAAGCATTAATCAGTCTGTGTGAAGAACGATTCCTGCTTGGTCTGTTTTCAGTTTGCATGTTTTGTTCCTTTGAAAAGTGAATGACTGGAAGAAGAAGAGATGGCTATTTCTGTGGGGAGCAACTAAGCTCAGTGAGGTGCCGCCAAAGGCTTCAGGGTGAGGCAAGAGATGAGGGAGTCACAGCAGGACACTGTGTCCTCAGGCAACCAAGTGTCCTCTAATTACAAAGAGAGGAGCTCTAGTTCATTTGCTAATAAAACCAGGCTATTGAGTCAGTGTTTTAAGACTGCTTTGGGGAGTTCACTTTGAGTTAGAGGTGTAGGCAGATCCACCTTGACTGACTGATTGATTTGGCTTCTGCAACAACTGACATACATGCTGAAGTAGTGCTGATTTTCCTCACCAGAAAATAAACTACATCAGTACAGGATTATTGCTTAAGTTCAGGGAATTTGCTGCAATTTTATTAAAATACAAGGCAGTATTTCAACACATATTCGGTTGCTTCTCTGCTTTTTGTTATTAATGGAAAGCTATCTATACAAAGCTAAATATTTGTATTCCAAAGGAATATGTAAGCTTGTTCATCATTATAAAAAAAAATCTAACTTTCTTTAAACGATCCACTACAATATCCCCCCCCCCTTGCCTCCCCCTACCTTTTGTTTTCCTCCTTTTCTGTTCTCTCCTCACTTCTTCCAGCCAGCATCCTGTTGAAATTGTTTACAGCACTGATACCAGAACACTGGCCTGATGGAGAGCTCTGAAGTACTTTGGTACACATTTCTGCAGTGGGGAAAAAAAATAGTATCCAACATACTCTGCTTACTTAACCTCCCTTTTGATCAGCTGTCCCTCAGTGGAAAGCCATCAGATTTCTGTTCTTTTTCTTCAATGATATGTTAGTGGCCTTCACTGCGTTTCTATCTCCCACAATGAGTATCTGATAGTAGAAATGTAACACATTCAGCACTATCAATTTCAAACACAATACACAAGAGTAACAGATGTTAAAAATTGCCTTGGCCACATAGTATATTGTCAAAAAATAGATTTCTTAGAGCGAACTCCGGGTTTAAATAAAAGGTGACATTGTTAATGAATGTCGTCAGAGTGATAAAGTGATAGATGCCTAGCCATTCCTCTCTATGGACCTTCCCGAACAGAGAAGCTGTATAAAAGGATATTTGTCAAGGAAAATTGGATGGAAAACTAAGGTTTTGTGACATTTATTGTCTTTTCTTCAGCTCCTGTCTACTATAGTAGTATATCTTAGTGTTTGTATAGGTTCTTATTTGGTTTAATTTTGAAGTATATAGTGATGAAAGGTATAAGCACACCTTAGAAAACTCCCCCCTCTCAAATTCATTTCAGCTATATTGCTCTATCTCTGTCAATGAAATGAGAAAAATTAAACCACAGTATTTAGAAAGGCTATATTACCCTAGGCATCTGCATATAGAAGAATACATTAGGAAAAAAAAAATCAGTCCCCCCCAAACTAATTTCTGGAATGAAATAAAGTTTTCATGCAAAAAGACATCTGCCAGAAAACAGTGTTTACAATATAATAGTTTAAATAAGTGATTAGTTTAATGCATTCGTTATATCAAACCCTTGTTACCAGATAACTGATAACAATACAACGGCAAAAAAAAAAGTATTTCATTCAATGCAATTTTATGCAAATATTCACCTTCCTGCATACAGTTTTGAGGACAGAACATGACAATAATCACCACCCATCAAAGAAACCCAGATACCTTTCTTTAAGTCATCCTTCGTGTAGCAGTGCTGGAACTCATGTATACTTTTGTCTGGATATTTCCAACTAAGGTCCTTTTTAAAAAAGAAAAACCAAGAAACCCAATCATTTTGTTGGGCTGTCCAAGAGAAGAATCCATATAGCAGTTCCTCTCTCGGAGAGGTGCAGAACATGCTAATAAAGGCAATAGTTCCATACTGGTTTTCCCTGTACTGTAAGTACATTAAAACTGCAGAAGAAATTTTATTTACAGAAATACACAAACTAATAACAGCTCATCTGTAATATTCACCAATAGGCAGCATTAGCAAATACCCACTTATTTGCTACATGTAATCATTTTGATATCATTTGCTCTTCTAATTCACAAGCCAAAATGCTTAAAATGCCAGTCGACAGGTCTTTGTCATTATTATTCATTATGCTTTGCTAAAGCCATTTAATCATGTGCAGGCCCTACAAAGGATTTCTTCCCCTTTCTCTTTTTAACAAACATGCTTTTGAAGGTAAGCTTGCATAGCAAATAACTTATCTGATAGAAATAATTACAGACAGCAAGAGGGGAAAAAAAAAAATCTAATCTGCTGGGAATTGTTCTTTGCTTTCATTGTCCTGCAGCACCGTTTTACCAGAAAGTGCTCTGAATAATTTAGGGGCTGCTAATATGATTGCAATGTCTTCTGATGTTCACCACAACTGCTTGAGGTCACTATGCTATCTGGTTATATTTGATGCCCAAGGAAAAAGGAAGCTCTAAAACTGAAGGCAGCCTATCAAGTAGAAAGATCATTCCAGTCGGATTTTATAGGCCACTTAAGGTGGATAGTAACAGTTGGACTCGATCTTAAAGGTCTTTTCCAACCTAAATGATTCTATGATTCTAAGAGGCAGCAAATATTCAGATGACATTCAGAAATATGATGGTTTCAGAGGTTTATTTTAATAAAAACCCAAAATGAGAAAATTGATTATTAGATTCTCCCTACCCATGTTTTATGTTAGTGAACTAAGAGTTGTTGCTTAAGTCAATAAACATAAGCTATTAAGAACATTAAGTTAGAAAGCCATCTTCCCCACACTAACAGATTAGCACTCTGCAGCATGGTACCCTGCTCTACCCTACTCAACCATGGATAGCTGAACCATGAGCTTTCAAGTCTCTTCTCTTCTTGCCTCAAATAAAGTGTTTAAATTGAAAGATTAGCCACTTTCAAAGTTACAAATAGCAGAGAGCACTATACAAAAAGTTTCTCAACTTCCTCCAGAAATATTAAAAAAAAAGTAGAAAGTTGCATTTAGCCTTGACCTTAGAAAAATACCGTATTAGCAGCAACGCTACTACTCTGCTACTACTAAGCCAACTCACTGTCTGCCAGTCAAGCAAATCAAGAGCACGTCTGAAATACTCCAGAGATTCTGCCTTGATTTATTTACTTACAATTAGACAAAGATTAAATGAGGATAATATTACACATTTAGTTTCATCTACAGTACTGTTTATCTGTGGGAGCTAAGGTAAACTAGATGAAGTTAAGATCCACAGAGGGCATAAAACACTCAGGTTTTTGATTCAGCATTTTGTACCTAAGTAGTATTGATGATTTCTACTCACAATGAAGTCCAGTTCACATTGCCTCTGAATCATCCACAGTCAAGTTGGCAGGTATGGGAATATGGAAGATTTGCTGACTTTGAGTCTTTTTCAAAGAAATGAACATAGAAAATAGGTAAGAAATATTTGACTCTCTGCAGGTGTTTTCAGACTAGCTCCTTCAATACACAGCTCACTCCGTAAGTTGAGATCGTGATAACAAAGCAACCCTAAGAGCCTTCAGCAGCTTAGGAGGTACAATTTCCCCACTTCAAACTTCAGAAAAAAGGTTAGCTACCCCTACACATCTAGGATTAGTCCTATCACATTGCAGAAGAAGCAAAGAGAAGAGAAGAGATCACCGGTGGCTTCCCCACCACCTCATACATCCTGATCCCCAGGGCATGGGGCAGAGTCAGACAGCAGCACACACAGAATAAAACAGCAGCAGCACAGTTTCTCTGCAGAGACCATTTGCTACTGCAAGGACCTGCTTACTTTGCCTGTACCTAAAGCAAACCCTCACTCTGCTGAAGAGTACCTGCTCAGGCCTATGACTATTCTTCTGGTCCGGTTTCTCTGAGCACTGTAATAAAACCATTGACACTACTCTTGCTCTTGATGCAAGGCATAGCACCCCTCCGCAGCCTGCCTTGCTCAGGCAGAGAAAGGACACCTACCACCGCCCCCCCAATCTTTGTTCTCTGCACTTAAGCCCCTCAAGCTAATAAACTCCCTACTTAGACCCCTTAAACCCAGCCATAACCTAGCCCCCCTCTGAACCACCATCTTAGCCTGGCTTCCTTTGCTGTCCTTTAATGAGGGCTCTAATTATTGTCAGGTGAGTATAATTACTGCTAACAACTGTCCTGGGTTATTTCAAAGGCTCCTGGTCATAGGCACTGGGCAGCAATGGGGTGAGAAAAGTGATTTTGGATCTTTTCCTGATTTGAGCCTCTTCCTACAGTTTTCCATGCTTTTGCATAAGCCTTACATGTTGCAGTAACTGATCTCAGGAGTCTGCACTCTGTTCGGTGCCTGTATTATTGAAATGGATTTGCATTAGGTGTCTGTAGCAAAGTTTCTGTTGTGAGAAGGCTGCAGGGTGGCCTCTGTGAAGAGAGGCTGGGGCTGTCCCATGCTGGACACAGCTAGTTCTAGCCTGCCCCAAGGGCCTCACTGCAGGGCACAGCTGTGCCCCTCAGCCATGGGTGTGCCACCTCAGGAGAAACTTATTTAGACAAGGGTAAAAACCTCAGATGGTAGTGTGGGGGTGCAAGTTAAAAAAAAAAAAAAAAAGTAGTATGAGCACTAAGCCCAGAGAAGAAGGAAGTGCTTGAGCAGAGGTTTCCTCGCAGCCTCTGGAGGACTCATGATACAGCAGGTGGATATACCCTGTAGGAACCGTGCCTTATGGAGAGGAGCCCACGCAGGAGCAAGTTTATCCTCAAGGAGCTGTGGCCTGGAGAGGACCCATGCTGGAGCAGAAGAAAGGAAGGAGCAGCAGAGAGGTACTGCTGTGTGCTGACCCTCACCCCAGTGCGGCTGTACTGCTCGGGGAGGGAGAGGAGTTGGGTACAAAGAAGTAAAACTGAGCTGGGAAAGACTGGGAAAGAAAGGGGTGGGGGGAGGTGTTTTGTATCTTGTCTTTGTTTCTCACCATCCAACTCTATTTTAATTGGCAATAAGTTAGATTAATTTTCCTTAAGATGAGTATGTTTTGCCCCACTGGCAATGGGTAAGCAATCTTCCTGTCTTCATCTCACTCATGAGCTTTTTTAATCCTATTTTCTCCCCCTGAGGAGGGGGCAGTGGGAGAGCAGCTGGGTGAGGGTCTGGCGGCTAGCCAAGGTCAACACACCACAGATCTAAATGAGCCAACTCAAAATCATGTACTCTAGATATATCTGGATTATTGGGCTCTTAGTCATTGCATTCGCTGGCTAGCCTGGAAAGTCAGAGAGGTCTGTTTTTGCTATTCCTGACTTTCTGTAGCTAAAGACCAATGGATTTAATGTAATTTATCTATAGAGAAGTGAGGGTGTTGGAGGAAGTTGCTCAAAGTGAGCACCCTCTAACCTTTAGGATGCCTGTAGAATAATTTCAGTTGCTTAGGTTAATTGCAACTGAAGAATAGCCTGGGATAAGAATTAACCCTGCTGCTGCAAGGCCTTCTGCATTCACCGGCGTGTTGGGAAAATCCTGTGAGTCCTCATGCAGGATGAGACCAATGTAAATATGGGCTATGAATGTGATAGCTTCTCTCTTAGATGTTGCAGGCTATGTGTGAATCACTTCCTGAGTAGGTTCATCTAGTAATTCTGTGCAATTAATAAATCTGGAAAAAAAAAAAACCCAAACCACCTGTTGTAAACGTGAAAAAACAGCAACAAAAAAGTAAACCACACAACTAAATTGTTCACTCTAAATCATTCCCTCAACTGAATGATGTGCTGACAGGTGGTTGGAGCTGTAAATACAGTTACAGAGACTGTCTAGAAGTGAAAGATTGCTATTTTGTTATGTAGTATGATGTGTTCGGAGCTTGTAACTTGTCCTGAGTCCTGGATGTTGGCTGTCTTGGAGCTGTGCAAGAGTGAAATGTACATCTTTCTACTCGACTTCTTGCTAGACGTTGATATGTGTAGTGTTGGAGATGGGGACAAAAAGGGTTCCTTTAAGATTACTGTTTTTTTATAAGAACTTCCCTGACTACAAATGACTCAAGGTTTTTTATTTGATGGAATGATCCAGAATGTTGTAGTAGGGATCTCAATTCATCCAAACCACCAAAGTGTATACAAACATTATGTACTAATACTTGCAACACCTTCTTCCAGATAAATTAATCCATATTGTGCTTATTCCTGACAGTTTTCTGGCTTTGGGCTTTTTCATGATACAAAAAAATGGGGTTTGAGATGTGAAGCAAAGCCCTAGAAGGAGAGGTGCAAGAGATGTGTATGGGCCCAAGAGCAGAATCTGAACCTAACAAATATCTTGCGATGCACAATTTAACACTGCCATCAAATGGCCAAATATATTTATTATTGTGCAATAGTATCTCAGCTGACTGTCTGTTATAAGCACTTCTAATTCTAGACGACCTAGTTGAGTCACACAAACGAAAAGCAAAATAACAACAATGGCTTTCTGGTTTTGGTGTTTGATGGAAATACAGGCCTGATCCTGCAACTAGCTTTGGGGAGAGGGTTCAAGTCTTAGGAGAGCATCACTGATGCCTGCAGGGCTATGTGCAGACATGGACGTTCATTCAAGTGGAGTAATTTGTAGGATCCAGTTTTGTTTCCTTTATTATGAAAATAAATATCTTAATAATGAGAAAACCACTTTTGTTCCTTGGCATATCAGTTGTTTGCAACTTCTATACTGTTCTCTCTGAAAGGAAATATTACTGAACAGTTGCATTCTGTCCACAAAATTCTCTAAGTGTGTAAAGTGGATATAAATGAAGTCATGAAAGGTAATCGTGGTCTCTCACAGGAGAGGCAAATGAGCCAAGTGTACAAGAAACTGCATACCAGGGTGAAACACAGTAAGGAAAGACAGACCAACTTTGATGATCACGCTTAGTCACAGGTAGCTCTTGGCAAAAAGCTTTGCGATAGCACAAGGTGGGCTTCCACATGAGCTAGGCAACTCAGGAGCGTCCAGCAATGAGCACAGATGGAAACCACACCTGTCTTCTTCCCATACTCTGCGTCCTGCCAGCATTTTTTAGCTACTTTGCTGACTCTTGGCTCTGCTCCATGGAATTACCATACAGGCACATTTTGCACTCTCAGTACAGACCTACATAAGTAGTATATCTAAATACGTACATCTAAATACATCTGACATAAAAGCTATCCAACATGTAGAACATTTACTTCAGTAGTCACTCAGAGCCAAGCAGTATCAAAGCTCTCTTTTTCAGTTTATTAACTATGCTGATTAGTGTTGTGCCATAAATCCCTGGGGATGGCAACATTAGTTTTAATTCTAGCTACTTACTTTAAGAGTCTCTTGGAAAACCTCATAGGGCTACAACAACTCCTGGTTTTCCTCCCTGGGCAGTTATAACATCATTCCCTAGTGCAGGACTTGAAAAACTCTGTGGTGTCCAGGGTATCCTTGAGATGCCATTGTGACATCCATACTATGGCTGTTGTTTAAGTCCGTTACTTCTGTCTTTGTCAACAAATGCAGCCTTTTGTGGCTGTTTTCTGTCAAGACCTCCAGGCTTTGCATACAGTTGCTTCAGGGACTTGGAGAAGGTGTAGCCTATGGCTGTTGTATGTGTTCACCTGGCACTGGTGCAAAACCTCTCATGGTACAGCTGCTCCTCGCCACACTCTGTTTGTCACAGGGGAAATGCATGACATCTTAAAAAAGCTTGGCCAATCATGTTGGGATTTGCTTTACTTGTTTCTCTATACATCTTCAGACATCAGAGGTGCTGAGAAGACTATTAGATTTTTTGTTGTAGAAAATATCAGCAAGTACCATCATTGGTGCTGTCTTCTAAGTTACAAAATTATATCTTGATGAGATTTGGGGTCTACGTCCCCTTTCAAAACATTCTTTGTCTTTTTTAAAACAGTTTTCTATGTCCAGGGACAAAGGAGATGAATAAGATGAAGGATAATGTATCTAATCTATACTGAACTGCAAAAGTAGTTTTACACTGGATTATAAACACTGGTTGATTGTCAGTTATTACTGATAGGTATCACATGCCAGTTAAAACCTACTTGATGAGCCTGAAATTGCTTGTTGATAATATCCATTAGTAAAGCAATTTCAATAAACTAGTGCATTAGAAGTACATATTTTTTCCTGTTTATACCTACTGCTCTAAGCCAGAGATCTTTTGTGGAACCAACATGAACTCCTTCAAGTTATGCAGGTCTATTTTTTTTTATCGCATACAATGAGCCTCAACAACCCTCAATGTTACTGTTCATTTGAGTTCAATATAAAAAAAAAAAATCTCTGAACTTCTTGTGGATGATTTGATCTCATGCATTCCTCATCTTCTGTAACACTTTAGAAATAATCATCCTGCAGTCTTAAAATAAAACTGCATTTAATATTGAAATCCCCACTTAAATTTCTAACAGAGCACTCCTCGCTGTTTTAATTCACTTCTGAAGGGCCTCATCCTGGGCAGATGCAATCACAATCCGCATTTTACCTATTTTGAAGAATTCTTTCACACAAAATTCATATGAATATAGTGCAGATGTAGGCTTTTTTCCACTGCATTTCTCTCAGCTGCTCTAGAGAATTTCTGCTAACACTATCTTCCCTAATCTTTACTTTCAATATATAACTTTAAGTCTCAGGGGGGGAAATTATTTCAGATCTGTCTGCCACATGGATTTTATCAAAGGCTTAATGGTTTATATTCAGCTTTACTGACTACTCCTACCTTTTTAAATGCAACTGTTTACACCCAGGAAACAGGTTTATTTGGGTTTTTTTATTGTCCGTCTTCCATATTCTATTCCATCCTCTTACCAGTCTGAAAGAAGCGGGCATCTCCCAGTGTTTTGTTTGATGGTATCTATTGCTTATGTACTATTCGTTTTATACTTATTAATGTAGCATCTCATCTCCTAGTCCTTTTTAGTTAGTGCTCAGGCTGTGAGGGACTAGTATTCAACATCTATTAGACATAGAATCATAGAATCATTAAGATTGGAAAAGACCTCTAAGATCGAGTCCAACTGTCAGCCCAACACCACCATGCCCACTAAACCATGTTCCTAAGCACCTAATCTACACGTCTTTTAAATACCTCCAGGGATGGTGACTCAACCACTTCCCTGGGCAGCCTGTTCCAATGTTTAACCACTCTTTCAGTAAAGAAATTTTTCCTCATGTCCAATCTAAACCTCCCCTGACGTAACTTGAGGCCATTTCGTCTTGTCCTATCGCTTGTTATTTGGGAGAAGAGACCGACACCCACCAACCTCCTTTCAGGTAGTTGTAGAGAGCGATGAGGTCTCCCCTGAGCCTCCTTTTCTCCAGGCTAAACAACCCCAGTTCCCTCAGCCGCTCCTCATAAGACTTGTTCTCCAAAACATCCTGTGTCTGGACATCTTTGTGGTTGCACTCATACAGTAGGATTTTCCTGTATTGTTCACAATTCAAAGTGCATTTTTAATCTCTCCTAGTGGTCTGGAGAAAGCATACTGGCAAGTATGAGGATAAGAACAGTTTTCTGTAGACCACTGGTTACACCCTGCTTTGCTACTTTTTCTCTCAAGCACATAGAATCATAGAATAGAATCATAGAATCATTAAAGGTTGGAAGAGACCTCCAAGATCATCGAGTCCAACCATCAACCCAACAACACCATGCCCACTAAACCATGTCCCTAAGCGCCTCATCTACCCGTCTTTTAAATACTTCCAGGGATGGTGACTCAACCACTTCCCTGGCCAGCCTGTTCCAATGTTTAACTTCTCTTTCAGTAAAGAAATTTTTCCTTACATCCAATCTAAACCTCCCCTGGCGCAACTTGAGGCCATTTCCTCTCGTCCTATCGCTAGTTACTTGGGAGAAGAGACCAACACCCACCTCGCTACAACCTCCTTTCAGGTAGTTGTAGAGAGCAATGAGGTCTCCCCTCAGCCTCCTTTTCTCCAGGCTAAACACCCCCAG
>NW_008824109.1:76502-81867 GCF_000699105.1 Pygoscelis adeliae | reverse complement strand
CCCCGCCCCCTCTTCCTCGCCTCTCCCTGCTGAAGAGTCTATAGCCATCCATTGCAGCACTCCAATCGTGAGAGTCACCCCACCACGTTTCTGTGATGGGGACTAAGTCATACCTCTCCCGCTGCACGATGGCTTCCAGCTCCTCCTGCTTGCCGCCCATGCTGCGTGCATTGGTGTAGATGCACTTGAGCTGGGCTATCGATTTCACCTCATGGTATACAGAAATTCTATTTTAAGCTATAACTTCAGATTTAGTTCCTCCAGTACTTTGCAGTGTTACTCCTTTTGCAGATCAAAATGTCACCTTTGTGAAGGGGATGCCTTGAACTTAATGCAAATGGCAGTATGGGCACTTGAGCTGGGCTATCGATTTCACCTCATGGTATACAGAAATTCTATTTTAAGCTATAACTTCAGATTTAGTTCCTCCAGTACTTTGCAGTGTTACTCCTTTTGCAGATCAAAATGTCACCTTTGTGAAGGGGATGCCTTGAACTTAATGCAAATGGCAGTATGGGGAAACAACTGTCTTGCACATTTAGTCCACATAATGAGATTCCTTTGGTGCTGTAAGTTAAGTATCTTACCAGCTCACCTCTTTCCTACAGCTAACCTTTCAGTGCTAGTTTCACTAAAGATGCACTTTAGTTTGGGTGTCCCTACTCAGCCCATCACTTCTCATTTTAAAAAAAAAAAAGAAAAGAAAAAGAAAAATAGTATTTAGGTATCTTGTTCTCCCTTTTTCTCTACTCTCTAATTGAAATAGACTCCAAATTTCATGTAGAAGTTTGTAGCAATTTTTTAGGTTTTTTTAGACTTTTAAAATGGTCCTGTTGAGTTCTCAGACTTCTTTAAATGGTGGCACTGTTGCACTTTTCATACTAGGTACATTGACAAAAAAGCAATAGTGAACATATCCAAGTTGGTAATGAACAGGACTATTAACCACCTCATTTATTGATTGCCATAGATGACTTGAAGTATTTTTTCCTAAAGAAATATTTTTAAAACTGAAGTTAATAACAAACAGGCCAGGAACACAGCCTCCACACCTACCCACTGAAAAGGAATCCTTCCCTTTCTCAGTTCCAGTGGAAAACAGGTAACTTTGCTGCTGGCCAGTGTGGTGCTGCCTAATGCTTCACTGTAGATAAGAAATCACATGAACCCACTTTAACTGCTATATATCTCAAGCTTCTGGGGTTTGGTTTCAAGTCATCACCTTGTACATTGCACAGAGCTCATGAGGAACTAAGTTAATTGTCTTTGTCCATCTTTGTCCTTGTCATCTATTTATGAAAATGACGGCAGGCGCTTTGCCGAGCTGGAAAAGAAGTGCAGATTAATCTGTGGGCTGAGACTGCCCAATACATTATACTTCTGTCTTTAAGGTCTCTCTATTCCTGACTTACAGTAATAAAACAAAGCAAAAGTCACAGGAAAGTCTTCCTAATATTCCTTAAAGGAGTGGTTAACTGATTTTATCATTACAATTTATATGCTTTTGAGGGAGTAACCTTTCCCTGTACATCCTGAATGTCTCTTCTCCTTTGACCAGGGTGCCCTCTGTCCAAATAGCGACCGTTCAGGTAATTCATTTTTACTTTGCTCTGTTCTAAGTACTGACAAGTGACATGGTCTTCTGGAATAATTACAATGGATAGCCCTGTCTAATTCACATTAGATAAAAAATGCAATGTCTTTAAAGGTACGATAGACAAATCCCGTAAATATAAAAATTCCTCTGAAAAGGTACTGTATAGCTGTCAAAGAGGCTGTGGAAAGCTCAGTGCAATGCTAACAGAATTGTTGGTTCATTCAGTCAGAGGGAAGGGGACCAGACCCTCAGCTGGTGCAAGGTAGCCTAATTCCATGAAAATCAATAGTGCTGCTCCCCTCTTGTGGCAGCAGAGGACCTTTTATTTTCCCTTCTGTGTTTGGCACACATCAGTCTGATTCCTTCCCAAGCTACAAATGTGAGAAAAGAGGCACTCTCCTTCCTCTGATGGAGTGGAGCCCTTCCCCAAGGACTTCAGCTGCCTTTCAGAAGCTGGACCTTCAAACCCAAACACTGCAGCACCTGAGCCCCAACTCAGTACACAGGGGGCTTATTTGTTGATAATGCTGCTCCATCGATTTAGTGGCATTACAGTAGCTGAATTAGGCCCATCATGCCCTACTCAAGTGACAGAAGAAACTGCAGCTATAACTCACATTTCCCCTTTATCCCTGAGCCATTCTGACTACTTAACTGACTTGGCTTCCAGACACCCCCCTCGCTGCCCTCCCAGGTTGTTATAAGTTGAGCAGCACATAAAGGTGCAATGCTATTTTCCTCATAAATGAGAAGTACGGTTTGGATCTATAAGGGGAGTACATATTACATATCCAAGCATACAGAAACATAACGGAGCACCCGTGAGAGCTGAAAATGGCTTCAGAAAACAATCTATAAATCTCCGGTGTTATCTTTCTGACAGCCTCCTAATCTCTGCAGGTTGTTGTTAAGAGCTGCATTAAACTAGCCTGTCATTGATCCCAGCTCTCACCGCTTCTCAGAGATGCACTTCCTGTGATCAATTAGAAAAAGAGGCAACAGCTTCTTAAAAGCATCTTTACAACAGGACGCTGCAATAACATATCTTCCCAAAATGTGTATCTCTGACATTTACATCATACCTTGACGAAGTACAGCTGGCATTTGCACCAACAACATAATTCAGTCTTCTGAAATAAGTTTAAAAAAGCTTAGGTTCCTCATGTTGAATCATCATTCTCACCTCCAACTTCACCCCCAACAGAAACAGTTATGTTAAAACAGTGGTTGCAATTTCTTGCCATTTATTTAATTTTGAGTCAGTTTTAGATGAGCTCTGAATAGGAAGTAGCCTCCTCTCAGTGACTTTGCGGGGGAACAGAATGTGAACCTTCTGCCTCCCTGTTAAATCTCTGAGAAGGGGTCTGGCTTACTGTCCAATTCCCATTCACTCTGCACATTATTCAGTATGAAAATCTTTCCTCTATGGTGTGTACTAATTCCAAAGTTACTTATGAATGATTCCTCTTTCCTTCAAAAGAAAATAGTGACTGCAGTTCTATTTTTCTATCTTGTATCAAAACAGCAAAAACTTCTAAACTTGTTGGAAATGAAAAATACACACTCCTTTCTGTCCCTAGTACAGACTTGTTTAGGTCACTAGGTATTTTTAGCAGGGATAGTTCTAAAATTTTTCACTTTGCTCCTTTTGACTCTTCTAATTTCTTACCAAAACCAATGGCCTGATGTGATGGAAGAGCAGGTAACAAGAAGCAGATAGGTTAGCACCTCTGGGAGTTGGGGTATGTCATGATTATACGTGCTCTGCTATATAATACATGAAAGGTGGTCACTACTGTAAATGTCAGGAGGGAACATGCTAAAGGACAGCACTAATGAAAGAGTAAAAGCACTTAATCTTGAAGCTGGAAGTTGCTGGAAGTCCAGTAAAACTAGAGGGAGCCACAGAAACTTACTACTCCTAAGAAAAATATTCAAAAAAGAATAGGATGTGATTGTCTCTAGAAATAAGGGATTAGCTTTGGTGGACCAATTATATTCCTATTATGGAAATTATGTTTCTGTTGACTTCTGCAGTAGCTGGAGAAGGTGAAGTTCCTTTTTACCCCCATTCCAGCCAAGGTAAAGTCTCATTGTGTTGATAAACTTTATTTATTTAATATGTGCCTACCCCAAAGAGGTTACTATCCAAGTATTGGAAGATGATCAGCTCCCTGGTTTCTCTACAGGAACATGAATGTGGGGTGGAGAAAAGGATGTGGAGAGGGAAGAGAAGTAATACTGTATCCTGTTGCTTGGTATGGTGAATGCTATTTTATACTGGATTACTTAATTCCATAATAGCTTGTATCACAAACATCAAGACTGGACTTCACATTCCATTCCTTCTTTCTTTTTTAAATCTTCTTTATGTTTAAAAATTAAAAAGAGATTGGTCTTTAAACTACTATACTTTTTTTTAATACTTGGAGTAGTCTGTCACCTTAACAGGGAAATACAGTGGAGGAGGAAGGTAATGATCTTTTGAAATTTAAAATACATACTCTCCACACTTACTGAACTATGACAAGATAAAGTAGCACAAATTCTCCTGGACTGGTTTTCCATTTCACATCTTTGTAGCCACTGACACTCTGACAAAGAAAGCCAATTTCTATGTGCCTTAGCTTTTAGAAATTTTAAGATGAGACATTCTAAAATTGCAGCAAAAGGATTGATCTGTTGCAGTGTGCACTTGCAACACTCCATATAATTAGCAGGCTAAGCGGTAGTGAGCTAAATACAGCTCTAGCTCTTAAATGGAGTTACTTTCATTTGTTTACTGAATGTCTCTACCCACTAAAGGCTAATGAACTAGTAATGGATCTGTCAGAAAACGGAAAAGACAAATACCTCTAAATGTTGCTATTATAGCCTAAGAAAGTGGCTATTATTGTTCCCCTAATTCATGATCTTCATAAGAGGGAAGGCGGCAGGAGATTTGGTATTCAATGGGTGTAAGGAACCAGAGCATAACTTATGTACTGATGGGAGTGGAAGGTAGGAGAGTAGCAACCCTCAGGAAACAATAAAATAAACCAGCGTATTCTTCCTACATATGTCTGTTATGGCTTTTCCATCTTCAGTTCCATGCTCCTGTGTAAAGTATATTAATCTTCCCAATTTTTATTTATACTATATAAAGCCTTAAAGTTTGAATCAAAAGCAGTGACCTGCTGCAGTTAGATACTGCAGTTACAGAGTCTCAGGTCTGTAAACGCTTATGACAGAGTGATTCTTACTGGTCTCCACAGATGGGGAAGAGACACATAAGAAGGGAAGGATGAGTCTCTTTCTAACATGAAGCCCTGTATTGAAAAAAAAACCAACAGCCTGGGTTATGGGACTTGGAAGGAGCAAAGCCTAGGCCATCTTCACTGGCTCCATATTTGTGACAGTCTACATAGACTGAGGACAAAAAGACCTGGATATACTTGCATCTACTTTGCTGACTAATGTAGCATGCTATCTAGACATAGACCTTTGGTGTGGGGGGGAGGGAAGACATTAGATTCACTGTAGTGAGTGATGGAGGGATACTTCATCACACTGCACTCTTGATACAGAGGGTGAGTTAAAGTCAATACCATGGAAGGAAAGTGCATGGTTGATGGGAATTACACATCCTCTCTTGACTCTGCAGTGTACACACGACTTAACTGACTTGTCTATGGTTGCTTAGGATGTCAGCAATGGGTTCTTGAAAAAGCACCTATTTTTCCAGCCTAAATCCTTGGTCCTATTTAACCAATTAGGATAACAACTCCC
>NW_008824109.1:62873-76477 GCF_000699105.1 Pygoscelis adeliae | reverse complement strand
AGAAAATCGATAATATACCAGTTATAAAGGAAAATGGGATCTGTTGTGAGCCTAACCTCACTAACCTGTTGTGAGGCTGCCTAGAAGAGAAATTATCAGCAAAAAAAGCCAGGTCCTTGGATATGCCCTTGAACACAAACGGTCCCAGAACTGCTGCAGGACAAACAGCATAGACAGCTCGAAAGTGTTTTGGATACAGCTATTGTTCTCTCATTCCCTTTCTAGGGAACCTTGAATAAGCACAACATTTGCAGCTAATTTTCTAATCAATCCTCACCTTTGCTTATATCAACACACAGTCTGTCCTACAAATTTCTGTGGGGTGGTGCTTACATAAAGCCTGAATTCAGTTCAGTGGGCAACATTTACACTTTTCTGTAAGTCAGAAAACAGAATAAATGTCAAAGTAAATTGCAGTTCACCTACTTGAAACTCATCAGTTGAAACAAAGGGCCAGTCAGGTTATAAACTCAGGGTGTAAGGGAGAAATGCAGCATTCAGAGTAATGCCCAAATAATAGAATTACTTTCAGGCTGATTTCAGCTAAGAGACATTTCTGTCTGAAGAATGTGAAGAAAACATAGGGTCGACAGCTGCCTGAAAATTACACTTACTATATTTTGTAGTTTTGAGTGGGTTTTTTGTTGTGAATTAAAATTGCATTCCTATGAATCTGCATTACTAGATTTGACACAAAATATTCTCTGACTGAAAAACAACTAAGAAAGCTCTGGGCAGACTACCTTTTCAGTTGAGTAGATGTAATATGAAGTACACTCACTTAGAGATCGAAGCTTTTATGTGTATGAATACTGTGCCAGTGCAAGCAGACCAATATTTACACATTGAGTAAACAGCACTATTAATGCTTTAATGATAGAATTAAATAATTCCTGCCTTTAAAAAAAAAAAGATAAAATTCTGTAATGTTCACACATTGGAAGGGTTCTTCTGTCTGACTTGTTACACCTCTGTCCTTTAGAGACAACTGTTCCTATAAAGATATAGAAATTTTTCTCATGTGGTACAATTTTAGCATTTTTTTCCATAGCCTGTTATTCCTTCTCTATATAGTTTACCTTTTCTTCAGTCCCCCTCTGGAAGTGTTATTCTGCATGTCTTACAATTTTATGAGGGGATTATATTTATGACCTTTGTTACAGTTGATCTAGTGTTATTTCATTTCCTTTGCATCTGGAGGCTGGGACAGGTTTAGGCTGTGCCTTGTGTCAGAGTTTGACTCTGGACAAGCACGGATGAGGCAGAAGAGACTCCTGGCTCTCAACTCAGACCTTCCCATAGAATCAGACCTCCCCAGAGTCAGAGTTGCTTCTTCGCTCTCTAGTACGCACAAACAGGTTGAATTTTGAAATGATACATGGCTACAGGAATAGATGATTCTGTTACCGTAAGTTGGCAGATGATGAACTCTCTAAGACTCAATTTGGAGTTTTAGAAAGCAGGCATTCTTTACTGCGGTGCTGGGTGCAAGGTGGAATTTCCACAAATCAAGCACACCTATAGCTAAGTCACCGTTACACTTATACACAAAAATTATAAGGTAGTACACTTCCAGTTGCAATGATTGGTTATGATTTACATATAATTATAATATTAGTTATGTCATTCTCTTCTGTTACTACGCTTGCGCGGGGGAAGGGTCTTCACCTGGGCAAGGGACTTCTTGACCTGTGGGTGTGATTTTTAGTATTATAATGAAGGCAGTTCACTTCAGGACACCTTAAAAGTAGGTTTTGTTGCCAAGTTGGCCAGCTAGATATCTACCTTGCCAGGTTGTCGAATAATTCATTCCATATACAATAGAGTCTAGGAGCTCTGGTTATGGTTTAGAGAGTCCAGAGAATAGAGAATAGGGACTTCAAGCAACACAGCCTCAAATAATAAGTAACACAGTAACCTATACATAACGCTACCATAGGGGCTAACTTATTAGAATCAAAATGTTCTTATAGTTGATTATTTCATAACCTAAAGATTCAGTAAAACTTAACATCATCTTCAACAATTCCATCACTGATACTGCTGTTTGCCAAAGTGAGAACCCAGAGTTTTAATATCTGTGTTAATACTTTACTCGGATAGGAGATATTTCTGCTTACCATCTGAAGACAGTTTCCAGTTTCCTCACCTACCTTCAAGGTATAGATAATATGATCACAGGATGTAGATTAGCACTACAATTTTTAGGGACAGAGAGATAACTGTGACCAAATTTTTGCAAAGTAGCAGGTAAAGAACCTAATTGGACCCATAACTTAAGTGTGGCGTGACCATTAGAAAAAGTTCAAACCGTGATTTAATGATTCAGAATGAGGTAGACTTACCTTCCTTTGCGGGGGAGGGGCAAGCCAAAGAAAGTTTCTTTTCTGTTGAAATCAGGCTATTGAGAGTCACTCTTGCAGAAGAACATAAGATTGAAGAAAAAATTACGATATTTCTATTTCCTCAGAAAACAATAATACACCCTCTGCAGCTGTAACTGCTCTTCACCCAAATATATGCACAGACTCTGTTTAAGGATCAGTATGGTATTTAGTGGCTATTATGAAAATGTGCTTTAGTTACTCAGGAGACTGTCATGACTCATTCCAAGCAATTAGTCCAGTATTTCCTGCAAAAACTTCGTAGTATTTCTTAAAAACTATGCTAGCAATAGTCCTTTCTGAAGCACTGTTTATTTTTTTAACTTGATAGGTGTAGGTTTGACAGAAATTAAGTCATGTTACAGATCACTGTGAGCTCTGTCTTCCAAGCACTGAGAGCTCTGGTCCTGACGCAGTGAAGTGTGTAACCCCCAGTTTGTGAAAAATGTTTTAACACAGCTGTTTGCAAATACTGATATAGTACTGCACATGTCTTTATCAAGAAATTTTATGTGACTCCCTTCCATTCCCCCATAAAACTTCGACACCTCTAGGCTCTTCAGTGCTGCAATAACTCACCTCCCTTTGTGTGTCTCGCCTTCTCTTGGATTCATGATCACATACCATCCCTATAGCAACCAAACACAATTGCTAATTGGGAGAAGCAATGTTAGGAAATATTAATGCACTTGACAGTTGCACTCTACTCCTTTTGGAAGAACAGCTTACTTTCACCATGCCCTGCTTTTCTTTTTTTTTTTTCCCTCCCATCTGCTCCTGTTGAAAACAAGGTGGATGGTGTGATGAGTCAAATGCAATCCATGCACTGGTGGGACAGACAGTGTTTAGCAGACCTCTATCCCAACTCTGAGTCAGAAACGTTGTGATCAATTCCAACCTTACTCTGACCCCTCACCAAATTTTACTTTAATCTTAAATTTGGAAGTAATATGGAAAAAGCTGTTTCCTGTAATCTGGAAAAATGCTGTCTTCACAGTATGTGACTTCTTTTTTTGTTCAAATTTTAGTAGCATATTGTCCCCTGTTTATAAAGGATCCAAGCTGTTCAAAAGTAGACCTATATGTATTTTATTTAAGGAAGTATACAGTAATGACCAATGTGCCTATTTAGATCAATGGTCATTAGATGACCAAAGACAGACACTGTCTCTAAAGTAATGTGGAACTTATCAAGAGATGTCATTCTTTTTTTGTAGACATTGTTTGAACAAAGTACAAATTACATTACAGTAATACATTTAATTTAATTTTATATGCATGTAAATTCCTTGTTATTTTGTATCTTTATCTTATTTAGCATATAAAATTATATTTTTAAAATAAATGAAATTATATATATGTTTTTTTAACTCTAATGTTTTCCAAAATAACATCTCTTCTTTAGGTAGAGAAATATCCAACAAACCTTGTAATACTTTTACAAAATCATTACTGTCTCTTCATAAAGATTCATTGAAGAACACTAAATTATTTTTAAAGTATCATAAGAATGGAACCGTCATGAAAGCTATGGTTTCTGGAGGATCCCCCACAACTTTGTATTTTATGGTTTTATAGTAAACAGGCTGTTGTTTTCATAGCATGCTTAGAAGTTCTGTAAAGAGTAGATTCCTACCACAAGGCTTGCATGAAGAGTTTCCAGAGAAAATTCACAGTAGGACAAGAAAATCCTGTCTTTACGGCCTATGGCAATATTTACATTGTACCTCACAAAACAGCCCTGGAATGGATGTGTCAGTGTGTGTTTCTGTCAGGGATTATTTTGGAAGGGACTGGTAGCAGGGGTGCTCATAAGCCTGTGTCTCTCATACGACTCGTAACAGTAGTCAGATCAGACAGGTGACAGCCACAACTCGGAATGATTCTGATCTTAAATTTACCTCTGCTCCTGCTATCCAGATCTGTGTTCTGAAATCCCTGAATCTTCGTCCATGAAACTGGGATGGTTGCAGAACTCCAGGGATATTTAATAAACCTAAGGAAGTTGGGTACCCAGTGACCACCTGAATTGTGTTATGAGCAGGCTGCAGGGTTCCTTTGGTTATGTGATTTTTCTTTTTACTTCACAATTCAGGCTGTGGCCAGTATTCACACAGAATTCTTTCTTAACCAATCTTCAGTCAGCTAAATGATCAGCTAGCTTGTATGGCCTTTAGATTTTAAATAGCAACAATGTGTTGGGTTTTTTTAATGAGGACTGGAGAATAATTGAAATTGTGTAGTACTTTAAATATTTTGCTTGGAAGTGAGAGCGTGTATGTAGTTTTAATAGTTGATTTCTTGTTCTCAGAATTCATTGTTGTATTTGTATATGCATTTATTCAGGAAAAATGTAAGGCATTTCATGACTGAGTTTGCAAAAGTGTTTGTAATACAATCTGCATACGTTATCAGAATGAAAAAACGCTTTGTGTGGACTACAAAGGTTTTTTTAAGATACTTCCAGAAATATAAATCTTGAGGAAGAAAGTACGCATTGTGCACGTTGACAAAGCCTAAGATACTTCAGAAAGTGAACGTGCTGTATGGATATTTCCGTATTTCAAAATGGAGGGTTTAATTTTTAATGATTCCTCAGTATTTTTAGTTAGGGATCTCTTGTCAAGTTAGTTTTAATAATTTTTTGTTTATTGCCTTTTACACTCACAGACACTATGAAATGTTCGGTTTTATGTACTAGGAAGAAGAAAAGTTCTATGGCTTTCAGTGACTCATGAAATCTGAAGTACTTAGATCGTGCTGGGTTTTTTCTGTTTTTTGTAAGAATTAAAAAGTCGTACTATATTCCAACAGGCATTTTAAAGGCTAGCTCAAACAAGGAAATTTAGATAATGCTTGTAAAACAAAGCAAAGATAAAAGTGTCTCATAATATCATAGTTAAAAATGCTGCCCTTTTGAAGATTTAATGAAAGAACATGAGAAGGTTTGATGTGCTAGATCAAGCACTCTGGGACCACTGAGCACTTTCTAGATGGCAGTGCAGGAGTTCCCCTCTGGCTACATAGGGGAAGATGCCAGCATAAATCGGACATGAAGTATCATGATGAGTTACAGCAAGCAGAATATTCATACGAAACTGGACATAGCCTAGCTTGACAGAGCTAGGCTCTGTTTCTACTGATCTTATCAATGCTGGTCGCACCAAAGGTGGGGTAGAGAGGGGGAGTTGGAAGATGGATATACCTCTGCAAGCACATGGACTGTGAAGCCATGTTTTATCTCAGGTTTCAAGCTGCACAAGTCTTCCACGCAGCATGGTTTCACGATAGCTTTGCAAGAAGCTAATACAACTGACATGTGCAAGAGGGAAATACCAGTTTCTAGCTTTAACTGAACCAAGATAACTGAAATTGTAAAAACAAATGTGTCCTGGTTTTGGCTGGGATAGAGTTAATTTTTTTCTAGTAGCTGGCATAGTGCTGTGTTTTGGATTTAGTATGAGAATAATGTTGGTAACACAGCGATGTTTTAGTTGTTGCTGAGCAGTACTTAACATGAGTCAAGGACTCTTCAGCTTCCCATGCTCTACTGACTGAGAAGGCTGGAGGTGCACAAGAAGCTGGGAGGGGACACAGCCAGGACAGCTGACCCAAACTGACCAAACTGACCCAAACTGGCCAAAGGGACATTCCATACCATGTGACGTCATACTCAGTACATAAACTGGGGGAAAGCTGGCCGAGGGGAGCTGCTGCTCAGGGACTGGCTGGGCATTGGTCAGCAGGTGGTGAGCAATTGCATTGTGCATCACTTGCTTTATTACTATTAATTAGTAGTAGTATTTTATTTCAAATATTAAACTGTTTTTATCTCAACCCACGCTTTTCTCAATTTTACTCTTCTGATTCTCTCCCCCATCCCACTGCGGGGGGGGATGAGTGGGCAGCCATGTGGTGCTCAGTTGCTGACTGATGTTAAACCATGACAAAATGTCATTGTACTTCCAAGGCTCCAGTATGTCATGAGCATTCTGGTGTGTGAGAAGTGGAAAGGAAATTTGGCTGAGGTCAACATGGTCAATGCACATGGCGGTCAATCAGAAGCTGGCATTGGGAATGTATCTCACCATGGCCATACACATTAATTAAAGAAGGATACATAATGCCAGAAACCTCAGCCACAGGTTGCGCACAGCATGAAATGACTCAAACCAAGATGAGGGAAGATGTGGAAGCAGAAAAGCGTTATAGAATCACAGATTTCAATTAAGCGTTTAGTATATATCTCCAGGGCAGTATAGACTGTGACAGAGAATAGCAACATTAAGAGAAGAAATCAACAGCTCCCCAAATCCTCTGTTTGCGATGCAAAGACTACAGTTCTTCAACATGGTGCTTAGAATAAATAGCTCTGGTAAGCCAGAAATGTCTGATACTGTGTTTGTTTCCTCTTCTCATTATGGTATTATGTCAGAAGCTCTTGACAACTTTTAATGAATTAAGTTCAGCAGAAACATATTTTCCACCCATATTTGATATATGTGATGAAGAGGATCAGAACTAGTAGATGTAGTGTTAGGTGGTGTTGCAACTTGAAACAGAAACTGGAAAAGGTACCTGGTATGTTAGAGCTCTTCACTTTATCACCTTTGAGAGAAATTCCATGTTGTATATGTGAACAAGTATTCAGTGTACACAAGGAACTAGGCAGGTCTCGAAGTAAAAGAAAATTTGAAACCAAAATTAAGTGCAGAATAATCTCCTGTAGGCTCCCTTTCCCAGGAAGGGTTGGACCAGGTGATCTTTCAAGATCCCTTCCAACTGAGCCATTCCATGATTCTGTGCGTTGTCCTCTTGGCAGTAGTATAGACAAAACTCAGAACCTAGAGGGCAAGAATTTCTCAGTGCATCTGAGATATAAATAATTAGCATGATTATGTTCTCAACAATCGTATTGTTGTGCACCTGGGCCTAATAACAATAAAGTGTAAAATTTAATCCTTACAGCAGTAAAACAAGTGTACTTCAGCTAGAATGACCAGAATAGCAAGCCTAAAACCAACTAAATAGTAGAAGTTGAATAGTAGATCTCATTTGTGACTGAGTAGCATATACTTCCAAATAAGATTTGGAAACCATGAACTAGTCCTTTTTAAGTCAGTCCAACATAGCTCATTTTGTCTTGAATATCTGATGGAATTGTGGGGGGTTGTGCTTGTTTTTAGTCACTATCAGCTCCTGTCACTCTTCTCCTGGAAGAAAAGGGGTTCTGAAGAAATCCGTGTTGTAACACCCTCTCCTAAATTTCCTAAATGTAGGATGCAGGGGTAATAAAGAGAAAAACTCCTAGTTGTCTTCCTAAAAAAAATTATCTGAATTTGGGACATTCCCAGTCTGCCATAACAAGCCATTGTAGAGGACTGGAATAGGGCACAGGTGAGAGCCGCCCAGAGATTATCCCAGTTTGTGCCAAGGGCTAAACAATCCCTGATTAGCTCCTGGATTAAGTGGAGCCTCATAAAAGCGTTGTACAATTATCTTTCCTCTCTGCTTGAGCTCTGCACAAGTGCTTTGCAGCCAGAGCCAAGGATCTTGCAAGGATAGAGAATGCTGTGATTAAAACCTGTTTCTTTCAAATAATAGGCAGACAGCAATTTCTATCAAACTGCTCTGTACATGAAAATCTGTCTTGCCAAAGCCAGAGTTGGCTAATAACATGATGCTAGTTAATAATGAAAACATGTCCCAAACTTGCCTCAGACAACAACTAATTTGTTTTCAGAAAAGAGGTATGTCAGTTTCTTTCAGAAATTCAGCTTTTCTACAAGCTTCTGTGATACTGGTGCTCAAGTGCCCATATTTTATCAGCATATGCAGCAATAATAAACAGCTATGTTGTCTCCTCTTTTAGAGCTTGATTGTAAAGAACCACTTTCTGTCAGGCGCTGAGAGTTGTTTAAATATTGTGCTCTGCATCATAGTATCTTCCCAAGAAGCAGTTTAATTTTGTCTAAACATTTTAATTGCGATCCTAAGGGAAGGGAAGTCATTGCCCATATTAAACATGAATCCCATTATACTAAAACGTTAATGTTCCTCAAAGGCTATTTATAGATGCCTTGCTAGTGTATGAAAATGTAAAACGCCAGAGCTGAACAATCATCTCCTGGCTCTGCTTGCCAGTCTGAACCTCAGCTTGTTTATTCAAACGGTCAGGCGAGGCATAGGAACAATATTACTTTCAGCATTACTGTGATTTCCTATAAACATTTGACTGGCTTGTTGAGTTAGGGCAGATGCCAGAGGAAAGGGGTATGCTCAGCAAGGAGAATAGATATTAGCATTGCAGACGTACAAGAGAACAGTGAGTGGATATAAGTCACAGGAGGACAAAGCCAAGCTGGAATTGAATAAATGGTAGGTCTGCCACAAAATAGTAGTTACAGAGGAATGAAGACACTTACTGTCATATTCTTGTCTCATAAGTGTGGCGCATGTGTTCTTGAACTTTGAACAGCCTTGAAAAAATGGAGTAACAGATTCTCTAGTTTACTATTAGTAATTTCTATAGTAAACCAATCTGGTTTATAAATGTAAATATCTTTGTATTATTTACCAAATGGTACCCTACTGTAGCTTTGGATCTGTTTCATAGCTTCTCACTTTTCAAAAGTTCACAAAGCAAGTGAAAGCCCAGCTTCCTCTACTGAAATGGAACAGAAAAAGGGAATTGGGAAATTGGCAACACAATGTGTGACACTGTAATCAAGGAAGTGTGGGTATTTAACACTAAGTACAATTGCAATTAATGTACAGATACACTATCAGGAGAAATAGATTTTCTTCCAGGCTATTAGTGAATCACATGCTCAATGAGAATGAACATAATTTTTGACATTTAATAGAAAGTATCACTGATAACAAAATAGCACTCCTCGTAATACCGATACAACAGAAATCTATTACTTACCTGGAAACTACTGAAGGTACACCTTAACTTCTATCAAAGGCAAAACATCTAAGAAAGAGAAAGCAATCATATATTTCTTAAGTATTCAGCATAGTCTCATATGTTTTTGTTATTGATAAAAATTAGTTTACCTTCAAAAAACATCTTCAGTAAATAAAATGTTTCTGGAAAAACAGAACCTGATTTTTATGGAAAAAATTAGGATTCCTGGAAAACAACTTAATTTGGATTTGAAGACTTGTTGCAATCTGAAAAATATAAATAGAAAATGTTTAATGTTCTCTTCTTTTCTTTCCCCCAAAGAATGTTTAAAACTACTAATATGGTTTGGAATTTAATATTGAATAGTAATCACAGGAAATTTTATCCTCCCTGAAAGAACTTCTCCCCCCACCCCCCCCACCCCGGTATCCTGAGATTGGCTCTAAACATCTCACTGAGCTAGCTGCCCATAGGCAGAGTAGAATTTCTTCCTGTCCATATATCATTACCTAGGAATAAACTATAATGAAAATGAAAGAGCAGTGGAAAGTGCCAGTGAGAACCAAGCTGTATCACCAAAGTCTTGCTCTTCTTTTTCCCTTCCTTTCTCCTACTTGGCAGTACTTAATAGATCACATGACCCTGCTGACAACAAAACTGTGAAACTGCGTTTTCTAATATCCATAGCATCACAGGGAGCATCCATTTCTAGGAACCCCTGAGTGCTGAGTTAATATTGCAGGCTTATTTGGTCCTACATAATTAGTTATAATGACAAAAAGGACTACCGGAACATAAAGTCTTTTCAGCAGGCACTGTCATTTCTGTATGGTGTTTTATATTGTCTAGACTGTGTCTCCCCAGCTCCGATGGAACCTCAATTAATGTGCAACATAAAAGAGGGTAAAACATTTTGATTACTTTGAGCAAGGAGACAAGAAATGATGCCAGCAATATATTTTTAACATAATATTCTAGCCTTTTTTAAAATAGTGTTGCAATTATTTTTTTTTTTTCTTCATGTTAAGAGGAAACTAGTGTGTTACAAAACTTACACAACAAATTAAACAGGGAGAAGGCAGGCATGGATCATTTTTTAAGATGTTTGTAGCCCAGGCAACTATATATATGTCTGTGTGTATGTATTTGTGCATGTTCATGCATGTATGAATAATTTATTGAGCTAAATAGTAACAGGATGTGAAGTTGAAATTAGACATTGTTACAAAGGACATATAACTTTCCAAGTGTTATTAGTACTTAGCGCCACATCTACACAGCATAATAATTGACCACTGGCAGAATTTAAGACCTTTAATTTAAATAGTGTTAATCTTGCCCATTTCTTCAATAACTTTAGTTGAAAATTGTAGAAAAACTTTGTCGCTGTCAACACATGTTTATATTTTATCACCTTGGGCCCATCTAGAGTCATTCATTTGCAAAGTTTCTAAGACCAAGAAGGGTCAGTCACTTAATGACATCAGAAAATGATTGACCACTACACTAGCTTAAATATCTGCAATGAGTGGTCAGGAGGATCTTTACATTGGCAGTCAGCTGTATTTCTTTTTGTTAATATAATGGATATTTAATTTCTCATGCTTAGTTAGCCTGACTGCCAGAAAGGAGCTTTTGGAGAAAAATAAACAGGCAATGGAATAGTGACTAAAGGCAATGCTCTATTATAGGAATTATGTGAGGGAAGAGTTGTGAAGGCGTTCATGAAGGACTGCCTGTTTCTCTGCAGCTCTGCTTACTACTGGTGATGTTGCACAGCCACAGCTTTGCATGATGCGTCTCCACCTCGACCTTGGGATAAGAGGGGGGCAATGAGCAGCATTCACCAGGGAGGGAAGCTGCTGAGAGGGGAGCTGCCTTGTTCTCTGACCTCAGAAGAGAAACAAGGACTGTGACAAATTCATTTCTGTTGAACAATTTTTTTTTTTAATAAAAAGGATAACTTTAATACATTGCTAATCAGCAATTGTAGATGTTAAAGACATTTTCTAGCAAGTAACAAGTAAACGTTATGTCTCTTGTGTTAATACAGTTGGAGAACATAAGAGTTGAGAGGCAGATAAAGAACACTTGAACCAGTGTGTCCTAGCTGGGAGAGGCCGCTTAATCCTGGGATTTAAGCTGAGTGGGAATGCTGGCTGTCTGCTAATGGAGTGGCATTTTGCACCTTTCGTATTAACGCTAATAATAGTTAAATTTGTGATTTATAAATTTCTTAACCTTTAATCTCCTTGATGCCAATTTTGTTGAGGAGTATGTCCAGTGAGGGACCCGTTTCATCTATGGTAGTATAAAGGAGAATTCATTACATGACGTCTTCTCTATAATTTCACTTCTCATAGTTAGAATTGGATAAGCTTCTAACTCTATATTCTAGAGACTAATTTGGTAATAAGCTGTGACTTCAGTTTTTAACATACTTGAATAAGTGAATTTCTTTCCTGAGTAAAGTCTGTGTAGAATGTCTTGTATGAAGAAGAATTGAATGGTGCTACCCAGATACTTGTGTGTATGATAGGTTGGGGGAAAGGGGTGTGCTTACACTGCTGAATTACTATTCTGTACATCTTCTGGGATGTTTCTTAATCTGGATCCTTAAAACTCATTGTGATATTGTATCATAAAGTGATCAAAATAGAAATACTGATCAAATAAAGAGGATAAGTTAATTAGGCATTACTTTTTTTTAATTTTGAGAACTATACTAGCAACCTGAGACCTTGCTGTAGGTTAAGGCTAAATCAGGCCACACAGATTCCTACAGGCTGGGCACAAAAAGTCAAAATGTATCTTCCTCCTAATGTAAAGAAAGAAGGATATGCCATAGCATAAATTATATCTACTGGCAAGCAGTCAGTATAGTGTACAGGAATATAACATTCCTTTATTATATTGTTTATAAAACCTGCATATTTAATTCCTTATGGATTCCACAGGCCACATAACTCTCAGCTGTACCCAGTCCAAATACTATCTGCCAACAGCTAGCACCGAATTATCAGTTTCAAATATGGACTATTGGCCAGGAAGTACGTTTGCTTACAGCAAAGACTTTGAGGTTGTGAAGTTGCAATTCAATGTTCTGATTAAAGAGGCTCTGAGGCTTTTCATTTCTCGTTCCAAATTCCAGCTGAGAGATTGAGAAGTAACAGCAGAACCCACCACTAAATGTTCGCTGAGTTTGTCTCTTCCCCCCCCGCCCCCATATTGATGTTAAAAAATAATCGGAAAAAAGCCTTACGCTCTCTGTAGATATTTGATGGGCTCATACTATAATCCTATATCTGTATTGAGTGATTACATTCATGTGTCTTCACTGCAAGTTGTAAGTTAATACTTTCTCCTTTAGAAAATTCTTGCAAAAATTAGGGAGGAGGAGCGAGTCGTCTTTCTTTCTAAGCCTCTGCAAATACGTAGACATTTACGGTTGTGATAGTGTGGTAATGTAGTGCTTATCACGTACCCTTTGCTTTTCCCAGTTGTATTTTAGTGATTATTATGAGAATGGTCTAAAACTGTGCTGTCCCCTGCAAATTTCTCATTTTTATTACAGAAGCAAGTGTCAGACTTGAGCAGTGACACAATGCTTTGACTTCTTTGAATATTATTTAGCAGTCTAAGTTTTCAGCGGTTCACATTTGGCTAGCACTTCTGTTTGTACCCAGTGAAACCTGCTCTGCGCTAAGATCAAAGGCATAGTGAATCATTATTCTGATTCACTGAACGTAAGGAGTCATAAAGATATTCTTATGACAGTCTGGCAAGGACAAAACCAAAATGGCTCAGCACTATAAACCATGTATAGGGTTGTGATTATAACATAATGACAGATGATGAAAATTACATCCATTCCTAGAACGTGACTGTAAAGATTTATATAACTGTAGTCTGTAACAGGTAATTTGCTTGCTCTCATTTGGTGGTGGGACCTATGGTGAGCTACATAGCCAGGTAGAGGGGCGGGTTATGTCTCAGGCACTTGCAGAAGTTCAGCTGCTGTTTAATTCCTTTAAGCCTTTGCACCACAGACCTTCCTCTCTTCCCCAATTAAGACTAGACCCTGAGGTTTGTAGACTCAAAGAGCTGTAAAAGGTACTGGTATACCCTAACATAGGGTATAGGTAGTCCTGCTGTTCAACCTTAAGAAACTTCTAGGCACCTAAGTCTTCCTTGAAACTTTCTCTGTGAATGTACACTTTGTACTTTTCCTGAGAAAACACTAAATTAGAGAAACGCACACTACTGTACATACAATTTTGGGATGATGACAATGTTTGTACCAATAT
>NW_008824109.1:24316-62858 GCF_000699105.1 Pygoscelis adeliae | reverse complement strand
GTTATGCCAAATGCTTTCCTGTTTCTTACACAAAACATAATAAGCTAAACACTACAAAAGCGCTTGTCAAAGTTTGTCAAAGAGTGGTTGTTTCTCAACAAAGGTTTACCATATTTGATATGATACTGTGTGTTGTTGTGTACATCTGTAAGAACAGTATAGGAAACATACTGTTAAAATAACATAAGGGATGGGATTATGTAAATATATATAATGTCAATTACAATGAAAAAGCTAGGTTTTCTCCAATACTTTCTAGTATCTACTTGGTCAGCAGAACTCCCTCGGAACTAAGAACATTTTAAAAAAGCCCAAATAACAAGTATAAATTCTCAGTCATATGAAAAATATAAAAGAAAAATAAATTAGAAACAAATGTTTCCAGAAATATTTTTAGTACTTCTAATTGAAAAGACGTGTTTTGCAAAGATGGAAGCTCAAGCTGGTCAAACCTACAAATTTATAATTTTAATGACTAATTACATTTTAAGATGCTCAAGTTTCTTTGATTAAAATTCACTGAGTAATAATACAGTGCATCTGGATTTTTATATTACTCTTGAATTTCATTTTGCAGTACTAACCTGGTATACTTTAGAGTTGGGGGAAAAAATTGAGCATATCAATTTTGTTAATTTCCCCAACCACACACTGAAGGCATGATCTGCTTTCATTAAAAACAAAAAAACGCAAAATGACACTCAGTTTGACCTGGCAACTGCGTCCTGCGCTCATTTTAGGAAGCTCAGCCTTCCTTTAAGCATTTGATCCAAGCCCAAAGGCAGTGGGAGAAGGACTCTACAGAAGGACCACAACATTTGCATAACTCCAGTTCAAACATTCAGTCATGTCTTCCACAATGGTTATGAATTCAGAATAAAGTGGTGCTTCTTAATTTTCCACTATTTAGAATAACTTTTAAAACATTGAATACTGTACTAGATTTTAACCAAGTAGGTAGGTACTCCAAGTTTTCTAAAACTGCCATTTGAAATACCCTTTCAAAACTGAGGTATCAACACCCCCAATTTCTTCTTCAAAATATTGCCCATAGTCATCCGACATAGGAACCTTGCATGCAATGAAAAGAATGTTCATTTAGTGGTTGCTCGATTAACCTTTATAGAAATATTTTTAATTAACTGAGAATAGTTTTCTCTTTCTATTATTTTATGAGTGGAAAGAGCAAGTAATTTTAAATATGGACAATTAGAAAAATCTTGAATCTTTAAGATTACAATTCTGTCTTTATTTCTAAACGCTTGTTAAAGAAATGCAGAAAAGGACAGTTACCCCTTTCTCTCTGAAATACCTGTGGTAACTGACTGGCCTGTAAAAGGCAAGTGTGCCTCAGGTCTCACTCTCAGTAAGGGCAGCGCCTGTTGCTTCTCCTCTTCCCTTGCAGGTTTTCAGAAGAGGAAGGGCCCAGGGAGAGATTTGTGCATCTCTGTGAGCTGAGCTGGGACAGCGGTGGAAAAGCAAGCTCTGTCAGAGGCAGGAACTGCTCATTTGGTGGTAGATTATTTTCTCATGGAAAGGTACTTATTCTTAGCTATGGTCCACCTGTGTTCACATTTTCCTGAGCTATGTCAGATCTGATCCCGGGAAGTATAGTTTCAGCAAAAATCATAGTTTCAGGAGAAAAGGATTTTGCATTTGGAATATGGAAGCCAGTACATTGTCTAGGAAACAGGCCTCTGGGATCTCAACCTATCATCACTGAAGTGTGAAGTTCTAATTGTATTGCTTTTCATAATGTATCTGCTACACAAATATTATTCAATACCTGCAAATTTGCACTAGTGGGAAATGGAGAGGGTTATAATGCAGGAAAGATTTATGCCTGCTAGATGCTGGGCTGTCATGATTAAAAATTTTCCACCCATTATGTGAGTCCTATTGATCATTGCAGGAAGCAGAAAATTGTGCTGTTCATTGATTTTGCGTGGCTACAGAATGCATTAGGCCTGATGCATTTGATGGGTAGGCAAGTTTTCAAAGGAAGCTCAGTTAAGCTAATCTTAGTTCAGAGGAATATGCACAATGGAATAAGAAACCTTGTAATTGCAAGAGCAAATAGAAGAGTCAGAGGACTATATTATGAGCTATATCAGCATAAGAATTAGACATGAGCCTTCCCAAGAGACAACAGTAAAATGCATCAAGGCTTTGATGCAGTTTTTCATGAATGTAGCAATTACTGGATAAATTGGGTTTTAGCTTCTCACCCATCAGCCAAGATAGTGAACAAAAAGCAATTAGTCCTTCTGCCTCCTTAGCAAAGGGGGGTTATCAGGTTTTCATCGACTCCATAAAATAACATAGTGAAGAAATTAGTTTGAATCCAAAAGTAGAGCAGAAAGGATACAAGGGAAAAGGGGAGAGAAAAGGAAAGAAAATTTGCAGGCATAGGGTATTTTACCTTTGAAACTTGGTTTCTACTGATTTGGTGCTTATTATCTGTCTTTTTATTAGCTTATGATAATGCTTAGAGTCATCTCTGTATCACATGCTGCATTTCCTATGAACAAAGGCTTTGAGCAAATTTAATCCCCAAAATAAATTCTGTCAGTATCTAACGCAGGGATTAATTCCAATCTTGGAAATAAAAGGAAGAAAAGATTATTTTGCATCCCAGCTGGATGCTGTCTGACTGGCGTGTTACTACAATGTAAAGAGTTACATCTCTGTGATAAAGAAAATATTAGAATATCATGTACCTTTTGGTAGTATATTAACTCTTCCTGAAAGTCTGTGGCATGCAGACCCTTAGATATCTAAGTCACTTCTAATAGTGGAACCTAAGCCACTCAGTCACTGCAAAACTTTTGAAGGATACGTACCTTTAAAAATCTGGACTAAACATGTTTTTATGTTCTTGCTAGTTCTGGTAATTTTGTCAAGAAAAAGGCATACTCAAATCACTACTTATAGAGAATTTGAGTGTATTAATGTTTCCATTGTATTAAAGAAAATCTGCCGAAAAGTACTACCAGTAATATTAATATGTATTTTTAAATTGTAATGGATAGTTATGTGTTTACTCAAATAATATCATGTTGGTTTAGGTGAAAAGACACACATGGGTGCTATCACATTCTCACTGTTTTATGTCTTACAGCATCAGATTTTTGACATAGATTTGTCTAACAATGACAAATTTAAAGGCACACTCCTTTAGCTTTCAAGTATCATTAGGTGAACAATAGTCATTTTTGACCTTCCCCATATATAAACAGTAACAAGTGAGGTTCAAGAGTTATGGTATTGTATTTATTTGAGATCAGTAACCTTGAGGGGAAAAAAAAAGTTTTGGTCTTTTTACTGCAAAGATGCTATAATTGTAAGCATGAGTGTGAGCTCTTTAAACAAAATGATATTGAACATATTTATATGATCATCATGAAAATCTTTGTAGGTTTGGGGATGTATCTTTTATATAGAGAATATACAATCAAGTCTACTTAAGTATTCCTGTTAGATGTTTTTGGTTCCACTGAGTTTGAACTAGCAGGACTTCTCTTTGTGCATATAGCTAAGACCATGCATGTAGAATGATAATGTCTGTAGCAAACTTTGGAATTGAAAGGGTTGTTATGGAATGCTTTCACCCTTTTTTTGATTGCCATTAAACGCACAGATCATCGTAACTATTTCATTTTACCAGCAGACTAAGAAAATTTTGGTTAAACAGAAACTCTATCTGTGACTAAGTCCTGCGAATATTTGAAGGGCAACTCCTGAGTAAGTCCTTCAAAGACTTACCCCACATATATGAAGCTTTGGAGAGCTGGAATCCTAATCTGTAACAATGACGCAAACCCTTATATGGTAGTTTAGTTATTCTGCTGCTTTCTAAATCTAGCAGTATCTAGGGGATTAAAGCAACAGCAACAAAACCAATGTTGTAACATAAAATGTCAGGATTTGAAAGAATGGGAAATCACAGAAGGAACAATGATCATAGCTCTGCACTGAGGTCTTTAGCCATACAACCCAGAGGATAGATTTGCGCTTGTCTGGAAACCAGCCCAGCTCAATTTAAAAGACCAGGTTCAGGAATTACTCAGACACAGTGCGTCTGGCTAGACTGGAGCAATTGAAATATTTGCCCGCACAGTTGCTTACCAGACAATGTATTCATCTTTTGACAGACCTTTCATCAATATTATTTAACAGTTGTTTACTCCTAAAGCATCCAATTACCAATTAAATGCTATTAAAAGGCTTGCATCACTTTTTATTTAATTCCACTGTTTCCCCAGGAAGATGTCACAGACCACACGCCTTAACTTTTTCCAGCAGGCAAATCTGAACAGTACTTCTGTACTGTGCATCAAACTGGATGGATATAAATAATGCGGGATGACAAACAAGCACATCCAGAAACTCAGGGGTAAAACCAAAATAATTGCTGATGATAAACCACCTGCTAGCTTGGGGTTCCCCGCTGCAAACCTGAGGGTTCCCACTCTCATTTCGCACAATATTTCACGGTGGCAGCCTCTGAGATTTTAGGCCTGTCCCCAGCCACTCTCTCCTGCCCATATTCCCTGCCTTTGCAGTAGTTGTCAAAACTCATTGCAAGGCAATTATGGTGATAAGTACCCAGACAGATGAGAGAAAATTAGATAAAATGTAAATGAAGGGAGATGATGCTGAAGCTGTAGGGTATGATCTCGGTGACCTCCTGTGGGGCTGTTAAGTGGCACAGAAAAGAGCTACACAGCCTTGCTGTTTCATAATTTGTGTAATAAGGTTCATTTTGCGGAATCCTAAAAGCTTAATTCTCACGAATAGGAAGTTCATAGGTCGCTTGTCTCCTACTCTGGAGGGCATGTAGGAAATTGGGGGGGGGAGGGGGGGCAGGAAGGGAGCAGCTCTGAAACTAGAAATGAACATTTCCATTTTGTGCAGCTAAATACAAAAAAATTTTGTTCTTGTGAATCCTGTGAATGGGAGCTGGCAAACATCATAGCCAGTCCAGTAATGGGCTAGACCACTGTGGCTGTCAGCGAAAAGAATTGAAAAACTAACAATTGTCCTTTAAGTCATCCTGCTGGAATATGGTACTGTTTATCTAAAACTGAATAACAGTCAGGCTCATCTGCAAAATGTGTGTTGCATACCCTTCAGGAAAATTAATAGCTCTTCCTCTGTCATGACTTCATGAAGGATCAATGTTTTGGATACAAAGCCAAAGAAAGGTCAATATTGTTTTCAAGAGGAGTAAAGTACTAATTTTTTTTTTTACAGAAAAATTATGAACAGGAAAGAGAACCAGATCCAAAATTCCATGGATTCAAGGGGAATGTTTCTCCCAATATCGTAGTTTTGGATCAGGGTTGAAACGCCTGCAGTGGGCAGGTAGTGCTATGTCACTGAAAAACACAAATGGTTGTACAAGACCACGAAATTCACATGAAAGAAAAGAAATCTTTTTAATGGGCTACATAGAATCCATTTTAAGGGTCCAAGGCCATACTCATTATACTTCACAAAATTTGGATAGTGTTACACTGTCCAGTCACCAGTGACAGGATGTCTCACGTGACTCTTTCAGCAGGGAGGGATTCTTACCAATTTAACTAGGACAGAGGAGAGATGAACCAGCAAACGATATCATTATGATGGGGAAAAGTAAGTTAACACAGTTTGAACTGAAATGAACCATTTCAGTCCTTCCCATAGAATTTGTTGTCTGGGGACTGAGGTCCTCCACTCCCTCTGGATGGGATCCTGTCACTGTGCCGTGAGAAAATCCATGCGGTTCTCCAGCCACATGTTCACCTCTGGGTGACAACCCTGACACTAAGTTTTTGGCAACTGTTTTTCAATATAGCTTTCCCCTTTTCTTTCCTAAAACATCATCTCCTTCCCCCACCCTGTTACCTAGAGATTTGCTAGCTGTATCTGATACATCTATTCAGAGCATGCACCAAAATACAGCGGCCTGTACTCTTACTCAGACAGAAGAATGAAAAGCTTTCTGGCAGAGTCCCTGAAACATAGGTAGGGATATATTCCTATATCACATTCCTATATAACATTTCACATATGTAATCTGTGGTGTTTTCTTTCCTTCAGGTTCACATCCTGGGTGCATTCTCTAATTCTAGAAATGACTTTTGTTCACCAAACAGTCATCTAAAATTTCAAAAGTTTTTAGTTGTATATGCTGACTTTTTTGGTAATTTCATGATCCATCACACTATTTTAAACAAAATATTGCTCATTTAAAGACAGCTACATTCTGATAAGCACTGAAAAGAATGTTATCACATTCTTCATGGCAGGTCAGGCGTGTTTTTTATGTATCATTTGTATCCGAAATTACTTTGGTCATTCCACAAACCATCCTATTAAATGTTTGCTATTTAATGATAAAAATAAAAAGTAAATTTTAACATCTGAAACTGGTTTGCCTCCCTTCTGATGGAAATTTAGGTTGTTTTTCAATTTCCATTAGTTCTCCTTTTTTATTATAAACCGTGGTTTCTTTTATTTCATACTGCTAAATGCAGTGGAACAAAACTGATTTCAGAGAATTAAGTTCTATTTAGATTCATTTTAATTTTATTACCACAGTGCCCGTAGGGTTTGTCTTTTGTGTGTGTGTTTGGTAAGAGAAAACTATTTTTTAAAAATACAATATTATAAAAAATACATAATAGAAAACAGTAAAAGCTGCATGAATGGGGAAGTGGGAGAAATAAATAAATAAATATCAGTTGCTAGAGATGCTAAAATCAGGTGCTAGCTATTTGCTTACCCCAAAATTAGGTAAGTTAGCAGCTGATGATAGTTGAGCATGACTTCCATGCTGTATCATCTATAACATGTGTCCATCTGGCTTACTATAAATCTACTTTGGTGAATGTGCCTCCAGTGCTCTAGCGAGTGTGGCATGCTCCATGCTCTACTTCTTCCCCATCTAAATGCTTGCTTCACTGAGCAGCCTACCTGAGTAAATGGGTTTGGGCTGTCCTGGCAGGCGCATCCCCAGCTGTACCTGCAACAGCCTTGGCAGGAGCTGCTTCTCCAAGCTCTGGGCTACAGGTGTCTGGGGTGACCCTCAAAAGGAAACGTGGGCATATCCACATACTTAACTGGCTGACCTTGCATTTCCCATGGCTCTCTACTGAAGATTTTAAGCACTGTATTTGACCTTAATTTCTTTAAAGCATTTAAAAATGAGCTAAGGTTTATTACCTGCTTTTGTCCTTTTCTGAACTGCGTCCACCACAAATTGCTTAACTAACTCATTAGGGCCCTAAGCCAAGCAGATGTCTAAGCCAAGCATGCCTTTAAGACCCATTGAAAGAACTGGGACTATCCATGCCTATAACTACAACGTGCTCTTTTCAGTGCTTGAATACCTCAGGCAACACAATTTAAATTTGGGGTTAAAGTTAAGTGTGTTTGAACAATTTGACAGACTAATCCTTTTTCATTATTTTAAAAATATACACAGTTCTCCGTTTCCCTGCAAAAAGAATCAGTGCTACAGTTCCTTTTTGATTTTTATTAGAAATTACTCTAACCTAATCTTCCCTAATTTACTTTAGGATTTTAGGTTGCCCCTATTCACCTTGTTATCTGGATTCCTTCCATTTAGCCAAAAGCAATATTAAAGTCCCCAGCAAATGTCATGGAGCTCTACTACTTATTTTATCTTCTGCTGTTAAAAATTTCTTTGGAGTATGGGTTTTTACTGTTCTTTTGTTTTACTTTTTATTGGTTTACTTTTTTATTAGTGAGTGATAATTGAATCGAGGAGTGGCAGTGGCAGTGAGAAGCATCATTCTCACAGTGGAAACTTATTCTCTGAAATAAGGTTTTGTAATATTTTCTAAGAAAGGAATGTAGTAAGCAAAAGGATGGGGAAATAGAGCTGCTGTATGAATGTAACATACAACTAATAAACATAGAAACCAAAATAACAAATGGTACATTGTAAAACTAAGCTTACTTTATCTTGATAGGACAAAAATGAAGTAGGAGTACGCCTTGCTTACATTACGAATTTTCTTAGCAATTGTTAACAGTTTTGTTAGTTGCTTCTGTGCCCTATACAATGTGGCAATTTTGCCAGTTAATTACATGTTATATTCTAAATGCCATGGAATAAATCTGTTCTTCCCTGCGAATAAGCTCCAATGAATTAGAAGAATGCAGGAAGAGTAAAAGATGTTGACTGGAGAACAAGGAGCCCACTGTGTTTCCCATCATGGGAAAAAGTGAGATTCCGTAATGTTCTCCTGTTTCACCTTTTCTCTTGCAGAGAAAAAAAATTGTCTTTTTTTTTTGTTAATTATTAAACATTCTCCTGCTTATCTCCCATCAAAAAAGGCATGAATATTTCATTTCAGCAATTTGAGGATTAGTTTGATTCCTTTATTCAAGATTTTGTTAGCACATAAACCAGTATTTTCCTGTGAAAAGCTATGTTTTATCCAACCAACAGAAAGATCTCTTCATCATAAAAGTTTAACTTCTTCCAACTCTATACAGCCTCGAGCTGGCTTCCCTGGGATCTGCATGCCAGCCTAACCTATTCCTCATGTGGAATGCAAGAACCGGAAAAAAAGATGGAATAATGCCTTGTAATTCTATTATACAGCATCTGTATGGGAGGATAAATGCAGACCTTTTACATGAGCGAGAAGTAGCCAGAAAGCCAGGGCCAGTAGCATTCCCTGGCTCTCTTGGCAATACCGGTGCCAAACCTGCTCACCCAGGCTTGAGGCAGGTACTGGCCTTTGTAAGGGGAAGAAAGAATTTAGCCTTTTTCTTCATCAGCATCTTCACAAAAAAATTTAGAAATCAGTCCAGATGGGGGAGTAATTGTTATGCATGCCAGTAACCATCATTTTTAAAGTACCGAAATAACTTTGCAAACCCTTTTTGCGGAAGCATGTTGATTATTTTGCAGTAAATCTCATTGTCAACAAAATAAGCTCTGCATTCTTAGAAAACTTTTCCTGCTATAAACTAGGTATATCAAAGATGTAATCTAATAGACACAGAGACAAATCAATTGGCAGTGTTTCCTTAGGAATTCTATGGGTCACTTCTTTAATATCCTTCCAATATGTTCTAATTTCTGGAAAGTTTTATCAGATGTAGATAATTTAAGGGTATTGCACATTCCCTCCAGCAGCCACGGAGCCATACACTGCTATTAAAGACGTGTAATTTACATACTGTTTAATAAGACCTATGTAGATGTTGACCTGAGTGTTCATATTTTGTATATCTACTTCAGTATGTTGCGAAGAAATCTATTTTCAGTGTTTCACAAAGAAATTTCTTAGGTTTTTTGGTCTCTACTTAAACTACTTCAGAAGCCAAAATTCACCGAGATACACATAAATGTGTTTGAGTTGGGTGTCTGACTGAGCAAATCTGAAGAGTTATCCCCCCTTTTTTCTCAGAGAATTTCAAAATAATTTTCTCTGTATCCAGTAACATTCTAAAAATACAGTATTTGAAGTTACTGGCCTTGACAGATACGATGGCAAATTGGAAGGGCTGTAGGAAGGATCTTGCAACACTGTAATAATTTCACCTTTTTAATATAAGAAGATAATTCCCTGCTGCTCCTGCATGTTTCAGCTTACTCCATATGTTCCAGGGACTAGGGTATAGGGTATTCTGGATTTGTGACTGTAGTTTATGGTGAAGAATAAGATTTCAACTTTAGTCTTTCTATAGGAAGACAGAATTACTCCCTTTAGTGATAAATCCTTGGCACAGAACCTTGCATGCGTGCATCTAGATAAATCAGGTAATTTTACAGACTGATTTGAAATTTCAGATTACAATTAAAGCCATGTAAAAATTACATGCACTAAGAAGCCAGTCTAGTCTTACCAGCTTTCAAGCACTTGCAAGAATTCCTTCCTCTCATTTTTTTTTCTCTCTCATACTCTTTTTTTCATTCTCTGTGAAGAGATAAACTGTTAAATACAGTTTGAAAATACTTTAGTGGGTTACCAGAGTAACATTTACCTGCTCCATGTACAGCGGGTTTCAAGAGGGTTTAAAAAGGAGCACACTATCTAATTTTTCCATTTGCTGGAAGATTTACAGCCAAGTTTTGTGACATAGAACAAAATACTAAGATTTTGAACTCTTCTAGCTTTGGATGAAGAATGCAGGAAGAAGGTGGTTAATAGATAAAACAGTGCAGCTGCACCTTGGAGAAAGTTAATTGTGAAGTGAAAACCCCTGCATCATCACAGCCAAGTTTTGATAATTTTTCTTTTCAGATGATCAAGGTTCAGCATTGACCTGTTCCTTTGCATTATTTGTGCAGCTGCTTGTGTTCCTATTAGTGATTATAAGCATTTACAGCCTATCTACCTGATTTAACAATGTCTTTTGTAATATCCCCTGCACACAATACTTGTAAAATAGATCAGAAGTTTCAGAGTGTGTTTTAGAAAAGGTATAAACTCTATTGTGCAGTGATTATCACATTGACTATATATTTTTTTAATAATTAAACTGTTCAGATTATTTTTACTCTCTGCTTGATTGTAATGAAGCTTTATGGGTAGCTGTAATTAACCTCTACTAATGTTAATTATGCACAAAGTGGGATCTTGGAACTGCTGACCACGCAATTCATTAAATGACTTAGGAGGTGATATAGATTGCACAGTGTTTATATGCACTCTTTCAACCTATTGTACAATGTGAAGCCAAAGTGGTGAGAGTCGTGCTTTGAAAAAAATATGCAGAATTTGTTTGCATAGTAAAATCATTGATGCTTATTTATCTTGGAGCTAAAATGACTACAGGTTTCACCAAGATACCTCTGTAAGGGTCCTGCTGTGAAAAACTTCTTTGTAAAAGGTTATCAAGCCTAATAAAACTTGATTAAATTCCTCAAACAACTTCTTTTATGAAGGCCCAGTTCGACTAAAAGCCCCTACAAAGAGTAGGAACACAACTATATGTACTACCTCTGCGTTGACTTTACGGGTCATGGCAGTAACCTCATGAAATATGGAAGGGCGAGGCCACAGTTACGTTCTGTTTCATGATGTAAAGGTGTTGGCATTTCAAAAGGCAACTGCTCAGGTAGTTATCCAACATAAACCTAAATTTTATAGGTCAGTTTGTAAGATTTTTAGGAAAATTTCTCACTCCATTAATCTACAGAAGATTAACTTCTGTTTTATGCAGGGATCAAAACAGTTTATCAGTGCACAGTTTCTCCAAGCTGCAAGCAATGCTAGAATTAGACTGGCAAATAATTCTACAAACATACTAAAGCAATTAAATTGAAATAGCCCATTTTTTATTAAAATAAAGTTTAGCTGGCCATAAGCATGTACTTAATGTGTTTAAAAAACAAAACAAAACAAAAAACCCCCAAAACCAAACACAAAAACCTTCAAGTTTGTGATTTTGTGTGTAAAAAAAAAATGCAGATCAGAACCCAGGATAGAAGCTCTCTAGTAACAACTGAGGGCTCAAGAATCCATCTCTATCAGGAGGAGGAGGGCTGGAGCCTGTGGGGCCTCTGAAAATATCTTGGTCTTTATCTTTCTAGGTCTACTCCAGTTCTACTGGATGGGAGAAATATCAGGGGGTAAAAATGTTGCATTTGTGATAATGGTCTTGTACTTAATAAACTCTTACGGTCCTCATGACCATTTAGAAGATTTACAGAGTTCCTTGGTGCAATGAAACCTCTCCAGAACTAATCCCTCACACGTACACTTTCTTGCCATGGAAATATCCAGTGAGAATTTCCTCAGTATAGTTTAGAGTTCTTCTCTGCATACTGACTAAATTGCTTCACTAGCATCAGAGAAATACAAGATCAATTCTTTATTAATACCACCTTTTCATATTACCAAAGTTTCTTTCATTGGTAGTTTCTTGTCAGTTGGAATTAAAATGCCCAATGTCATAGTGACAATATCATCACAAAATCTATTCAGCTAAACATACTTTTAATATTTATTTTGAATATTTAATACTTTAAAGTACTTGTGAAGCAACAGGTTGAAAATGCAATTTGTGCCAGCAACATATTCCTTTAGATGAACTAGAAATCAGCATATCTTAATCATTGATAAAGCTTCAAAAAGTTATTTTTCTCTTTGCTAATCACTCCTTCTATATAATTGCAATGTGTGAGTATAATAGTGATCCAAAGCAGTTTCATTATACATGTTACAACAGAAGAGTTTGGCATTGTGAAGTACAAAAATACCACACACTAAAACTAGCTCAAGTTTCTTTTCCCTAAGTAGTTCCTATCTATAAGCCTCATCAGCAAGCACAAATTTTTCCCCCAGTTGGTTTACTCACAGATTTACAACCATAATCTAGATTGATTTCTTTTTTCCCCCCACACGAAAATCTTGCCCCATGCCTCGGACGTCTTCCTTTGGTTTACAAGCAATTGCCTCCAGTAACACAAGGCTGATAAATGGAGCTTTTAATTTTAATTCCCACAAGTCCTCTTACTAGCTGTTATCCTAATCATTGCGGAAAATATCGCTATCATCATACCAGTCTTCTGCAAGTAATGACCTCAGTTCAGACCCCTTTGTGTTTCCAACATACAAGTTATGTCTAGCCTTTGCAGATTTTTTTTCCTGAATAACATAACTAAAACATGGACTTTATATCAAAGCACACAGATGAAATTTTCATCTGGCCTTGTTTTGTACTTACATCACTTAAAGTATTCTTTTGCCCAACCTTGACAAATGTAATCTTCCTTATTTCCCTCCTAATCTTCCAGAAAAATATTGAGGAGAAGATTTATTGCTGGTACTACTTCTTCATTTATGTCTTCTATAAGCAGTTCTCTGTGGTTCTCTTTCCGTTAATCTAATCAAATACAAGCTGCTCACCATCAATTTCTAAGCTGCTCACAGTCCATTCCCATTTTCTTACTATTGCCCTATCATTTCTTAAATAATCTCCCATTCATTACAGAGAAGCCACTTGTCTGGCTCTCGACTAGTCCATGCCACCAACCTCCTGTATTGCTGGATTCACATTAAAACAATATTTCTGCTTTTTCTGTGATGCTTCTAGGGAGTTATCTACAAATAAGTGCAAAGTTATCTCTCTTTCTTCCTTCAGTTCCGTGATTCCATTAAAAGCTTACAAAAACTTCATGAAAGTTTGAAATACTAAATACTGCCTACCTGCTCTCCAGTGCTGTCTTCTACTTTTTGTCCTTTTTGATTGGTCTGCCCATGGGCTGCCTCTTCTTTTATGCATTGAGTACAACTTCCTAGGGACAAAGATAGTCTTTCTGTGTTTGTAGACCAGATACAATAGACAGCCCAAGACTAGGACTGATTGTTAAGTAGTTTGTAATACCAGTTAATGGTACTTAGCATGTTACTGCTTTATATAATTATATATACAATATTTATAGATTTCATGAATAAGAGAAACAGTATTCTCCAAGTGTTGAAGCAGATTGTGATTTCCCCAAAGCACCTGTTTGAGGTTTCTAAGCAGATTTTTAATTTACCTTCTGTACCTTTGAGCTTGTTTTCAGATGGTTTGCAATGAGTAATAGATTGCCTGGGGATGCTGTGAAGTCTCCCTCATTGCAGGTTTTCAAGAAGACTCTTGACAAACACCTGTCAGTAACGGCCTGGGAATAGATGATCTGACTTTGGGGCAAGGGGCTGGTCTAGACACTGGATTCTTTCTGTCTCTCTGTTTCTATATCTCCTTTTCAAAGGTAACAGAAGTCCCATCTTAAAAGTCCTGACTATGGAAAACACACAAACCAGGAAATACACCTTTCTGCGGAAAACATGTCTGTCACCACACAGACTAGGTGCTTGGGTGCCAGAAGCTGTGTACACCCGGGGTAAGGCACTCTACCCTTTTTGGATTAGGTGGATAGACCAGATGCGGCATCATATTGAGCAAGCTTGTTCGCTTCCTCTTCTAGAACTACTTCAGGTGTCTCCACCCAGCAATGTCAAACATAGCATAACCCAGCTCTGGGTTTCAAAGACAGAGGACGTTGGTTTCAGTCCAAAGGTAGGAATAGCATTTACTGGTGAAAAAATGGAGTCACTTTTTTTCCAGCTGCTTAAGCTACATTTCAGGCTTCTATAGTCAGACTCCCTAGCCAAGGAAATTAATGTTAGTTTTCTTACATCATGTTCAAGAACGTAAACGTTTCTTTATGCAGGGTCCTATCTGTGAAATATGTAATTAGATCGCTGTCTGGTGCATTTAATTGTTTTTCCAACAGAGCTTTGGAGAGGAGTCTTAGGAAGTGTGTCCATCAGCTTGAGTTAGTCATATAAAATAAATCAGAAGTCCTCCCTAGACCTCACTGAGTTTTGTCACTGGGAAAAAAGAGGCCAAGATTTCACCTTGGTCTTTTGTTTAGTGGTTTATAAAGTTTAATTCGTTACTCAAAGTTGTTTTATTTGATAATTAATTTAATATTTCCCTTTCTTGTTGACTTTGAATGTAGATATAAGTTTCAAGCTTCTGAAACACTTTTGACAAAAATAAATTCACTGTTTTTAATAGTTGTGTGACATGGCTGTAAATCCAATCCATACTTGGCCAAAAACCTTTATTTTATCAATACAATTCTTCGTGAGCATTACAAACAGAATTTGAAAATCTGTATCAGCAAGTTTATTCTAGTCTACCATAATTTGAAATGAAAATGTAAAAAATTGTTTTACAAGAGAAAACTTCAAAATAGTCCACATACAAATAAAGAAAATAGTGGGTGGTGGTAGTGGGTGTTTAGAACATACCATGTTGGTGCTTAGTTTTCAATTATTTTAAACACTAAAGTGTACTTTCTGTTACTTTTTGATATATATTGGCTTTTCCTACTACACAACTGACAAAAGGTAATTATCAAACACAAAAATGCTGCAACTTTTCTTGCCAGAGCTGTTTAATATCTCTTTTATCAACTAATTTGAGTACAATCCAAATTTAAGCCCAACTGTTTACAGTAGTATTTGATTGTCAACTAATTTATTAAAAGATTAAGGAAGTTTTTTTAACTTTTTATTTCAACCTACCATGTAATTTAAGAAAAATAATTAAATATATTACAAGAAATGCCTCGGCTTGTCTCACTTGGAAATTACCCAGGCAACTTTCTGCCTTTGTTACTCTCATATGCATATGCTCACACTCGTGTAAATACCAGTACCCCTAGTTTCCATGCAGAAACATGCTGTATATGTATGAATATTGTATGCAAAGGAAATAAATCAAATATTAGACTTAGTTCTTGGGCTTGTCTAGAAAAGAAATAAAAGGTAAGCTAAACTATCCTTGAAGCCCACAATTTCATGTTCAAACACTAAAAGTCAAGCTACACAATTATTAAAACAAGCTTCTGAAAAATATTTTATGCATCTTTTAATATTTATAAGTATTTTATGAGTAGGTGATGTAAGATATATAAATTTTGCAAAGCAACTGAATCCACCTCTCAAAGTAACAGTTATTTTTCTACCATTTCAAAAAATATTTATTGCTTTGGTACCAAACAAGCTGTGATTTTTTTACTTCAAAATTACTCTTCCATCACTTCATAATATTTAATTTATCTTAATAAACTTTTCAAAAGTCACTGATGGATATTAATTTGTTGTCAAAAGCCTATGATTCAATTTTGAATGTGAATTAGTCTAGATTCCTTCCCAAAGCTTGAGCCAGCCATTATGATGATAAAAAAGGAAGCGTAGAGCAGAGTTTTGTGTCTTCCAGCATGGCATTTTCATGTCAGGCGTATCCAGTCCAAATTAATTTGTGTTAGGGAAGTTATACATTCTTAGTATGACATAATTCACACTACCTTTTCTGTCTTACAGGAATACTTTTGACGAAGTTCTTCATCTATATCTATAACCAAGTGTGGAGACCAAGAATAGGTCCCTACCTCAAACCATTCCACCTCAAAGAGATTTTGTCCTAAACCAATCCGGTTTTTTCTACGCTACCAATTTAAAAAAAAACAACTAAAGCACTCAGTTATCATAAAATGCTGTCCCACCTGTGTAACATTTATTCTTAGTTTTCCTGGCCACCACACACCTTTGATTCCAGTAATGAGAACTCCTCCCCATGGTTTCGTCTGTCCCTTTGATAACATTTTTTACATTTTGCATCAACAGTTCTTGTCCCTCCAAACTTCCCACGCTGGCATTCAAGTCTTTCAGTTGCTTTCTTATTGACTTCATACTTGCTTAGGCAATCCTTTCTCTAACTCCATTGCCTTCCTGAATACTGCTTTCCAGTATGCTGCTTCAAGGCATTTTTATGAGCAGGTTCTTTCTCTCCTTTATCTGATTTTGTAGTCCCATTCACCTTGGTTTCCTTTGTCTGTATTTTAACACCAGATAGGCAGGTGCTTAACACTTTTGAGCTTCACCTACAAGGAACCAATGCCACCTTGTAGCATCCTCATAGAGACTTTGAATGAGGAGGGCATACACCCTCCAAAATTTTTCATTCATCATAGCTGGTCCATAGCTTAACCAACTCTTGGGCCAGCTGAACATCCCTCGATTGCAATATTGAACTGGCTATCCTGTAAGGTGAAAGGACGGTAGGATACATAACTGTTATGAAAGCATTGCTTTATGATAGCTACAGCCTACAAGTGGAACTGTGACTGTATGTGGTAACTACCTACATTTACATGTGAAAATGTGAGCTGGGGTTCTAAAAAAACTGCACCAAATCTGTACTCTGTTTCCCCTGAATCATTTATGTTTATTTGAATATCTTGCTAGGGAAATTATTATTTTTTGAGAAGTTCATCTTTTCTATGTTTTCTCAGAAAAGTAACGCTTAAATGTTATTTTTAAGTTATAGTCTGTAAAGTGTTTAAAATACTAACAGTATTATTTTTGTCTCACTGCATATCCTGATTGCTCGGTGGTTGTTTAAATAACAAATAGAAATCCATTAAACAATATTTTATTTGGGAAAAAAAAACCCTGACAGATAGATTTATATGTCTACTTCTGCATGAAATGGCACAGTTTAGGTTAAAATAGTTTTGCACCTCCATATTTTTGTCAGAAACCTTAAGAGGTGGGAGTAGTTTAATTTTTGATACATACACTGAACCGACTGAAGGTATTATTTCTGGTTTATTCATTTATCTGAAAATAAAAAAAGGAAAAAAACCACTTAAAAATTAATTGACGGCAAATATATTTATCAACAAGAAAGAGCAGAACCTGCTGTACCATGACCTGACAGTACCATGACACAAACATGTGGTCAGCTTCTTCAGTGCTAAAATTAACAGGGACTAAATAAACAGCTTTAGAGTATTTAAAATGTACCCTGACTGCCAAGGCTTAGCTGCTGAATTAAATCTATTGCTGAGACAGCCTTGTCCTGTATGTATATATACTATGCTAATTATAAAATAACAACCTGGATTTTCAAGGGAACCTCAATGTGACTCTTTAACTGTGGTCACAGCTTTAAGTAGGTAAATATCATTGACGTGAATAAAGTGGGTATCTACACTGCTAATCAGAGAGATTGCTGGCCAGCGTCTGGCCCCAGACTAGGAGTCAGGAGACCTGTGCGCTCTTTGGGCCTCTTCTACTGACCTGAAGTTTGACCTCAGCTGTTTCACCCCAGTGTTTCTACTTTTTTAACAGTTTTCTTCCATGCTTTTTTGGACTGTCAGTACATTAGAGCTTATGCAGAGCTAAAGGGTGTTGATGATAACCTAAAATTTTGAGAAACACTGGTTTTATCGTTTCTATTAAAGCTGGTTATAAATGTTTTGACAGAACAGTTTTTATTGAAAAAGAATCTGGTCAGAATAATTTCATTCAAAATTAGCTGAATACAATAAAAATAAGCAATTGGTCTGATTTTGACCAAAGCTAAATGGAAAATACAAAATCCTAGGAACCTGGAAGCTGTGTTTCCCAAATCCACTTATTCCTGACAGGCCATCTCTAGATATGGGATGTACTTGGCAGAGAGTCATAGATCCATTTAAGCTCTGCGCAAGCTGGGTCTGCTTTAGAAATTAAGGACAAATCAGTCTCACTACAAAGCAAGTACGTTCAATTGGCTAACCGAAAAAAAAAAGAAGGAAAAAAAAGAAAAGACAATGAGACATGCAAAATCAGCTCACAGTTTAAGAAAAATTCTGGGTTTACTTCAGTAGTCAGGTTTAGGAGGTGTGCAATTCTATCAGTAAATATATGATAATGAAATAATGGTATTATAAAAAAGAGTGACCAAAACCTTGGCATACTTCTGTCAATAGATCTATACCAATTTATAGCTTCTGATCTTTGAGCTTGGTGTTTTAATCTAGCCGTTGTCAATTCCAGTTCTATTTTTATTAATCATACCGGTGGTCTGAATAAGTAACTCCAGAAAAATTGGATTTAGAAGGTTCGTGTTAAAGAATAAAGCGTACAAGTACAAACTGATGAACAGAAAGATATATATTGGTTCTTTTTAGGTAATACGTATTGCTGCATATGCCTTCAAGGTATCTGTTGAGCAATTTAGCTGTGTTTTCTGGCAGCTGTCACTAGTATCATCCATCAGAACAAGAGCCCTGGCCGACAACTCTTTGCTGAGGTGCTAAAGGGATGTGGATTTTAATTCTGGGCAGTTCTATATGACAGACAGTGTGACAGATGAATGCCAGAAAAGCCCGGGACCATGATGGACTTTGCGCAATTTCAAGTAAATAATTGGACGATTTTTCATGTAAAAGCAACAGCTGGACTGTTGCTGTAGCTTGTGCACAGAATTGTTCCCAAGTTTAGCGTCTTGTTTTACCACGTCTATTCAAGCAAATCATCACGGTTGGCACTGAGAGAGAATTCAGGAATTGCAAACACTGGATTTCTGTGAGGAGCCCTGAGATCTGAGATTTGCTGGAGCGTCTTCTCTCTTTGCTTCCTCTTGGCCTTTTTTTTTTATTACATACAATGAAGCACCTAGATAATAGGTGCAAGAAAGCATACTTATATCACCAAAAAGCATGATGTGAGGATGAAAGGGAAGGGAGAACAACAATTACTTGCCTGCAAACACATCTGTAATTTCCTGGAAGGAGAAGGGAGAGAATCATTGTGGGAGAGCTGACAGCATCCACCCCTGACACAGGTATCTTCCCCTGTGCCAAATGGGGAGATTATGGTCCTTCATCTTCCTTTAGCTGCCTGACATTTTTGTCCGCTCTGCTAGATATTGTACTTTCTGTCCTCCCACTCAGCTCTCTGGCTGCTAGGTTCAAAATCAAACAGGTTCACTTAGGAATCTAATAAATAGGTCTTTGTTAACCCAATTTACTTTGACTTGATTACAATAAACTCTAAACTCCAAAGCAGATTAGGAAGCATCCACATTAGCAACTTGATAGGTTGGAGGAAGCAATGGGGATAATGACATATAACTGCAAGGGCATTTTCATTTGCATCAATATTAAAAAAAAAAAAAGAGAGAGAAAGATACTGTGCTTCAACAACTTCTCACAGGCCCGATTTAAAACTAGGGATGTTGGTGCTATTGCTGACCATGCCCTATGTGTGCACATTAGCAAGGTGGCTGTTTGCATAGCCACAAAACGTTTTAGCTGAATGGGGCAGACATAGATTGCACTTTCACCCAGAAAGAAGAGATTTTAACACACCTGGAGATTCTCTGCAAGTGAATTTTACATCTCCAAAAAGGAATAATTGAAACGATCGCTGGTCCTGGTTATCAGCTGGAGAGCTGGAGTACAGCACGGATAGTCTCACACTCCAATTTCAATACTTAGAATTTAAAACTAGAAAATTGCTGAGCTTCAGATTGTACCATCTCCTAAAGGTTTCCATTGTTCCAGCATGAGACAGTTTGGGGATTACTGGTGGCCTTTGCCAGCAAATGCAGCAGGGGAGGACCCTCCTCTAACACTCAGAAATCCAAGAAGTTTACATGGTTCGGTCACACGCTGATTTTATTTGAAGTCTTTACAAGAAGAAGTGACGTTTCCCCGCTGAAAATTTGTAAGAATGTTTTCTTCACCCCTATAAGTCTTTGATAAGATCTCAAGATAGGAGTGTTACACTCTATGGCACTATATTGCACATGCAGCTTTTGTTTAGTTTAATCTCCTCTCCTAGAAGTGTTGGATATCTAAAGATGCCTTGAATAAAAGGAAGTACTTTACCTTGAAAATGAAAAAAAGTGCTAAAAAATAGTGGGGGGAAAAAAGGGAAAAGAAGGAATAGAATGCCTAGTGATTTTGGCTGTCCAATTTAAGAAGGACTAAATTTTGGAAATGCTGATTACTCATACTGAAAAAACAGATAACCAAACACAGCTAACGTTTCTGAAAATCTTAACCTACTGTATAAATTTAATTATTTCCTCATGAGTATTAGATGCAGTTCATAAGAATGTTTTTGCTTTTAACATAACAATTGTTGAAAGCATTCTGTCTTGTATCTCTGTTGAACTGAATTTAAATTAATGAAGCTCTTATAAGAATAGCTGTAACAGAAATTGATTAAACCAAAATGAAAGACGTTTTTAAAATAGTCAATATGTTTGGGTCCTCCTTTAAAATCATCTATATTTTAATAAAAAATCAATATGTGTTTAAAATACCCAATGTGCTGATTTATTGCATGCAGAAAATATGCTGCAACATATTCTGAGTTATTATAAGTAGGTAAAAACTGGAATTTCTGTCAGGTTAGAAGCTGCATTTTCTGATTTTCATCCTGAATTAAAATGGTAGAAATAGCAGGAAAGAAATTATTTCCATAGAACAGAAAATTCCATTTCAGATATCTACAACCTGTAGGTCTGCACAAATGAAGCTGCCTCCCTTTATAACAGAGTGATAAAAAGGATGTATATTCAGGTTGGTTTGTTCCAGTTAGTATACAAAGACTCTGTGTGACCTGTAAGAAGACTTCTGAGATGGGGTAACAGACGGAAAGGAAACAGCCTGGTCGATGTGTTTGGGGTGGTTGTGGTGGAGGGAAGGAAATAGTTTCTCTCTGGTGAGTGTGCCCAGCATGAAGAAGGTGTTGGGGGAGGCAAGGATGTGAGAGCAGGGGAGGAAAGAGCAGGACTGGGAGCTGGAGTCTCAGGGTGGCAGGAGGAGGGAGCCCTTGCTATGGGTGTCTGTCGCTATACAACCCAGGAAGCCGCAGGAAGCTGCTGAACTAGAAAATAATACTGGAGGGACTAACTCACCCTTCAAGGACAAAATCAGGAGAGGAGTGTTTTTCAAACCTTTTTAATATATCTTTCCACCACATTTCCTATTTAAACCGACACCTTGTTCTAGTTTATTACTTTAGTGTTCTGATAAATGTGTTTTGATATCCTTTGGCACATGTGCTTAAAAAAAGGGAAAAAAAATGAATGTGTGAACAGTAGGTGGTTGAGCAGGTGGCCAGGGCTACTCTGCTAAACTGTTTTTCCCGAGATGCTCCAAGTCCTCATCCCCATCACCCCTCTGAGACATCACGGCAAATCACACCAGCACCAAGCAATACTGAATTGACCTGAGCTAAAAAGTAATAATGGCAATTAAACTCCAAATTTGAATTTTGTACTTCCCAACTCAATAAATGAAAGGTTTTCCGTATGAAGCTACAGTACATTCAGTCCTTCCTCTCTCTGTCCCCCCCCCAGTCTTTCCTTCCTTTTTTCCTCTCCTTCTTTCCCTCCTTTCTCTCTTTCTCAAACACTATCTATACTATATGTGGTGTGTTCTCATTCTTGCCTCCAGAATGTCCTGTTAAAGCTGCAGTGACGGTGCCCTTTGAAACAGCTCCAACTCCTCCCTCTGGGATACCAGGAATCCATTATGAATAACCCCATAAAGCATGAGCACAGAACCTCAGAAAGAAAGGTGTCTTGCTCAAGAGGCTGCCTCACCTTTGAGAAAATCCAAAATACATGATTGCTCTTAGTAACGATGGTACCAACATTCTGTACCTTTGGAAATGGAGAAAGGAAAAAATTAAAATATAATTTTTTTGAAAGATAGGGCTTTCATATGGAGACCAGCTAATCTACTTGATGTATCATAGCCTAAAAAGTCTGTACAAAGAAAGCAAGAAACTGATAAACAAAAAAACCCTCTCAAGGTTGTGCACTTTTGGTTCCCTGGTGTAGAGGTATATAGTTATAAATGAGTAAATATGAGATATCTGTTCAGATAATTTAGTTTGGCAAAGAAAACCACTTCCCTGAACTATGCTTTAGGCTGGATCTCAACATCTGTGATCTATCCTAGCTCCTTAGTACTTTTGTAATGAAAGTTTGGGATGACTAGAATTTTATGAGAATTTATAAGACTAATTCTTGTGATGAGCTTCTCAACCATGCAGTACCCTATATAGGAGCAACTCTGCTAGCACCTTTAGTGTGCAGAGGAGTATCACAGAACTGTACAAACCCTCTTTTAATTTCTGCCAGGGATATGACAGAAGTGAGAGGTTTCCATCTGGTAGCAGAGAGGTCAGCAACGTGTTAGGTTTGTTACATTTTTTCCCCAGTTACTTAAAATCTCTTTCAGTATGAATAACATTCAGTACCGTTGTCAGAAATACAGCATATGCCAGAAGATTTGAGATAACTGAACAAATGGGCAAGCACCAAAGGGCTCACACTCAAGAGCAGTCTACAGCCATCCCATTTAGTGTGAACTTTGTTAGCTGATGCTGAGTCCCTTCCTGCCAGAGCAGTAAATGGCCACTGGGAGAATGGTAGCCGTTCCCAACAAAACGACAGTCTTAGCAGTAGCAGCAGCCATGAAGTCTGTATTCCAACCAAATATTATTTTATTCATAAATTTATAAACTGAATGATATCTCCTAGATAATTTTTTTTCTGTGGAGTTTGTTTTTTTGCAACGTTGTCACTCAGCTACAGGAACAGAAAGAAAGAATTGTTTCAGAAGTGTCATGAAGTGTTAATATTTTTTTTATATTTTTATGGCTGAATGGCTCAGAATGCAAACTGAGTCGCCTGCGAAGTTGCGTGTTAGATCTGCCATGCTCTTACTCATGTACCTTTTGACACTGATGTACCTAGAAGGGCAGTCCTCTTGTTATCGTCTGTGACTTTTTCAGATCACGTATCATTATACTGCTCACCATAACTAAAACCAGACAAAACACAGTCACCAACAAAATTCAACTGGCTATTATAAAGAAATGAAAGTCGGTTAATGAACTGTAACATTAAATGAACACAGTTCTTTTCTGGTCATAAAAAGGGTGCAAATAATAAGTTCATATACTTCAGAATTTTAGTGGGAGAGAATTATTTTCAAAGATGATTTGGTCTTTGTGTAAATACATTCTAAAATACAGCCACAAATTTACTAAAGTTCAGATTACCAACAGCTTCAGAACCACTCAGGAAGAAGAGGAGTAATTCAGTGGCATTCAGGTTGGATACCTTTACTCAGGTAATGTCAAGGTCATATTCATAACATGGGGTATGGTATTTCTCTTGGCTTTTCATTCTTTTCTGCTGAAAGAAGGCTTAAGTTTCTTAGAGAAAGGAAAACACCTTATCAGTTCTTTTCATAGCACTAAGTAGCTTGTTTTCTTTTTGTTGTCAGACGTTGATCATTTTCACTTTATTGTGCGTAAGCAATGCCACCTTTGTTTTCAGAAGAGAAGGGCAGGAGGGGGAAACTCAGGAGCAACGGCAGGACAGCACTGGCACCCAGTGGCTCAGGATCCTCTTGGCTTAGCATCCCTCTTTACCTGCTTAGCTAAGATAAATTTAAAGGCCATCCACCTTTGTAATTTAGCTACCACAGGTGCTTTCAAGCAGGTCCATAAGTATATTTCTGCGGGAATGAAGTTAGCATAGGAAAGCGATTTCCAGTAGAAAACATCCTTTTTCTTTTTTTTTTTTAATTCCCTCGGGGGCCAGGGAGAGCAAAGAAAATATTGCATGTCCCAGTGACTAACTTTGGAAACCTCCTCCTTCTGTTCTTGTCCTGCACAGTACCTATGTCAGCACTTGATGTGTCTTCTTCATAGGTCCACAGGAGACAGACAGGTGCAGTTAAACTTGTATAAACTGATTGGCAAAGGTTAAGAAGATTGAACCAGGCTTGCTATTGCATCACAGCCAAGAGTCTGTTGCTTTTCCTATAGATCAGCTGCTATGAAAGTAATTACCAAGGCTTTACAGTGAGTGAGAATATTTTTTATTTACAGTTCCTAATTTTTCTCTTTCTGTGCTCTTCACCAGCAGTATTTGAACCCCCTGATATGCAGCATTTACCTTGTCGGAGAACCATTAGTGCCCACTGGGATACTCTTATTACAGCCTTCCCAACCCCACCTGGGATTTTACAGCTTGAATTCTGCTCATCCAGTCTAACCACAGATTTAAATAGAAAGAGAAGTGTAATGAAATCAAAAGGCACCCTTACAGTTGTGGCAGCCAGTCCATCCCTTAAAATGACAAGCTTTACCAAATTAATTTTTCAAAAGGGTGCGAGGGCAGGGCTTTTAACCTCTGATCCACAGATCCTGAAGACTAAATTGACTATGGACCACAAGGTCCACTAAAGCTGGCTGACTGTACGTACCTCCTCAGGAAAATATTTAAGCTTAAGACTCTCAAATGAAACTAAAAATTGAAAACCACTGGTGCACGGTAATATTTCAATGTTTGCTTTAGATCTGCTGATCTGACTGGAAACATGCTGCACCTGGAGCCTTTTGTAATACAAAGACAGTGTAAAAATGTTGCCATTTGCTCAATCTTTCTATAGCTATCCCTCTCTTCTTTCCCCCAACATTTTCTGAGTAAGAGTCCACTGCCCCATACCACTTTTCCAGTGTTTTGTTCCCAAGTATTTGTCTCACATCATTCTGGAGCGATTTAACTACCTATTCAATCATTAGTGATGTTTTCAGAACAGTGTTTATTGGTGACATTAATCCAAAAGTATGCAGCAGCTTCCCAGCCAGTTACTTGGGAATTCCCTTCTCTGGGATCATCCCTGAATAGCATATGGCTCCTGAAGGAAGATCAGCTTCGTGCCTTCAAGGCCAGGAGACAGCACCATGTGCAGGTGGATGGGCATGGGGAATAAGGCAAAGCAGCAGTGCTCTCTCCTGAGCTCCCTCCAGCGAGGGGAGCCCTGAAGGAGCACTGTGCTCCCCTCCTGGGGATTCACCTCACACACCCTGCTCCTCCACTTGGGAAGCAAGCACAGGGACTGGAAAGGTAGCAAAATACAGCTACTAGCCTCCAAAGAGAATTAGACAATAAAAGTCAATATTGTAGTTTTCAGACAATAGTGAAACAGATGTTCCACTTTTTGCAGAGATGGCCACAGGGCTGTTATCTTAGTGTGGTGCACAGAAGACTCATATCTTTAATTTGCACCTCATTTGCCTTCCAGTAAATGAGAAGGATACTGTAATCGTTGGTCAGCATGCATCTAAAGCTTTTGTGCTTCAACAGCGACTGAGCATTAGTTGTTATTGCAGCTTGTTATACTTCCATTCCTTTGGAAGGTTTTCACAGATGGATGAATAAGCGTCATAAGAGCAGGAGTCCCTGGACATCTATAAGGATACCTTCACAATCTGTAGAGCCAGCCATGTCACACAGTTCACTTCTGGAGAATGACAACATTTTCACGTAAGCTGTGCAGAGAATTTTCAGTCTTTGTACTTGAGCACCGTTAATTGTTTGCACAGTTAATTAAACTATGGGTGAGGTATTCTGTTAAATATCCATGTGTAATGCACATATTGACTGTTTCAAGGTGAATACTTTTCTAAATCATGAGCTATTGAATGTTGACTCACTGCGGTCCATTTTCTCTAATTGGCTTGAAGCTTCTCTCTATTGCTTGTTATGATAGAAGGTGTTTTTTCCCCACTAAAAACATTACTGTCTCTAAATATGAACATCAATGGGTGTTTTGAGAATCATTGTGCAGAAACGAGACTCTCCTGAGTACACATTTAGGTTGGTGATTGGCTGGTGTTCTGTGTTAAACAGCCCTTGGGCCTGTGGATGAAAGCCTTGGCGGTCTCTAGTGTATCTGTCAGTCATGTTGTAAAAATACTGTCAGTCATGTTGTAAAAATACAAGAGGACTATGTCTCTCGTGGGGTCACAGCATCGCTTTCTTCCAGGACTCTATGTAAGAAAAGGTTCTAGAAAATTTTTTTTCTGTATGAAATGATGACCAAATTCTATTTTGTTTGGTAAACATCTGCAAGCTCTGCAAGAATTCTCACTGTATAACACTAGTCATGAGGTTTAATAAGTTATCCTGGCTTCATGTGATGTGATAAATGCTCAGTGATTCCTCAGTCACTTGCAAAACTTGTCATTCCATTCAAAGCCACCATTGAAAATATCCTTCATATCATAGCATGCATTCAGAGGCACATCGATGAGGAAAACTAGCTCTCAGCTGGTATTTCCTAACTCATTATAAGTTCAGAAAGAGTTAGGTATTTGAAGAAATTAATTCAGTTCTGTAGTTTAGTAAAATCTCTTGATAATCCAGGCTATGGTTTGAGCTACATATTTAAAGCAAAGTCAGGGAATTTGTTAGTCCATACTGGATGTCTGTGTATTTCCGTATGACTCTGTCCGTTGGTCAGCATCAGATGTAGGATCATATATGGGACACCCGTTTTTAGCTGAAACAATTAAAGAGACCTTTTTTGCTTTAAGGGATTTTATCTTGAGTTGTAATAACAGAAGTAGAGAGTTTCAAACCCCAATAGCAATTCAAGAGACATAATTCTATAAAAATGGATTCCACTTTATTTCAATGGCTTTTTTCCCACCAGCATGAAAAGAAGTTTTCCTCTGTGAATTTAAGTAGCATTTAGAGCATTTAAACCTATCTATTGAATGATAATTGCTGCATTCAAAATTCATGCTCTCTTCATCACACATTAGCAATAAGATGAGAAAGAAAAGTGTTTGGAAAAGAATGGATACTGCTGGGTACCACTCACTGAAACCGAAAAGATGGCAGAATCTATTGCTGGGGCGTACAGTGCAGGGGAAAGTAAAACACTGTTCATGGTTTTCCAGTGTCTGTTTTTAATAAGGATCTGAACTCCTTTCAGGAAAGAGATGCTAGAGTTAGAGAGAGAGAAAATCAGTAGTCTGTCTCTGTCCTTCCTTGTTTGTCCTAGAAGTCAAAGCACTGAAAAAGACTGTTTGGCGTAACCTGTTGGTCAGAACATCTTTGGAGCAGTTACCAAATTCCGGAGTTAATTTCTGAACTCCTTTCAGGAAAGAGATGCTAGAGTTAGAGAGAGAGAAAATCAGTAGTCTGTCTCTGTCCTTCCTTGTTTGTCCTAGAAGTCAAAGCACTGAAAAAGACTGGCGTAACCTGTTGGTCAGAATATCTTTGGAGCAGTTACCAAATTCCAGAGTTAATTCTTAAAGGCAGAATTGGTAGAATTGCACGGGCAAAAAAATCAATCTGCAAAGTGCTATTGCTTGTTAGGCAAAAAATTAAATTCCCTTCAGGCTATGTTGGGAGATGGGAAGAATAATTCTCTACAGAGAGTGAAAAGCAAATTCTCTTTCTTTGGCTGCTGCAGGAGGGGAAGGTTACACCTTCACAGGCCTCATCTCCATTTTTGCTTCCAACAGAAAATTATCATTAATGATATGAGCTCCTGTTGTTTTCTAGCACTTTCAGAGGTATGTTTGGACTTGGTAATCAAGTAGGGAGGTGTGGAGAGATGGAGCTAATGGAGAGATAACAGCTAATAAGCAAAGACAAAGATCAAAACAAAACCTGAAAGTTACAATTTCTGACCACAGTGATGAAAAGTTAGGTTGTATTTTTTATCATAGTCTTTGCTTATTAGCTGGTAGCTAGTCCTGCTCATTATTTTCCAGAGTGAATAAGTGTAAAGTTTTATTTTATCTGTCAATGAACTAAACTTTTAATTAACTTTCATATTTGTCTAAGTTAAGACTAATGACTCTCAAAGGAATTGCCTACAAATCCTTAAACTTTTGAACAAAGGGACCAGAGAAAAAGCACCAAGCTTCCTTTGAAAACCAACCTTTCTATTAGAGAACAAAATAAAAAAATAAGCAACTTGAAACTGGGAAACACAGAGTATTAATATTCATCATGAAAACAAACGGAAAGAAAATTTAAATCTGTGTTGACCCCAGAGGATTTTTGTTAGCGATTTCACACAGACTGGCAAATTACACTAATGATTTCAGTACTCGGTCTCTAAACTGGAGGGAAATTATTGGTGTTTAAATCAAGAGTTTCTCTGAAGTATAACATACTTTGTTTAACGTTACTTACTTGTTTTAGTACAAACAAATGATTGTTGACAATGACTTTAACAGAACGTCATCCATTTGTGCAGATTTGTTCTTTTCCTTCCTCCCCATCATCGTATCTGTTCAGGTTAATGGGTGTCAGGAGGGTTTGCCAGGATCAGGGCACCCTGGGTAGAAGAATACCAGGTGTGACAGACAGGTGGAAGTGCCAGAAACAACAATAATAGGATGTAGTATTGCCCAAAGTAGTTTTTGCACAAAATAAAATATAAAATATAAAATATAATTTTATTCCAGCTGTAATACATAAACTAGGATTGTAGGAATAATTTTGGCAGATGTCAATACATAAATATTGAGGGAAAAAAAAGAGGGCTGCAATAAGGAATGAGAAGCACAAAATTTTACAAAGGTATAAGATGCAGTTATAAATCCTACAAGTTTGGGGATAGTCTGCACTAGGGTGAAATTAGAAAATTGTCTTTGAAGGGTGAGCTAACACTCTTTATGTTTCAGCTGCTCACGAGAGATCCTTGCTTTAGTATGTATCCTCATAACGGTGGTGCTAGTGTTAACTGGCAAAGCATTAAAAAGATGATGCAGAAGAAAGCAAGGAATGTGGTCTTGTACCATATATTTGACAAAACTTGGCTGCAGCTCAATTATTTTTTTTAAGTCGAGTACTGGATTTTTTCCTTCTTTCATTCTGGCTCCTCTGATAGCATGTGTGCTTTCCTGCTCCATTATTGACTTTGTTGCAAGCAGTCCTCTGAGCAGAATTGATTTATGATACACTTTGCAGCCATCCAGACAGCTTCCAGTGAAGTGACAAAGAAGTTCTGCTTCTGCACCCACCTAATCAATGAAACGTAAAAACTAGACAAAACAGAACCCCCATGTGGAGCTCTGGGGTGCCAAACATCAAGCACAGTTCACAAAATCCACAAAAGCGACATGCAGCAGGTTTGGTTATCATGTGAGTATAATACGTCTTTTTTATATTTCCAAGGTAAGAATCTTTCTTTTAAGGAACAAACAGAGTAAAAGAAAAGCATATATATAACCACAGATTAATGTGTGGAAATGGACTCAAAGTTTAGCAAATGGAACATTAAAGTCAGCGTATGTTAATATACCAGAATAAGCAACAGTTAGCTGTTTTCACCATCTTTTACAACAAAATATTTTTTAAAGCTGAAAATACTAAAGGTATTTAAAAAATTAACCAGGAATGGTATGATCTTGCAAAGGACTGATCATCGCTCTGATCCAACAATTTTCTGAAGTGTGTATTTAATTGGAGTGTGAATCAACACTCCAGTCCTTGGGACAAATCACATAATTAGTATTGAACATCAATAAATGTTTTGTTAGTCTGAGACTGAATGTCCTCTTCTGGCAGAATCAAGCCACATGAGAAACTGAGAGAACTTTGTTAGGTCCTTGTCACCAAGGTATCTGCATGAGGATGATACAAAGGCATCAATTTACTTTAGAAGTGTCTTCTTTATTTACTAGAGAGAGATGCACATCAGGATCTAAAATGAAGAGCAGTGAAGGCAGCAGAGGCACTCGCAAGGATACTTCTGTGGTCTGTCAGCTCATGAACGAATTTTTGGAAAATGTTGTGCCCATGCACAATTTAAAGCTCAACAAGACTTCCCAAAATTTAACCTCCGATCGATGCACTGGGAGAGACAGACACACTGCTTTCTGTACCTCTGCAAAAATGTAGAAACTTGTCCTATGTCCTCTGATGTTTTTTTTTTTACCATAATTCAGCTGAGCTGCTAACCTTGAATTCCCTTTGTCTGTGCAATGTGAGACCATCTTGATGTAAGGCCATTGTATATGTAGTTTACAGAGCAAATGGCTGCGTGAGGTGAAGCCATGAAAGAATTAGGTTCTAAGACAGCATGCCATAAATCTTGCTTTACAGGACAGGATACTCTGGGTCGCTAGAATTATCTTCTTATAAAGCCAATGAGATAGAAAAGCAAATAATGACTTGGTTTTGAAGCTCTCCAGTCCCTTGCACAGGTGAAAGATATTTCTCTAACAGCCAAGGTGCATCCTGCATGCACAGAAGTGCATCCCCACATGCATGTTTCCCACACATACAAACATTTAATGTGTGTGGAGGCATTTGTTGTTCTACCCTATCACTGGGGGAATAGCTCTGGTGCAATGCACTCTGTTCCTCCTTCCTCTCTAATGAGATTCTGCTTTGTGACAGATCTTGTCAGAGGCTAATTGTAACAAATGTTTGGAAATATTTGCTCCAGAATAACCTTTGACTCTAAGATGGATCACTCGTGTGAGGCAGGTCCCCTTGCAGAGCCCAGGAGATCAAGTTCTGCTTCAGAACAATGTCTAAAATACTATAATGGCACTGTGTACTCAGCTGACCAAGTTTGGCTAGTTTCTGATTGATTTCTTTTCCTCTTCAAACCTTGCCTGTCACGATCGGCTAATTAAAAGTGCAGTAATCTGATATAATCTCTTTCCCAGTTGGTGCGGCTGATTTCTGCTATCTAACAGAAATAATTGATTTGTAAACTGCCAAACCTCAGACATTTAGACTTGCATTGTCTCCTCTAAACCATGTCTAACAGGCAGAATTTGTCTCCTGATACATCAAATGACCCACACAACAAAATTACTTCAGCCTTCATTACTATGGAAAATCAATAGAATAGAAATAGATAAATTTTAAAATGTAATAAAAGTCTGGAGGAAAAGCGACTAAACATGGATATGGTCTGTTTGTGCAAAGTCAGCAGTGTGTCATCATTTGGCTCCCCTTAGTTTTTCCACTGCTGTTATTAAAGAAGTGATAGTTACCTTGTCACTTCAGATAAGATTGTCCTTACAGTTCAAATCACACCTATTTTTTTTTCTTTTTCAAATATATGTTGAACCCCTGGGTACATGTGTGGCTTCCAGTGGCTGGTGACCCACGCAATAAATTCTTTCAGTCAAGGAACAATAGCCATATTGGTTATTTTTTTTCTTACATTACAGATACTTCCTTAGTATTAAGGATAGGATATCCTTCCTTAAGTATCCTTAATGTAGGTTAATACCTCCTTATTGTAGGACACAAACAGAAATCTGAGTTAGAAGGGGTGAAAGCATCTCACAAAAAGGACAACAACAGTATTGGAACAGGTACTGAAATCATTGTTATAGCACAAAATCTTTCAGCAGAGGTGTCTGCTGCCTGGTGAAGTTCGATTCTTCGTTTTCTAATCTGACAATGAGCATAAGCGTCTGCTTTCCTCTAAGTTTATAAATGAAGCAAAAGTAAATCAAGCATGGAAGTGTTTTATGGATCAGGCTATCACAGTTCTTGGAAAGCCATCTGCTCATACAATCATCTTAAAACACATCTGAAAGCAGTCAATTTTTGAGCAATAAAGCTGGGGGTTGCACCTCAGAAAGGAAATGCGCTAGAAAACCTGTCACTGTATCTAAAATAGGAGTATGTGTGTAATAAATCTGTTTCTTTGGGGGTTTTGCCCTTCTTTGTTCACTACAAAATATTTTCTTTTGCCTCTTTAGGCTCACTAATAAATCAACATTTAAAAATTAACTTATACTGAAATGAAAAGGAATGTATTCCTCTGCAAGGAGATCACAAACCCTACCGACATGGGGCACAGCGCAGCAGCCCCAACCAGTCATTTTTAAAGCACAGCGTGCAGCGCCTTAGGGCAGAGTTTCCACGCGGCAGCTTCAAACTCTGCTTAGCAATGTCCTAAACTAGCTTATTTTTCTCCTCGCAGCTCTCATACCAGGAGGATTAGATCACACCAGGGTGCACCACTGGCTTCTGTGTTTGAGTAAATAGCAATTCTCATACAGTGTGTTTGCTCTCTTTTGATTCCTGTCAGAAGTAAACACAGTTTACTAACCTGTGCTACTCGAGGTCCCTGACTTCTTTCTCTCCCCTTACAAACACACACAAATGCTCACATACAAATGCATAAATATATATATGATCTGAATATTTACATCTATAAATACACATATTTACATAAAAATATATATTATGTATAGATGTGTGTAAACATTCAAACTAAATATGTATATATTTATGTATTTGCATGCAAGTATATATATACAGTGCGTATATCTATTTCTGTATATTACATAGCTATGTCTGTAACGGTGCACATACATACACACTGTGAATTTCAGCCATATTGCTATTTAAAACTCTGGTTCCTATGCACAGCAGTTGGGTTTTTGCCTATTTATATCCCGTACTCTTGTTTTCTTTGAGTATTCTCTAGTTTTGTGTATGATAGCAGTTAAAGCTCTACAAGTAGTATTTTAAGTCTGAATAAAGTTTACAAGTTAAATGGTTCACCTCCTAAGGGATTTGAATCTAAGAGGTCTACAGCGTTAAAAGATTTAACTCTGATCTAGTAGACTTGAATGTCCAACTTGCCTTTTCAGTGCAATAAAATGTGGGTAACTGAAGCCTATGGATGGTTTTGAGATGTTCAGACTTACAATGTATATTTAATTAGATACATATTTTATACTGTGTGCAAGTTATATACAAACAAGTATTTCAAGCTTGTGGTAAATATCTAAAAAATCTTGGCTAGATTTCCCCAAAAGATGTTCTCTTTCCCCAAATATCTGCATAAAATCTCGAGTTCCATCTTAAATCAATGGCAAAACCCTAGAGACTTTAGTGTAGCATTTGATGTTTTCCCTTTTTTGCAGTCAGGCATCTACTTCAGGTACAGATTTCATTTGGCTATGTTTTTTCTTTTATGTTTTATGATTTTCCATCAAATCAATATTTTCCAGTTTTAGGGATCTGAGAGCCCCGACACCACCCTTGTTTCTCCAGGTTCCCAGTCTCTGACCCCAGGCTGGGAAGTTATGATGAACCTCAGGAAAGTTTCAGGGCAGAGCTGGTGCCTGGGCTCTGGCGTGGGGCTCCCAGAGAGCCACAGCCTCTGCAGTTCCTCAGGGCTCATGGGGGGTCACCTCCTCTGAGGGACTCCACCACCCACCCTGGCTCTCAGGTCTGGGAGGATCCTGGAGAAGCCTAAAGGAAGGCCTCAAAAAGCCACCATAGCCTGGGATGGAGGGCACATGGCAGGTCTGTTCTGGTGGCCATAGCAGGAGCTTGTTGGCAAAACAAAAGGGACAAGGAATCAGGGCAGGCACCTACCCAAACCAGGTGAGATTAGGTGAATCTTTGTAAAATCCAGCACGTTTTCAGCAAAACTATGAATGAGCCTAAAAACATTCCCAGATGAAAAAATACTGATTTTTTTTCTAAATCCTTATTCCGTGAAATTTAAAACAAGAACACAGAAATTACAGTGAGAAATAAAAGTCATCAATCACTCATCTTCAGCCTGTTATCAGTTTGACTAATTCCAACCAGAGCATGCTCCAAACAGCCTCCCTTAATTACCTTGTCACAGGCCTTGTCTCAATGCCTGTCTTTGACAGAGCTTGCCCATCGTTTCACCACCACAGTCCCAGCACTTCCCACTTCAGCCCAAGGAGGGTTCAGCGATGCACGGAAAGAGCAAGCTTTCAGGAGTGGTTTGAATTTGGAGAGCTTTAATGCCCAGAGGGCTGGACGTACACCAGGCATACAGATGTGTGCATGTAGAAATGTATGAGAGTAGGACATCAAAGCTTAGTCAAAATAACTGGCAATCATCATCAATAAGTAATTTGCCCATTTTTATATGTAGGCTATAATGGTTTTACATGATGTAGGAAAGTGGAATTTCTTTGGTTAAAGAATCATGAAGTGGAATCATTAACTACTAAAAAAACCTATTCTCAGATTTCTCTCTATTCTCTATTTCTGATTAGAGGTATATAATCTTCTGGGCCAGACAAATTAGCCCTTTGCCCCACCCTGAGGGATGTATAATGGACAATTTTTCCATGTTATCCCACAGCCAAAAAAAATTTAAAAATGTTGGTATTTCTGCATATGTAACTGTGCAATGAAGTATCAAAATCTGAATAATGTTTTAATAAAAATAAAAATATAGAATTACCTCTAAAATAAAAAAGCATAAATGATATCTAATTGTCATATGTCCTCCTCATCTACAATGAGGAGGACGACGGCATTATTTCCAGCATAGCCTAAATTAAGTTCCTGAGTCAAGCCAAATGACATTGAGGAATTAATTACTGAGGCATTCAAAGTGACTACACAAAGATTTCCTGAAGGACTAGAATGGATTAATCATGACATCTCAAGGTGCTACCCTTAATAGGATTTCCAAAGATTTGATCTATGAGTAAATTTTGAGCTCATGAATATCACGTGAATCTGAATGTATTTTCCCATTACAGCTGTAACTGCAGAGACTCGCCTAGTTTTTACGTTGTTAGTGAGTACAAATGTCTGTTGGTAATTTTAAAGACCTACTATTTATTCAATAAATAGTGAAGTTTTTCACCCTGAGAGCTGAAATTATACTAGCTGGAGATTTCTATATAGTTATAAGCCATATATAATAGGACATGCTTTTCTGAATGAAAGAACAGAATTGTATGAAGATTTACTGCTCTGGAAAGTAAGTCTCCCTAACATTGGTTATCAGGTTATTTGTTGTGCAGCTACATAACTGTTTTATCAATATAGTTTGCATAAATAATCAGTGATATATGTAATCTATGGGACTTAATTGAGCCCTGTGATAGAAATGAAAAAGAGAGATTTTCAAAACTTTGTTGTGGCTTCCTTTTGAGAAAGAAGAGTACTCTACTATGTAATAAAAACATTTTTCACATATAGGCATTACTGTCAAATGGGCTACTTTAAAGAGGAACCTAAGAGTGTTAAGAAAGATTTTCACTAATCACAAAATACTGTGATTGACTTGAAATCCATTACTAAAGCAAAAAGTTATAAAATGAAAATAATCACAAATCTAAATGAACATGTTTACGAGAAGAAATAAAGAGGGAAAGAATACGCCTGATGTTTTGTTCACTTTTTGAATTGCTTTTTAAAGTAATTAAATTTTCACAAATTATTTTTACATATTTTGATCATTTGCACATATACACAATACAATTTGAACATGATTTATAGATTTAACTGCGATAATTGTATTTTTACTGAGACAAAGACCTCAGTCCTGCAAACGCACGATTTATTTTCAGAGCAAATAAAATACTTTTATCTTCATAAATCAAAGCCTATCAAAATGAACATTAATTTTAATTCAGTTGCAACATGGTTTGAGTTTTGTGTGGGGTTTTTTTGTCCTAAGTTATCATAACTTTACAGCTCATGGTAAAGGGACATGGCTGCTGCTGCTGCTGTGTCACAGACAAACAACTGTAGATCAGCTCTTTCTCTACTCTAAACTGCTGATGTCCCACATTGCTCCAGGCGTGTTTCAATATCTAATACCATAGTAACCTTATCTGAATTACTGATTCCTTGGTCTGGCAGCCGAACTGAGGCATAATATCCATCAACTTTGGGCAGAATGAGTTTCCATTTTTAAGGCTCAGCGCTTCCCATAAGCGCAGGTGCCAGAGTATTTTAAAAAGGCTTTTATGCACATTGCACGCAGGATCATCAAGATGTATGTCTGACCCATAAAGGTATGTAAACATAAAATGCCTACTGGTTTAAATATGAGATATGGCCTATGCATCTTGTTGATATGATCCTCAGATTAACAGTTAATCCTCAATTAATCCTCAGATTTACTTAAGTCTATCATCTTTACTGACTGTGACCAGAACTTTCAATTAAAGGTGTTCACCCCTGGTTTTACTCCCAGAGATGAGCATTAGACATCAGGAAAAATGATTGCAAAAGTGAAGCCTTAGTTTATGGAGTTTAGAATGAGCTTGTTTTTTGTGAGGGATAACAGTCATCAGTTTTGGAGGCACAACCATGAATCCATCAGACACTCAGCTGCTATAAATTAATAGAATTTCACTGAAGATAACACCGTGAAGATACTTTGTAATATTTTAGGGTCCGGTAACAAATGTTTGCATTTTGGATAAGATGAATTAAAGAGATAAATAGTTAAATATTTGCATATTTATATATGTGTGTACATGAAGATTTAGATAGATTATAAAAACAGATGTATATTCACACTTACAGAAAATAGCTAAAAGCCAGTGTTTCAACTTTCCCTCTTTTTTGATTCACACTTCCAACACCAAGAGTATACCCTCTATAAAAGTAACCAAAATAAATATAAATGGAAAATATTCACTCATAAAGCCATTACTTTAAAATCTATCAGTAAGTCCAAAAAAGAGCCATGCTGCTTTGGTTTGTATTTCACCGGAGAGTGCAAAAAACTCTCAAAATAAATAGGCATTACACTTTTATAAAATACATCTTATAATAATGAATGCTTGCACACTCCATAACCTAACACAGTAATCACATCCCTTCTTCAGAAAGCATATAAAAATGATCTGACAAGTACAGCGGAAGAAAAAGTAGCAAAGTGTCATTCTACAACTAAAAAAAAAGCACCTCTTGTCTCCACAAACATTTTAAAATGGCTAAGAATAAAAGGCAAGTACCCTCTGCACAGGGTGGTGCCCTCGTGCAGCGAACAGCCCCACTGACAAGAATTCCCCCCAGGATTTCCTACAGCAGCCTCAAAGGCATCTCTAGCATTTCTCGGAATTTGCCAGCAAAGAGATAGTGTGTATATATGGGCACAGAGATGCTTTTCCAGATCCTCTCAGGGTGGCCAAGGATGATGCTATGCCCCACTGTCCATCATCACCAACCGGCTGGAAATTGGCACCCCTCTTGCACTGTCAGTGTCCTTGGCTGGTCATCATATCATCAACCTGCTTCCTTTGAATGACTTTTATTGATGCTTCAAGCTATGATAATCTGATAATCAAATCCACACCGAAATGGGTAATGCGTGTTCATGCAGTCTGTCCCACCTGCTCTGGTCCGGAGAGCGGACAGCCTCCGCTGCCCGCTGGAGAGTCCCAGCAGAGTGACAGCCTCGGAGCGATCCAGCCATTCGCAAGGAACAGGCACACGGAGGCCCTTGGATTACACTAAGCACCATGATGCATAAATGAATATTCAACAGAGCCAACTCCCTTCCCTGAATCCTGTGATCTCTAGTCTGCTAACGCATACCTAATATGAAATTGTGAGAAAAAACATTCTCCCATAGTTTGCCCTCATTATTTTTTTAATTACACAGTTTTGAAAAGGTGTTGAAGAGGTGCTAATCTGAGCAATTATTTTTTATTGTGGACTATTGCCAAACCAAGCACTGCAGAGAAGGAAAACATTAGCCAGTTATTCTCTATTCTTCTTCCTTCTTAAAAACCTTTGCTTTAAGTACTAGGAGCAGAGACTATTTTTTTATTTACTATAATTGGAATTTTTTTATGTGTTACATTTTAGGACACTAATTCTACACGATAAGTATCAGGGCCATTCCAATAATCTCGGGTTTCAGTGAACAGAAGATATCAGGCCCAGATGTGATTGGTGCATGAGGTCTGGTGCAGTACTCCATTCTTAAGATTCTGCTGTGTTTATGAAAGGGATAATATATATATATATTAAAAAAAAAAAAACCACCCGGAAGGTCCTTACCTAACAAAATCAAGAAACAACACAAGGACTCAAGAAAAGACAGAGATTTTTCACGCCGGATCAATCTCGCATAACTCTAGTTTTGCCTGTTTCTAGTAGAAGTTAAGTAGATCTAGGGTACGCTGCAGTTTCAGTAGCGAAGGCATATGCCAGTCGGCCGGTGGCAGTGTGCCACTGTCTGCACTTTGAACCTCTGAAATGGCAGAACAGCTGTGCGGCTGTGCAACCCCCATGTAGGCATCTCCTTGCCTGCTCAGTTTCAAAACTCCCTTTAGGAGCCTTTAGGGTGGGTAGGAGATTTGCCAGCAGTGAGCTACTGTAGAGCATACGTTACAGCTGAGGACCTGGTGGGCTTTGTTTCCCTCCTACAAAAGCACGGGAGCTTTGGTGTAACCCAGGCACACTTTGCTAGTGCCTGAAGCATGCTAGACTTCCTATTTTCTTAACCTCTTTCTACAGTGTACCTGAGAAAGGGAGGGAGGGAGAAAGAGAGGGAGAAATGGAGGGAGAAAGGGAGGGGGGAAGGGAGAGGGGAGAGAGGAAGAAAGGGAGAGAGGGAGGGAGGGAGGGAGGGAGAGAGAGAAAGGGGGGAGGGAGG
>NW_008824109.1:10574-23789 GCF_000699105.1 Pygoscelis adeliae | reverse complement strand
GGGAGAGGGAGAACAGGGGGAGAGAGAATTGGGAGAGAGGAGGGGGGGAGAGGGAAGGGGGAAGAGAGAGAAAGGAAGGGAGAGGGAGAGAGAAGGGGAGGGAGGAGGGGGGAGAGTGAAAGGGGAGAGGAAAAGAGCGAGAGGGAGGGAGAGCGAACGAGAGGGAGGGAGAGAGGGAGGGAGGGGGAAAGAGAATGGGAGGGAGGGAGAAAGAGGGGGGGAGAGAAAGGGAAGGAGGGAGAAAGGGAGGGAGGGAAGAAGGGAGGGAGGGAAGAAGAGAAAGGGGAGAGAAAGAAAGAAGTTAAAAGGGAGTTTGGGGGGGAAATGATGAAGGGGCTTTAGCAGTCTTTGTGCGAGTGCAAGAGAGTGAGGCAGGTTGCTTCTTAGGTAAGTGGATGGTGTTAATTACTGGTGGATAGTCTTACTGTGAGCAACAGGTTAATGTAGATAATGTTACTTCTTAACAGCATGTCAAGAGTTGTAGAAGAAGGTCTGGAGACCTAGGTAGGGAGTCAGATGCTCGTGCAGGATCTGTGGTCTATCCTTTTGCAGCAATGGGGAGGACCTTGGATTGGTTGGTTCTTTTCCCAGCTGAGTGAACTGAATTTGAACAAATAATGAAAACTACACATTTAGGCTTGCCTTCTGTGTTGAAAGAGAAAGCTAGTCGTCTTGTTACTACCTAAACAATCTTTTTGGTTAATTGTCTAAGTGCTTTTTACTTCATTTAACACAACCAGCTTGCGAAACTTTGGTCATTCATGCTCTTTATGAGTTTCTGAGGGCAAAACCAGCAAAATTATATAGATGAAGATTTCAATGAACGGGAATAATCAGGGTGTTTGATTATGTCTTAGGAATTTGTGTGGTTAGCAGTTTATTGACTCCTTTGCTTTTGAGAATTGGCCATCGATGAAAGGTTAGCATTGGGGTAGCTCAGTATCTGTTGCTAGGCAATTAATTTCACCTGGAAAAAAAGCAAACAATGAACTGTTTCAATTAATATACTGTATCTGAAAGCAGATACATTGATGGTTTGTCTCAACTATGTATTTCATCACCTAAATCCTGCTGATAAGCCATGCTTAGTTGGTTCTGAAAGATCTATTAGCTGAGTGTGATTGTGGTAGCTGACACAGCTGATGTGCTTTCCTTTGGGCACCCCTGCAATAAACATCTAGAGTCTTCTATCACTTGAATAAGTAGCTGTTGAAAGGAAGAATATTGAGTATGGCCAGCTTTTTAAAATTTTGTAATGCACTTAAGCATGTAAAGTACCGAAGCATTGCTATTCACTCTGTCCTCTGTAGCTCGGTGAGGTCTAAAGCTTGAATTTCTTCTGTGCACCCTTCACTGCTGCTTTCACACCAATTTCTGTAGCAGGATTGAAATGCATTAATGTTGCCTCAGCCCTAGCATGTATTTGTAGGAAAAACTGGCTTAATTCATATCTTCATTTCTGAGCAGGATGCCCCTAGAGTGGTTCTTCCCAAGACAGCATTTGAAGAGAGAGCTTTCCTGTTCTGGGGAGCAGTAACATTTTTATTTAACTTCTTTTCTCTGTTCCAACACTGTAAAAGAGATGGCAACTTGTATGGTTTTGGGGCATAGTACAAGTGACACTTGCCCTTAGACTAGGGACTCGGGAGATTCCAGCTATGCTGCATGTGTCCAGTGAAACTGTACACACAGTATACTGAAGGTAATGAACAGCTTGTCTCTGAATAACATGAGGATTTTTCCCTTTGACATAGTACAAATCCCTGTGTATTCTGTGAGCCAAGAGTCAATATGACTTCAGTGGTTAGCCCTGTCTTTTGCTATGGGAATGTGTTCCCAGAAAAGTGTTTGCATGCAATATATCTGCTGCTTTTGTCAGGTACCCACCATGTGAATACCTTGTTGGATGCATGAAGGTATGGGCTTGGTGTTTTCAATAGAATCTGAACTAGTTATTCCTCGACTTGTGCTGAGGTGTCACTTGTTCAGTTTCTCAACAAGATGGCGCATTTTCAGTTTAGAAAGCCTTAAATTCTTGTTGCAGCTTCTTCAATAGAAATTGTATGGAAACAGATCTTATTCTGTAAAAAGCATACCTGGAAAAATAGATTTGGTTTGTTAGAATCTCTGCTAAAAATAAAATGGTGTTAACAAAGCAGAACTTTGTGACAGCTCTGGGATAATGTAACCTTGTGGAGGTGGAGGGCAGAACAGGCGAGAAAGAACTGTAAAATTCCTGTTTTAAATAAGTTATGGTGATTCAAGGTCAAACTGTTTTGATTTGGATCATTTGTAATAGCAACAGTAACAACGGTGATACTTTCCTTCAGTTTTTACACTTCTGAAATCTATAGTACTAAAACACATTCCTTTACATAAATCTGTAAAAATTAAACTAAGCCTAGCATATAAATCAAATATCAGTGTCTCATGGTTGTTCTCAGCTTGGTGCATAAAGGGGGAAGAATTCAGCTGAAGAATAAGTTACTCCAAACAAAGACTGTTGTTATTATTATTGTTTTATAAACCCATGGTGAGTAATTCTGGCTATGATACAAATTTTTGAAATTGCCTACCTGATGAGGAACATCCTATCCCCTTTTCTACTTTTTTTCCCTAAGGGAGATAAAAGTTTTTGTTCTCCTTTCAAAGTTATCCTTCTGAACTAGGAATGTCCTTTGTTTACATATCTCTCTCTTTCTCTCTCTCCCCCTCCCTCTCTCCTAGGCAGGGCGAATACCTTCATTCCAGTCCTTGCTCTTAGTAATACATACTCATCCTCAGTGAGAATTAAACAGTTTCTTGTTTAATTTTATTCTTGTACCAAGACACTGATCTGCTGCTGGAATGTTCTAAAATAGCTTTCTCCTAACTTCTGCTTTAATCAGCTTTTCTTCACAATGGAACATTTAGCAACATCAAATAATAGTTTCAGACATGCTTTCATACTAAAAATCTCCTATTCTGAACTACTAATTAGCAATTTTAATGTCTCATTTGTTTTTTACCATATATATTTTATTTGTGGTACTATGACATCATATTTAATGTAGTTATGCATTTTGTGAATGTTTTAAGAATAGAAAAACACTTGGTTTTATATAGGTACTATTTAAAATAAAAATAATTTTATTTACATATTTGGGCGCTCTTGGGAGATTATGAGGTGACAAATATTTCCCAGAAAGCTTGCCCATGGGCCAAACAGTAAAATTATTATCATTCTCACCACTGAGATCCATCTATATGTATATTTTCAATTAATATGTAAATATTCTTAACATGCCTTATGCATGTTCAATTATGATTGGAAGAACAGGAAAAATATATGAATATAAGGAAGCAACATTATTACTATAAAATTAACACACTTGGTCAAAAGGAGAGTAAACATACATCTCGAACCTGACTTCCACTATTCAGGCTGCTGCCTTTATCTCATCTCATCTTGTTTAATGTCATTGTAGTCATGATTTCTCAGTGCAAAGCCCAAGGGGACTCAAATGTGGACACAAGTGTTAATTATTCCCATATTACTAGAATGCTCTGGATTGTTTCATTATGACGTTACTGACTACATATATTTTAGCAAATCTGAGTTTCTTTAAAATCGTATAACTAGTTCTGATCCATATCTTCCTATAAACTATTTCTCTCCGATTTCTTATTACTTCAGTTGACTTCATTTTTAAGTTATTTAAATCTAGGATTTTAAGTGGATATTAATATGCTGTTATGTAGTTCTTAGCAGAGGGATTAATTTTGTTGTAGTTCAGTTATGCCGTCTATGTAAGAACATAAGGGTGGTTTTAAAAAAAAAAAAAAAAAAGATCAGCCTGCTGATCTTTCCCTCACATATTTTGCTTCTGCAATAGCTAACATCTAAGTTGTTTTCTAATGAGGTGGCTTAAAAGAAATGAAACTTCTGGAGAAGCTCTCTAAGCATGTGAGTTTATTGCTGCTCCAGCTCAATAGCAGGCAGCCCTTCATCACGGCTGCCGGCGTGCGAGGGGCAGCCTGCTCCTGTGGTCCCACGGGGCGTTGTGCCCAGACGCAGGGTGGTCGAGCTGCGTGCAAGGCCAGGGCATTTTCCATGCTACATAGTGTGGGTCTGAGCTGATCACCATCCATCAGGGGCTGGTGGTGGCTGTGGACAACAAAGAGCGTGTGGACAGCCCTAAGCCCTGATTCGGGTAAGCACCCTGCTGTTTACCTCTGTGTTTCTGTTTGACTGTGTATCTAAATTCTGGGTACTGAGATGCTTGGCTCGAGCCTCCTATCTGGATTTTTGCTGAAGTTTAGAGGAAGGAGTAGAAGGAGGGTTCTAGGTTAAGATGTGTATGGAGGAGGGTGGAGAAGGAAGGGAAGAGACTAAAGGTAGCTGCAGCTAATAATTTTCCTTTAGAAAGGCTTAATTTGGTCTCTGAACATGACCTAATCTCGCATTGATAGTCTTTCTTCTGGTTATTCAGAACTTGATGAGAAAGGCGTTATCAATAGTGCTGTGAACAGGAAGGAGAAGAATCGCAGTCTCAATCAAAAGCCAATTTTAACATTGTAAAGCAAAATGCTATGACTAAAGCAAACTTTGAGGATTAAATTTATATAATTATGGAATGTAACAATGCAGAACACAGTCATTTCTTTAGCTGCTGACTTCATTGCCTCAGTCTTTGTCATATACCAAAGTCCTTTTCTGCACCTAGCAAAGAACTGTTCACGGCAGACAGGGAACAAATTGCTGCTTTCACAAGCTTGAAACTTTCAGTCATTATGGGAAGAAAGTTCTTACTAGAACATGCAAAATTGCTAAGTGTACTTATGTGTGAGTGAGATACACAGCACTTTTCATTAGATAAATTAGGATTATATTGGAGGTTAATTTTGGCTGAACTTTTGATGTATAATAATTCAAACTGTTGAAAGCAGCTCTTCAGGCCTGGAGTGCTTGTCTCTTGGTGTCATTATTTCAAACATGAAGGAATATCCATCATAATGGTTTCCCAAATCACCACTGTTACTTGAGAAATGTACTTCTAGAGGACTAAGCATACCAGTATTTTTTTAAATATAATAACTAACAATATCTTAAATATGCAATAAAAATCAATAACATTGAGCTACATGAAAAACATTTTACATTAAATTTTCTTCTGTCTTCTTTTTTGTTGGAGTAAAGAAAAAGAACAACTGGAAGGGTTTAATATATTGTGAAGTTTTAATCCTTTCAAAACACTCATGAGCAGGACCATTCCAGAATACATTTGGTAACTTCATAAGGAAATTTTAGTTGTGGTTCCGGTTTGTCACTTCAAGGTGGAGCTTTTCAGTGGCTCCTAGGTTTTTAGCCTGTGAGTGATTGTGCACTTCATCTTTCCTTACAATGCAAAGGACACCGGGATCAACAACAACTTTTTCTGAATCAAAGCTGGATTTTTTTTTTTTTTCTGGTCAATGCCCATCAGGGCGCATGCAAGCTTTTTCTAAACTAAGCTGCTTGTTGGCAATGTATTCTAGTCTAAGAAAACTTGTATTAGCTAAGAATTCTTAAACCTTGTTTTCTTTGTTCAGAGAAATAAAAAATAAAATTGGCAGCAGCTAGTGTTGGTAATTTTCTCCAGTGTTTGAGTCTGTATCATTTTTATACCACAGGAGTAGAAATTAAATGTAACTTTTTCTGAAAAGTGAACATGAGACAACTTCAGTATCTGGCCTTATTTTCGACACTGTAGCTTAATGTAAGGGGTGGAGTGCTTTGAGTGCAAATTATTTTGTACGGTAATTAGCTGCATTTTATCTTCCTGGTCAAAAAACAAGTTAGTGACATAATGACAGAATGGAAGCTCCTACCATGCGGAAAATAGACATTATTTAAAAAAGTCAACAAATGCATTCATCGCTCATCACTGAAGCAAGCAAACAAGCAAGCTCCTAATCGTAGAAGGGACTAAATAGTAATAAAAATCAGACATTGTATTGCTGACTGTCTGCATTATTTTTGACTCTGACATGCTGTAACGATCTTTCCACTGTTTTGCTTTTCAACTGTAGCAGTTTAATTTTTATAATCACTGCCTGTGTCTCAGTTCTTGGCCTGTTCTCTTATCTTCTAGCCAATACTGTAATTTCACTTAATAGTCCAGTCCTTTACTTTCTTGCTCACATAGCTGTCTCGGGATGTCTAAAGATAATTTGTGCATATTCAGAGTGAACTCCCTGAAAAATCTTTATTGACTACAAGAAGAGGTTTCTTTTGTTTAAATAGCAACCTTTAATCCAGGCTTTGAACTAAAGTTACTGTGAAGTTACTGTTGGCAACTTGAACTTGTAATTTTCCCTGAGAAGGTTGCTTTGCAATAGCTGATACAGGACTAAAAGCATCCCTAGTCTTATTTATTTCTGTGTGCTGACTTTCCAATCTTCTTTTGTGCTACTAGTTTATTAATCTCTACAGCTATCTTGAGAGTCCGTGTAGCCACCTTGATGCTTAGATTTGGCTTAGTCTGATGTGACCTTGTGCATTAATCTGTGTTTTGCAATTGCATTAATCTGTGTTTTGCAATTGCATTCTTTGTTTCTTCATTCTTAAAGTCTGGGAACCACTTAGATGCCTTCAGACCTCTTCTTACCTTATTTACCTCATTGTGATTTCTACATTTCAGGCATGAGTAGCAATTTTAATCTGCTGAGGGTTTCTGTACCAGACTTTTTGCATGGAGGGTGGCTTTCAGGGAATGCTTCTCCCTTCTACTGCTTCCTTTTAAATTTCAGATTCCTCCTCTGCATTTTCAAAATATTAGTGACCTGGTAACTGAGAGATAGCAGAGATTACTTACTTTATTTTGTCACTGTTCTGAATGCTTTTTCATTGTAGTCAAATTGTCCGTGGCAAACATGTTACTATATGATCCCATTGTCTTGGTCCTTTAACATTACTATTTTTTGTTGTTTTGTTTGGGGTTTTTTTCCCCCCAAGGTCCTGTATGCACCCACAGGGGAAGGGACAACATCGTCTTAATATGTTTTAAAAACAGGTAAGACTATGGAGCGTGATACAGAACTGAGTCTACTTTAGACAATGGATAAAAATGAAAGACAGACATGCTTTTCGTATCTGGTCACGTGTAACTGAATTTGTTTGTGATGGCTGTGTGGAAAACGGGAGTAAGGTGTTAGTCCCAGCACCACAGCTTATGAGGATGTCGTGAGTAATGCAGCCCTATTAAAAAGCAGGAATTCAGTTTCTTAAGCAAGAACTGAAAGTTGTAAGCATGGTGGGTTTACCAAGTTAGGAAAAGAGAGTAAGATGTCAGCTTTACTATCCCATTCATAGCAACAGTATTACATGTTCATGAATTTAAGTTTTTTCTTCTTCAAAGGACCACTGAAATATACTAGCACATTATATTCAAAGTTCAGTCTTGATTTTGATCCTGATCAAAGGGATACACTTCAAGTATTTTGACATCGAATCCTTTTTCCTCACTTTGATCATTTCAGACTGAGGTACAAGTAACCGCTTCCACTAGCTGTGTTAGCAATGACTGAAAAGCATCTTATCTTCAGGTAATGGATGCTGCTGCTTGGAACTTCATCCCCTTGATATTTTAGTGTAAAAGGTGTCTCTCTCCTTTTGTCTGTGGTTTTCAGCACTGCTGCACAGTATCATGGGGAAAAAAGTAATTTAAAAAAAATAAATCTATTAAATAATAATATGGGAGCAACAGATATAAAACCTTCACAGGGTACATGTAAATTCTATGCAATACAGTGTGAATGAGTCCCTAGAGAGTAATAGAAGGTTAAAACAAACAAACGCTTTATTGTTGTAATATAAAATTTCTCATGAGATGCTATCATTAGGCAGATCATTACAGACTTTTTTTTCTTGTATCATAAAATAGAACTGGCATTTACTGGGACTGATATCTTACACAATAAACTATAAAGGAGGGATTTATGGAGGCAGCAGAAGCCACATAAAAGTTGTTTTGTGGTGTTGAGTGCTATAGATGGGCTCCAGAAACTAGTGAGCAGAGGTCTCACCAGAGGTCCCTCAGTGCTAGGGATGAGCCAAGAGGGTCCTAACCAGTCTGTTGTAGTGATGATCTGCTTTTGTCACCAGGCTACTTTGAGAAGATAGCTCTTGCAGGTGTGCCACCATGTTGACCTTGAAGCTGTAACAGTTAAACTGTGACCCAAAATACTTACCTGATACATCACTTTGTAAATTTGAGAACAATAAATGCTGGGGAAAAATATTTCCTGGCTTTGTTTCCTCCTTTTTAATGTGCTTTTAAAAATTCAAAAGAACTGATTTATACTCAGTTCTGTCAGGAAATGATGGTGTGTAGGGTTAAGTACATGAAAATAGTACCATTTTGCATCCATAAAATGTCACCTGTTTCATAAGATTTTTTGTTTTAATTCTATCTTGCCTCAGATCTCTTCACCTTCCTCAGACAATGTTATTAATCTTCTTTTAAGAGGATCACTGAGCAGATTGCATTTTTTTTCAAGGGTATGTAGGGAAGTGTGGAGAAAGACTAGTACCAAAACTATGGAATCCACAACTATTCAGATATCAACCACATCTGTGAGCAACTGGTTTCAGCCACCCATCTTTCCCGGTCTTTCTGGCTGATTGCCTTCCTCCTGTGCATTTTTCCTTTCTCCACCACCAGCTTTTTCCTACCCCTTGCCCTCATACTGTCTCACTTTTCCCTACTGAAGTCCTGCTCTTCCTCCCAAGCTGGACCTCTGTTGGAGGGGAGGGAGATGCTAAGGAGAAATGTTACTTGCTTACAATCTTGCTAATGAGCGGCATTTCAGCTGATATGAGTGACAACAGGGGGAAATGAATCACTGTCACTGCAGATGAATGGTACTTGGCAGAGCTGGAATAGTTGCTTTGTGGCTGGGTCCTTCTCATGGTATGTAACTCAGTTTTCCTTCTGGTCTGGTCCATGATAGGAGCTGAAAAAGCTCGCAATGACTTTGTGGAGCAAATAAGTCCGTGCATAATGCACATAATGCTGTCAAGAGTTTTGTGGGACCTGCACTATTTTTTTGTGTTTTATGGACAGCAGGGCTGAAAAAGAAACAAGTGCCAGCAAGTAATTTTGTTTTCCAGATACTCCAAGTGTGAAATGTGTGAACTCCATTTATCATTCCAGCTGAGTCTCTGTGGAGACTGGCCTACTCATGTTTGCCCATTTTTTTTTTGTTTTCCTTGACTAAATGTTGCCTGCTGGAACAAACGTTTTTGAATCTGAATTTCTAAGCATGCACAAATGATAAATTGCTTTATTTGTCTAAGAAACACTTTTGTAGGAATGTTTTAATTGTAATTAATAAGGGGGGGAAAGGGCTATGATTGGTTGCAGGCATTCTTGGTAAGCAAAAACTGTATTGATACCATCCACAAAGGCAATAGATGTGAAAAATAACTTTGTAAATTTGGAGGGCTGCAATTATGTGATTTGTTTTTACATACAGCTGTATTAGAAATCCATCCTTTATGTTTCAGAGGATGTTAGTTTTAGAAAGATACGAGCTATAAATACTGAGATGGGCTGACAACAGCTTTCCACCATCACTCACTAGGTATAGAAAAGGGTCAGAATAGCAACGAATATTTTGCACAGTTTGAGGACTGCTCGGTGCTCTGGCAGGTCAAACCTGTTACAGGTGGTGTGAGCACTGCTCTGTGCCATTAGAAAGGGTCTTTGCATGTTCTGGAGTGTTGAGGACAGCTATTCCTGTTCATATTCATAAACGGATGCTTTAAAACATCATTATTTAGACATTTGTCTTGTAGCCTTTTAAGTGATATACGGACCTCCTGGTCCCCCATTACTGAGCGGTTACTCAGGGGGCTCATAACCATGTTGGGATTTCCTCTTCTACCTCCTTGGTGTCCCTTCAGCCACCACCACAAAGCTGCACTTGCAGCTTCCTAAATGGAGGCAGAGGCCAGCACTTTAATACTTTCCTTCCATGTGGTTTCTCCTTTCTTTTGGGAGCCACTCGAAGAGAAAAACAGAACAGGCCACCTTTCCTTCAAATCTGATCCTTCTGGTATTTGTTAGCAGCTTTCAGTGGCAATACAAAGCTGAGTGAGCCTGCTTTCAGAAAGATACCTCTTTCTCTGGAAAAAGAGCGCGTACCAAGAGTTTTCCCAGAAGTTGTCAAGAGGTCACTGATTCCTCAGTTTGTCTCAAATCAAAATTTATGTGCTCTGTTTCTCTGTTTAAATCTACGTGACCTTCTGCAAGAATACATAGGCTAAACAGTCTGGCAGTTAATAGGTGAAGCTGTTGCCTGACACTATGATAGTATTTCGATATCCTCAAAATAGCCAAAGGAAAGAGATCCTCTAATGCCTTTGACCTGCAACAACTTAGTGGCATTTTCTGTTTTGCAGAAGCACTGATCTGTCCCTTCATAGCCATCTGTGGCAACTTGCTCATGCAAGGGTGAAAAGGATGAGCTGTGATGAGTGCCATAAAACCGAAGGGAGCGGAGAGAGATGCCTGAACAATTCAAAGTGCTTTTATTAAGTCCTCTTTCCATAATTTCTTAGAGGGAGGGAAAAGCATCTCTTTCAAGCTTGACTAGACTTAGAATTAGCTGCTGCCTTCCTTTCATTGTCTCGGCACTTTTGTGGTACTGCTGCTGGCTTGTTAGCAGCTTCGGCTCATGAATAGCCAGTCTGTTCCTGTGTGCAGAGGGCCATAATTTCATCTCACCTTTACAGATATATTGCTTTGACATTGAGAGCTGTGAGGAAGCTCTCAATGTTAGCTTTAATTAGTAATTTTTGGTGTTGTTTTCCCTAGTAAAACTTGTTTCAGTTTAATGTGAATTGTAATTTGCTTTGAATACCTTCATGCCATTGCTTGAGAGATGAAAGTCCTTTTTTATGAAAAGAGTCTCTCTACAGCTCATTCTGAAGGTATTTGAGAAAAACTTAAAGGCTTTTAGAAGAGCTGGCTTCTAGCTTTCTAAATGTAGCAGGATGTAGTTTGGTACGCTGAAGATTTTCCTAAATATTTTTATAAGTCTTTCTCAGTTTTACTTAAGTAATAGAAGTAAAATAAACATCTTTATGTTGGTATATGAAGCATTTGACCACCTTTACTTACCAGCAACACTAGGGAAGAACTTGACAAGTGTCTCTGAAAGAGGTGGGGTATATTCCAAAATATTCTACAGATGCTAATTTATTACTTTGAGGAATGTGTTGTAAACGTCCTTTCCCATCTGTTTCGTAGCTATCAGTATTTTTAGTTTAAGGACAGTGACTTGAACATTTAGAGCTTTTTTGAAAAGGGGAAGGGAGTCTTATCTGGCCCACAAACTGTTCCTAACCTACATCTGTGTATGTTTTCTTCCCTTTCTCACAAAGCTAAACCACTTCATAAAATGCAGAGTTTCGGTGTTGGAGCTTTTCAGATATGAGCTCACTTAGGCTGTCTTATACACAGGTGATGGTTGTTCCTTGAGCTCTGTGTGAGGGTTTCTTTTTGCCAGAAGGCACTACAAACACAGGCTCTTACATGCTTATGCACCCTGAGCACATGGGCATCAGCATTTTGTTGGCAGTAGCTTTGTACAGAGGATAAGCCTGGTTTTGCTGGCTGAAGTCAAAGGGTTATATGCTCATATGTAAATCTTTAGTGTTAAGAGACTTTTTCAAGAGAATTTTGGCATGTCTTTCTTCATATGGGTTGCATGCTTAACATCTAATGCAAGAGATTAATTTTGTCTCTTAAGATCCCTCAGTTTGACTTTCATTTTGACAAAAGGATTTGTATTTTTGGTTCATTTGCTCTATATTTACAGCTTGCATCCTTTATATTATAAAACATGAGTCAATGCTTTTCTTCATCATTTGGAACAATACGGCGTAAAGACAGGTTGTAAAGAGAAATTTCTGGCTCTGAAAGCAGGCTTAAAAAAACCTGAAGGTGTGTATTTCTATGATGCTTAGCCAGTCGAGAACTGTAGGAAGCAGAAATCTTTTGGAATTTATTTTAATAGCCTGAATATTTCCATTAATAAAACAAGCATCTAAAACCATAAGCAGTACTATAGTCTACAACAAGCCTATGTGCAAAAGCACTTGCAAGTGTCTCTTAAAACCCAATAAAATCATAGGTAAGTTCACATTTATCTAATACAGTGAATGTAAGAGATAATGTCATGAACTACTACTTTGGCTATTAATACCTGTCTGTGATGTAGAAGGCTCTCCTCTGGAGTGGATGCTTCAATATTGCACTGCAGCAAAGAATAAAATACAGTTACCTCTGCCTAAAAGTCAGCATGTGTAATGCATGTAATACAGTCATTTTGTAGCTGTAAAGCCTCATATAGTAAAAGCAGTTGGGGATGACGTAGGAAAAGCTGGACCAAGTCAGAAAGATCTTTTTTTAAAGGTGTATCTTAATATATGTAGTGAAAGGAAATGGTTCTGATTCCCTTTTCCCCACTTTATTGAAGTGCTGATTACTGTTTGAGGAGGTAACATTTATCAAGTTACAAAACTGAAGGTAGAAGGAGAAAATAGGGGGTGCTGGTTGACAGCCGGCTGAACATGAGCCGGCAGTGTGCCCAGGCGGCCAAGAAGGCCGATGGCATCCTGGCCTGTATCAGAACTAGTGTGGCCAGCAGGAGTAGGGAAGTGATCGTGCCCAACTGGAGGTCGTTGCATCGTTAAGTTCAAATTTGTCATTTAGCTACTTGAGTAAAGCATCTGTAAATAGAAGACCACGAACATTTATAATGTTGCAGTATGAAGGCCCATTTTACAGTCTGCCTGCAATTTAATAGTTTGTCAATATAGAACGTAAAAAACTTGAGTCCAGTATCTCTTTCCATTTGTTCTGATTTTGCAGAATTTGCTGAATTTATGTTAAAATTCTGACACAGGTTATGAAAAGATATATCCATGACTGTTGGTGCCATGAGCAAATCAGCTGATTGTGCGCCACTCTCTTACATTTGCAGCAGGGGAGGTTTAGATTGGATGTGAGGAAAAATTTATTTACTGAAAGAGTGGTTAAACGTTGGAACAGGCTGCCCAGGGAAGTGGTTGAGTCACCATCCCTGGAAGTATTTAAAAGACATGTAGATGAGGCGCTTAGGGACATGGTTTAGTGGGCACGGTGGTGTTGGGTCGACGGTTGGACTCGATCTTAGAGGTCTTTT
>NW_008824109.1:0-9827 GCF_000699105.1 Pygoscelis adeliae | reverse complement strand
CTGAGGGAACTGGGGTTGTTTAGCCTGGAGAAGAGGAAGCTCAGGGGAGACCTTATCATGCTCTACAACTACCTGAAAGGAGGTTGTAGCGAGGTGGGTGTCAGTCTCTTCTCCCAAATAACAAGCGATAAGATGAGATGAAATGGCCTCAAGTTGCACCAGGGGGAGGTTTAGATTGGACATCAGGAAAAATTTCTTTACTGAAAGAGTGGTTAAACGTTGGATATTTAAAAGACGGGTAGATGAGGCGCTTAGGGACATGGTTTAGTGGGCACGGTGGTGTTGGGTCGACGGTTGGACTCGATCTTAGAGGTCTTTTCCAACCTTAATGATTCTATGAATAAAAACAAGGGACAGAATAAACTCCCAACTCTGCTGCAATATGTCACCATTCTTCAGGGCCTCCTGGGTGGCAGTGTTAAAGTCCAATCTGTTGACTTCAGACACAGTGGCACATTACTGTGTTGAAATGATCCCATGAAGTAAAAATTCATGAAGAATAAGGGACCATGTTGCTGTGCTCAGGCTACACATCTGGCTGTTCAAGCTGATGTCTTTGCTGTCAATGGAGCATGCAGGTGTTACTGTCCTGTAGGAAAGGGGTCCATCTCCCTTGAAAAAAGCTCTGCAATAAATTGATAATGTTGCCATGATTAGTCTTAGAGGTACTTACAAGAGCGTCAGTAGTTTTCAGAGTGGCATGATGTTCTCAGATCTGTACCAAGTAGTTTAGACTTGTTAATTATAGATGCTGTGACACATTACAGCTGTTGCAGCCAGTTTTTGCACTTGTCTACTTTGCATTGTTAAGAAAAGCTTTTTTGCCCTTTCAGTCAGAGCTGGCTATTGCTTTCGGATACAAAACACTTACCTACTTCAACAGCAAAACTGTTTTTCTTAATTTACCAGCTACTATTCCTGTCATTATGACAGATCTCGAGCTATATTGGCTCAATCCCAAACATAACTTCATGTTTGCTTAAAAGTCAAGAAAGATCTAAAGGAATAATGTTAGATGTTAGATTTAAATTGACTAAGGGTATTCATCTCTACTAAAAACATTGCACTGATCCCTTTTGCTTGCTTTTACATTTTTAATGGCTTATATTTTAATATTGCTGTGCTGTAACTTTGAAAAACCTGAGTACTTTAAAATGTCATACATTCAAGGAAGATTCTTAAAAATAATTTTAAGTTTTAAGAAGGGTACTTGAACACTTCTGACACTCTGTAAGGAGAGAACTTTCTTATGACTAACAAAGCAGAAAAATAATTCCAGTATATTTAAGTGGTTTTCCCTCTTGTTTGAGGCACATGCATGTGGATTTTGAACTTCTAGGTATGTTACTCTGTCTGGCTGCATACAAATATGTGTTCTTGATTCTGCCTATGGCTTTTAGGCAAGTGATAGCTGAACCATCACAGAGTAATTTACAGAAATGGGGCTATTTTGAAGAATAAATCACTTTAACTGGATGTGATTTTTTTTTTTTTTTGCTTCTGTTAGTGATTGAAGTGATAATAACATAATATGTCAAACGCATTCATATTTCACACAGTATATGAGGACCTGAGCTCCACATTAACTGAAAAAGTTGGCAAATAATTCCTTCCTGAGTTAGGTGTATTGCGGGGAGGGAATTCAGAAAAGCTTCACGGGCACTAGTAGAACCTAAAGTTATGTCTACTTGGCAATGCCAGTGGAAGGGTAAATGGAAAAAGTAGAGAAGGAAGTGTCAAGATGATAATGATAGATTATGATATCGTCTTTGTGTTGGTGGGATTAAAACATACTTCCCAGAACATCAGTATTTTCCAGTTGTGTCAGGTGTCCTTCACCATTGCCACCTGTGGGAGCTGTGCTGCTGGCTCCACAAAGCACAGGTTCGTGCTTCCTCTCCCCACCGCATCCTTGTGCATCATGAGACAAAGGTGTCCTTGAAAAGAGACATATTTATGATGCTTACTTCAGAAGGGCTGAGGTCCAGCAGGTTTGCTGCACTGAGGTTTCACAGGTGCACTACATATAGTTCACAGCCAAAGTGCCTCATGAGCTAGTGGGAGCGAGTCTGGCCCTGTACTGTCTTGTCCAAGAGTCGTTGCTCTACAGCTGGGTAAATAGACTTTTCAGGCCTGGCCAAATCAAAATGGTTCACTTATGTTTTGAATGCAAGAATTTGACTCCACTTCCCAAAGCTGGCAAATATTTCTGTACTTTACTACAAAGTGGTCAAGATGGAAGGAAGGCATTTTATTGGTTTGGTTTGATAGTCTGCACTCAGTTCTTGGTGTAGGAAGGAAGGGCTGCTGGAGGTCAGAGGCAACTGAATTAGCAAAAGATGCTAAGAAGGCATCAAAAACACAGAATGGGAACATGCTTTGTTTTGGCATAGTGTCAGTCCAGATTTTACAGGATTCAAGGAAATGCTATTAGAAATCAGCAACCTCTTTTTCTCTTAAAGAAAAGGGATTTCCAGAAATATTAACTGACACCTCATAGTGCTGTCTTGATTTTTTTTTTTTTTTAAATATCTGAACACTGAGATAATATACCGGCATCCTCTAGTGAGCCCCTACCAGCTTTTGCACAATCATAATAAGGTAAAATCCTCCAGTCAAGAATAGCTTTGCAAAGCATTCAGCTAAACACATATGTATTTGCCTGTTTTTGACTGGAGGATTAGCGATTCGTTTCTTTGTGAAACTCTACACTGAGCTCTTAATTAAGCTTACCAGGCACAAGTGCACTTCAGGTGATCCAGACGACCTTTAAAGGGCCTGCAGCAGATGGTGGAAAGTCTGTGTTCCACACAGTATTCTGCTGTTTTGTCTGTTAAATAAGTATCTAATTACTCCCAGTCTTATCTTATTTCAACACAGTGTCACTAAATTACTTACATGGCTGTAAGTAAGGTAATCCATTGCCAATCCGATAAGCTTTCAGCTTGACTTTTTGGGAAGTAAACTTGCACCTGATGAGAATTTTCTTTCGAGCAGACAAGAGCGTCTTCCAGTACTTTTCCAGAGGCTCTCAACAAGACCATTCACTGTCTTTCCCACATAGCTTTTCTTTCAGCTGTTCTCAATAAATTGCCTGTGACAAATTTGGAATTTTTTTTTAAAGTTTCTTTCTTGAGGGAAAAATGGCTTTTATTTGTGATGTTTTACACTGTGATGGGCAAGAGGATGTAAGCACTTCTGAAATAATAGCATCAACTCTTTTTATTTGTGGACACCGTACCATTAGTCTGTTTTGAACGGCTGCCCATGTCAGGCAGAATGGCTATTATGTAGAGCAGCACTTAGGCAGGTGGTTGAGTCATCCTAAGTTAACTTCTTCCTCAGTATTGTCTTGAAGAGATCTAAGCTGTGAAAATAGGCAGGTTGTTATTGGAGTCAGTATCTAGATTTTTCCTCACCTATGACTTTTTTCAGTCTTGCTAATTCTGAAATGGTATGTGAAAAGCTTGGCAACATTGGGGAGACTCTCCCCCCTCCTCTCAGCCTTCCTGTAATCATCCCCTGTGCATGTTAGCACACCTGCAAGCCTGCGGAGGAGGGATGTTTGCCATTAAAGAACAAAAAATGCATTGCCCATATGCACTCTCATGCATTGGAAAGAGGGGAGATGTCCTGTGATCAAAAAAACCCCCCATAGCTTCTGGTCTCTAAATAGTGAGCCTTTGCTATCTAGTCCTGTCTTCAAAATGTATTCTGGCTGTTACTGTCCTGCATCCCCGTGCAAGCTGTGTGTCCTGCAGAAATTGATGAAGTTCTGCAGGCATGCATTATGGCATTCACATGGAGCTCAGGGTAGGATGAGGCTCCATAGGCATAAAATTGCCTTTACCTCTTTACCTCAATAGCTATTCTACAGTAACAGTATTGAGGGGAAAAGAATGTTTGGGAGAACCGTATCAATCTCACTACTCAATTGGTGTTTCATGTTTTGTATAGTCCATATGCTTTATATTTGCCAGATACAAGCTGGGTTGGATGTTTGATATAGACTAGTTAGCAGGTCTTTAGGCCAGTAAATATTGATTTTTATTTTTAGCTCATTTGTCTTCTTCCTTTGTTTTTGAATGAACTTGTTTCATCAGAAATAGTCATTCAATTAAAATGGTGTGAAAAGCACTTGATTTAGTCAAAACTCAAGATGACATGTTCTGACAGACATGGCTGGCATCTGTTTTGGACTTGTAGAGAAAGGAAGCTGTGCTTCCATCTTGTTATTTTAATCTCTGAATGCTTACGTCTTGGTACCCTGTGATGCTCTGTCACAACTCCACAACACCCTCTAGTATTAGGGTAGGTGGTCTCCTTTTGGTCTCCCCGTATCCACTAGAGAAGCGGAGTGCTCCATCCTGCTGAGCTGAGGACCACTGCAGCTGCTGCATCTCTTGCTATTTTGGGTAATCCCCCTGCTTTTGCTCAGCAGAACAATTTCTCCCATGATTTCCACCCTGAACGACAGGAGATGATCTGTTTTGTTTGAAAGTAAGGTTCAGGTTCAGACCAGTTGTGTTTTCTTTTAAGTTGTGTTTAAAAAGAGGTCGAATGAGATAATATAATGCTGCCTTCTGTCCTTAAAAATCTATAGATGTAGCCAGTGAAGGGAAATGCCTTATTCCTGTAATTTTAATCATCGTCCTCAATCAAATTCTTGGAACAAAATACAGGAAAAGACAAGCTCACAAGCAGCCTAACAACCTCTTTGACTAGTCTCTGAGTTCCCATAAATAGTTTACAAACTCATTGTCTTTAAAAGAGAAAAACCTGTTACTAAGGGCAAGATGTTTAATGTGTTTCTGGTAAATATGCAATTTAATCTAATAGTGCTGTTCTTAGCTGTTAATATCCATGGCTGACCTGTTTGGCATAAGCATCTGAAAGCAGAGCTGTCCTATTAACCTGCCAGGGTACCTGTTAGCCTCATTTTGAGAGCGATTTGGAAGAGCTTGAAGAAGATCATTGTAAACATCATAGCATGATGCCAGGGAAGTATTACCATGAGCATACTTGCTGCTTTTATTGCATGATCAATTGTTAAAAAGGTCACTTTGTTTATGTTTTTGCATTAGAAATCATACCAAGTTAAATAACAACATTTTGCCTCCCTGTGAGATCCTGTTGGTAATTTCTGTTAAGCTGGATAAAAGCTCTAACTAGCAGAATTCGAGCTTTATCTCATTCTGTGGGTTACAAGCCACCTGAAGGATTTTTTTCACTAAAATAAAATCCTTTCTGACTTTCAGTGGAGTCTCCTATTTTTAAAATATCTGGGCACTACTGGTAGTGCAAACCCTGGTGGCTGTGGAAATGGTTGAGTGGAGATGGGCCCTGAAGCCCCTGCCATTGCCCTGCAAACTTGGGTATAGCTAAGGATGCAGTGAAATGAAAAGCAGCCATGCCAACTGGGAGTGGTGAGTGGCCTCTCCACAGCAAGGTTTGGGGAGAGCCTAAGGACTGCCTGGCTGCGTTATCTGTATCACTCCATGCTGTGCCATGTTTAAAGGCTATTCCGTTTCTTGTCTCATATAGAACAATCATATTCTCACTGCTTTTATCTGTCATTAGATGGGAATAATCACACCAAATCAAACTTCTTGTCACTAAGTGCAGTATTTTGTCTCCACAAGGATGCTTCCAGCACATACAACTTTTTGAGGAGGGTGTTAGAAACCATGCAGCATGTGGGGGCTGTGTCCTTCAGGCATTACATTTTTGAGGGTTACCAACCCTGTGCCCAGTGCTGTGGCTGGTGGCTGCAGAGCTGAGGGCCCCGTGGGTGCAGCAGGGTGCCTGTGTGTGCCCCAGCCCTGTGCCTTTGCTCATTCCCCTGGTCTTTGCTTGGTGAGCTGAGGAGGATGAAAAGTTCACAACCCATTCTCCATGCACCACTCATTATTTTGTATGTTTTCAACACAGCTCTCTTAAATCTCCTATCTAAGGTAATCAGTCTCATCTCTGAAGTAATCAATCAGTAACAGTTTTGAGTCTTTCTACTATGGCTCTCCATTTCCTTAATCTTAGTTCCTCTTGTTGTTCATACAATTGCTCTTGGACAGTACTTTACATATCATCAGGTTCAATATCCATAGCATATGATTTTTCTCCTCCCCTCTCCTACCTTACTGAAGTTGACCCGTATTAATACTGTGAAAAAATTCATACCCATGTAAACCTATTATTCAAAGAGATTTTATGTTATTGTATATATAGATAGTTTTCATAGCTTGAACTAAAGCACATGTATAATTTAATTTTCTGTTTAGAATTGCTGCTACAGGGTGTTAAGTTGTTGCTGCTATAATGAAACCACCAAATGTAGTAATGAATTTAACAGCCATATATGCACCAGAGTAGAGCATAACAAGTCAGTTTAGGGTTTGGTCCCAGGGAACACTGAGTGTTTTTTTTTAAAACATTCACAATCCACGGCTGCAAACTAGCATGAGTTTAAGGACTTATTAGCAACTGCAAGAACTTGCTCTTTTATTTCTAAGCTTAAACTTCAGAGCAAAGTAGTGTAAGTAAGCTTGGATCCTTTTCCTAGTAATGACTTCATAACAAAAGCTAAAATCTCATTCCGTGGAGTGAGGGAACTGAACAATAGAAAAAAAAGTTTTTATAGCTTTCACAAATTGTACTGTTCTTGTAAGGGCAGCTAACACTAAGTGATTCTTGCTAACAGTGACAGGCCATTCTAGCCAACAATGTGGAGACTTGCCTGCATACCGTCAAAGTCAATGTTGTAAAATTTTCCTATAAGTTAAACACCTAAGCACATATTTGGTCACAAAAACCATACAGGGGGCACAGAAAAGCACTGAAGATGGCTGCATTTTAATGGATATTGAAGTACTGCTGAAAAAGCCATTCTAATTATAAAACTGTTTCATGGAATTTGCAAGTGTCATACAAATGCTCACCCTCACCCAAAGGCTGTTCACATCAATATGCTCATGAGCAAAGGTGTTGTTTTGTTAGCTTATACTTTTACACAGCGATTGTGCAAATCTTAATCATAAAGACAGTATTTTGCCAAGCAGCCGTAGTCTGGTCACAGACACCACTCAACTCCTCTAAGTTGCTGTATATCTTTATAACTGTCATGAAATAAAACAGTTGATGAAAATGTGGCATGATAAATGTGCACCCGAGCAGCAGGTGAGGGAAGAAGCAGAATATACTTGAAAGCAGGAAGAATATCATCTTTCTACATCAGAAAATACTTTGTTCATACACTGACAATTATTTCATTTGAACTATTTCTGAGAATGGTTGTAAGTGCTCAGTGTTTTTCACCTTTCCCTTTAATAAGACCCGAAATACAAGATTCGGACATACTTTTTCTACTGAATTAAATAGAATGGGCATAGGAAATAATGTAGCGTATGATGCCCCTATTTCTCTGATATACCTCTAAAATACATATGCTCATGCACAACACGCATGCACACTATTCTGAGGTTAAAATGTTCCACTTTGTAAATGATTAATATCTTTCCATTCATGTGTCAGATTTGTCTGAGCAGTGTGTGACAAGGAAACTGTGACTACGATAATAGTTTTGGGAGAAATAAGTTGATAATAATTTTCAAATGTCAGTAGTTGCAGATTTAAATAACTACTGGAAAATTCTAGTATTCTCCCAAGCGTTTCAATACTGTATGACACAATTAACAAATTTAAGTACGTTTTTACCTAATATGTTACTTAGGATCTGGAGGCCATATTTATTTTTGAAAGAATTTTAGGCCCTTCAGGGAATTTCTTTTGGACCTGCAGTTCATTTCTCCAAAGCACTGAAGAATTGTTCTCTCTGAAAAAGCACCTCAGTTGAGATGTTAGGAGGGGTCTATCACAGTCAGTTTAATTATTATACCAAAGAAATTTCGTGGAGCTGTGACCTCCATGCAATGCTGCAGCTGTGAAACACAGCTCAGAATAAGACATTAAGCTGTAAAAAAGGAGTGGAGTGTACCAATGTTGCCTTGTCAGGAGCCGAGACAGCATTTGTACTTCGGTAATAACAGTAAGCACTGCCCACGGCCATGAGCAACAGCTCCTCCCTTTTGCTATCCCGACAGAGATGGGGCTGCTTGCAGTGACTCTACAGGCAGTTTTTGGATTGTCTCTATGATGGTCTGCAAGTTCTTTTTTGCAGCCATAGAAACCTTCCAAATTCCTCAATTAGTAACTCTGACTTCTTACATCTCACTGGTCCTAGCAGCTCTTCGTAACCCAAGTCTCTCTTCCACTACAAGTACTGCTACCTTCCACTATATACAGCAGTCTTTATTAGAAAGTTAGTGTTGTTATGACAGACCTTATAGGGGGATGTTTTCCTTCATCATTTATCTCCTGTTCTTGCCTGGACTTTTGTCCTGCTTTTTTTTTTGTGCTGGGCATGTCATTGCAACTTGGGCAGTGTCCATTGTAGATGCAGGAGCTATTTTCTGTATCACACCCTCTGAAAGGCTCCAGGATGTGAAAAATTATGGCTTCAGAGGCAGACAAAAACAAAGGAGATGTTGAATGCAAAAAAGAACTTTCTCGCTCCATCTCACCGAAAGACCCATGCCTTGTGACAGTGGTATCGGGGCAGCAGATGGCAAAGTGCGAACAGCATGGGAAGTCATCAGGAATCCCTGGAAAGTGTATTTTGGGAAGATGTGTGGCAAATCAGGGGACATTACTGACAGTACAGAGTGCAAGGCAATCATCTGCATAGCCATAAAATAACCTTCACCTTTTTTGGCGGAGACTGACACTGCAGTAAACAAGCTCAAACTGGGAAAGGCACAAGGTAAATGTTACAGATGAAGTCATAAAAGTCTGGCAGCCATGCAGTTCACGTCCTTCATAAAATCTGTGAAGAAGCAAATGGGAAGCCAGGGACTGGCCAAAGTACCAGTGCAAATCAATCTACCTTTCACCATCTCAGGGAGAAAAAAGCAGACCTGAAAGACCTGCTGAGCAGATCTCTTCTCAAACAAAGATAATGTGCTGCCACATGTTACTGGAACTTGCAAAGCAAGATGGGGTCCAAGAAGATTGAATGAGTTTGGGACTGGTAGAGGGGGAGAAAAAGAATTTTTTTTTTTTTTATTTTTTTTTTTTTTAACTTGAGGTATCAACAAGCCTGCGATAATTCAGTCTGTGTGAATCTTCAGTGATCTGCAAGCCAGTTTGGGACTGTTATGCACATACTGAAACAGCTTCCTGTGGTTTGTACTGCTTCCTGAATCTGTTTAATTTTATTAAAACTTCCAGAGGAAACACTAGTAGACGTTTCACACTGAATAAGAGGAAATATTTCCCTGGCTTTGGAGCTTTTAAGGAAAATCCTTAAACTGAGTTAGAATTTATTTCTCTTGTCATGAGACAAATACCTGTTTCATTGGTTAGTTCTTTGTTGAAGGTTCTTGGATAAAGACCCTGTGGATGGAGGGGAGGGAGACGGATGCTTCCTTGAAAATAAGTGGATGTACTTAGGTAGGCGAAGCTCTCAGCCTGTGGCGTGGAAGGCAGCATGGGGTGAGAGCTCACATGCAGGGAGTCTGCAGCATCATGAGGACCAGAAGTGGCTGGCGAGTAGAAGCCAGTGCAGAGCCTGGCTTCTGGGCTGTGAGAAGTTCCATACAGCCTGGACTGAGACAAAGCCAAGCTGAAAGAAAGGGTCTGCCTTGTGAGGACGCAACTGGCAGGGGAGGGTTGTTTATAAACCCTTTTTATTTTGTTCTGTATTACCTGGCTACTTGGAGTTATATTTCAAGTAATTTAATAAAAGCTGGCTTTTCTGATAGGGGAAAACAACT
>NW_008824108.1:630187-632086 GCF_000699105.1 Pygoscelis adeliae | reverse complement strand
CTATGATTCTATGATTCTATGATTTTACCCATTCTCCTTTGTCTCATTGCCCTATTTCAAACTCTATTAAGTTTTTTATTACAGAGATATAAATACAACATAGTTTTATGCCAATGCTAATTGAAATGCTGACTTGGAGTTCCCATCCTTCAGAGATCTAGTACTATCTCTGAAAGATTACAAAAAATTGTAGAAGTTAAAATCTTAAAATTTTAGCCTTACTTGAACATGACCTTCAAAACAAAGAGCGGGTTTAAGGAAAAAAGTTGCTATGTGTCTCAAACATGCAAGTACTCCCTTCTGTTGTTCTCAAATCTTGGCTTTTTGGAATAAAGTAGCAAAAGCAACGCGTCAGAATTTTTTTTAAGTTTTGACCATCTATCATCTCCAGGTGAACATATTTCATGAAAACAATGTGAATGTTTATCCATTCTTTTAGTACAAATAATTTTCATAAAATTAGAATAAAATCACTCTATTTTATGCAGGGTTTTTTTCCTGCTTTCTCATTCTCTCTAAAGATGGTTCTTAGAGCAACTGTCTGTAACATGTTTCCCATCTACACTAGCTGTCTTTAGAGTTTTTACAGTGTATGTAATTCTTCTGGAGTTATAAATTTAAGTTAAACATTTGCTTGAGACAAAATTGCCCTTCTGCTTTCTGGAAATGTATGTTTCTACTTTGAACTAGCCTGAGATTTTTTACTGTTGTTAATCAAACTGATTACATTGTTTCCCACAGAGTTAAACTGAGTCAGGTCACCCAAGCTTCTGGCCCTTCTCACACTCACAAAAGAGCCTCTGTTTATGTGAATCACAGAAACAGTGATGTAAAGGATGTTTCTTTGTCATTAGACACAGTTTTCAGAATATTCTGTTCTGAGGACATTTCAAGCTGTTTAAAACAAAATCAGAATTTAGTCTCAATTATACCACCATTAAAAATGGTCAAAGAAATATTATACACTTATTTACTAACAGCTTTCTTTCTTTGCCAGATGATCCACAATTAAAGCAAATATTTTACAACTAGGCTACACATTGTTATTTTAAGATTAATTTGTGAGAGAACAAGAATTTTATTTTTCAAATTAAAAGCTTTTAATTAAGACAATATTAGAAATCTATCCCTTCCCAATTAAATTTTTAAATTCATTATTCTCTTCTAAATTACTTAAATCCAAGAATCAAGAGGATTTGACCTTCAAGAAAGTAACTTATATGCTTCTACATTTTTGATACACAATCGTAAGTAGCAGAAACTAAAGCTTGTTGATGTTTGTTACCACTATCGAGGACACTTCAGGAAGCAATCCGGGAGGTTCCTGGAATGAGTTATCAATGATAACTTCCTTCTCCAAGTGGTAGAGGAACCAACGGGGAGAGGTGCTATATTGGACCTTGTTCTCACCAACAAGGACAGGCTGGTGGGGAACGTCAAGCTCAAGGGCAGCCTGGGCTGCAGCGACCATGAAATGGTGGAGTTAAGATCCTTAGGGCACCAAGGAGGGCGCACAGCAAGCTCACTCCCCCTGGACTTCAGCAGAGTGGACTTTGGCCTCTTCAGGGATCTGCTTAGCAGAGTACCATGGAAAAAAGCCCTGGAGGGAAGAGGGGCCCAAAAAAGCTGAGTAATATTCAAGGATCACCTCCTCCAAACTCAGGAGCGATGCATCCCAACAAAGAGGAAGTCAGGCAAAAATGCCAGGAGGCCTGCATGGATGAACAAGGAGCTCCTGGACAAATTCAAACACAAAGAGGAAGCCTACAGAGGGTGGAAGCAAGGACAGGTAGCCTGGGAGGAATGCAGAGAAATTGTCCGAGCAGCCAGGGATCAGGTTAGGAAAGCTAAAGCCCTGATAGAATTAAATCTGGCCAGGGATGTCAAGGGCAACAAGAA
>NW_008824108.1:623129-628784 GCF_000699105.1 Pygoscelis adeliae | reverse complement strand
GTCAAGGGAGGTGATTCTGCCCCTCTACTCTGCTCTGGTGAGGCCCCACCTGGAGTACTGCGTCCAGCTCTGGAGCCCTCAGCATAAGAAAGACACGGACCTGTTGGAGTAGGTCCAGAAGAGGGCCACAAAAATGATCAGAGGGATGGAACACCTCTCCTATGAAGAAAGGCTGAGAGAGTTGGGGTTATTCAGCCTAGAGAAGAGAAGGCTTCGGGGAGACCTTATTGCAGCTTCTCAGTACTTAAAGGGGGCTTATGAAAAAGATGGCGGCAGACTTTTTAGCAGGGCCTGTTGCGACAAGACAAGGGGTGATGGCTTTAAACTAAAGGGGGGTAGATTGAGCCTAGGTATAAGGAAGAAGTTTTTTACGCTGAGGGTGGTGAAGCACTGGCACAGGTTGCCCAGGGAGGTGGTGGATGCCCCATGCCTGGAAACATTGAAGGTCAGGCTGGATGGGGCTCTGAGCAATCTGATCTAGTTGTCCCTGCCTATGGCAGGGGAGTTGGTCTAGATGACCTTTAAAGGTCACTTCTAACCCAAACTATTCTATGATTCTATGATTCTTTCTGCTAATCCAGACTTGTTGCAATTTTTACTTGAGCAGCTGAGGATATTCAGAATATTAAGTACATCTCCAGTTATATAATATTGTAAATATGAGTTAGTCATATTTGACCCAAGGCCAGTATTCATATTTTATATTTGACAGGAACGGGATTTTTAGCAGAGGGGGATGAATCAAATGCATTTTCTCTAAATCCAATGGAAAAAAGGGTGGGATGTTTCTTTTGTTAATGTATCCATGTTCCTTTTGAAGCTCATCCCAAAAATGGTTAAAATTAAAGTTAGTCCATGTCCTCCTGATGTTGGAATCAAAGTACTGTATTTGGGATTTTTCACAATACTCATACTATTTGTCCTGTTTACTTCTGTATACTTATTTTAAGTACACTCAATCATCTGCTTTTGAAGGTCCTCTGTAGACTTCCTAGAAGATTCTCCCATTTCCCAGTACCCTTAATTTAATAAAACAATGGTTACCTGTCAGTATAAAATCCTAAAGATTGTGTTAGAGGTAAACACAGAATTGAAAATTAAGTATGTTCCTGTAACACAGAAAAGCTCCTTTGAGCCCAGGACCTCCCTCTGAGAGATATGGTTACTGCTCTTTTCATCACAGCCTAAACGGGAGAGGTTACCTGCAAACGTCTTATATATAACCAGAGTAAAAAATGAAACACAGACAAAATCACCATGCTCCTCTTCTTTCCCTGCAGCCTTACCCAATCATTCTCTTCCCCCTCTGCAACCCAAAAGTAACCCTGACTCCTCAGGGGATGCCCCTTCCCTGGCAGGGCTGTGTGAGGAGCTTGCAGAGGGCAGAGTTTTGACTGCCTCACCCTGCACAGTCTAACAAACCTTTTTGGGTTTATCTAGAACGAGCCCTGGGTGGGATCGCAGCTCCCGTCCTTTCCTCAGGCAAAGGGAAAAAGGTTGATACCTGCCCAGGTCTTGCTCCAGCGAAAAGTAGGGAGGTGGCCAGGACAGGCATCAACCCCATGAGCCCAAATGTGAAAGTATGGACTGAAAGTATCCCTTCTTTATTCCTTGCTTTCTCTTCCTCACATGCATATGTGTGTCTTTGCAAGTAAGACCCTAAGAGGTGAGAGACCACGTACAGGCACTTCAAGTAATCATTGAGGGAGCTTATTCTTTCCAGTGCATATCACACAGCCTTATCATGCATCATAAAAATATCACATTTACATTTCATACCTCTTCAAAAACTTTAGGCAGGGTCTGGCTCTGTTCTTCCAAAAGCAAAATATTAATTAAATGAGACTTCATACTAGATGTGTCATCATTGCGGATCAGGAAAACTGAAAAATACATTAAATTTAAAAGTGTGTTTAATTTTTATGAGTTTCAAGTATTTTTTCTTTTTTTTTTTCATTTTCAATTATTTCATATTTGAAAACAGCATTTCATTGCTGTCATGGTTTAACCCCAGCTGGCAACTAAGCACCATACAGCTGCTCACTCACTCCCCCCTGGTGGGATGGGGGAGACAATCGGAAGGGTAAAAGTGAGAAAATGCGTGGGTTGAGATAAAGACAGTTTAACAGGAAAAGCAAAAGCCACTCATGCAAGCAAAAGCAAAACAAGGAATTCATTCACTGCTTCCCATGGGCAGGCAGGTGTTCAGCCATCTCCAGGAAAGCAGGGCTCCATCACGCATAATGATTACTTGGGAAGACAAACACCATCACTCCGAACATCCTCCCCTTCCCTATTCTTCCCCCAGTTTTATATGCTGAGTATGACATCATATGGTATGGAATATCCCTTTGGTCAGTTGGGGTCAGCTGTCCCAGCTGTGTCCCCTCCCAACTTCTTGTGCACCCCCAGCCTGCTCGCTGGTGGGGTGGTGTGAGAGGCAGACAAGGCCTTGACTGTGTGTAAGCACTGCTCAGCAGTAACAAAAACATCCCTGTGTCATCAACACTGTTTCCAGCACAAATCCAAAACATGTCCCATACTAGCTACTAGGAAGAAAATCAACTCTACCCCAGCCAAAACCAGCACAATTGCTTAAACTTGTTATGAACATTTAAACCTATTTATATGTATTGACATCTGATCACTTTACCCTTATTTCTGTGATAAATGATAAAAGATATTTGAACTATAATTATATTTAAAGAATCGGTTTTTATTCAGATGCTCTAATTGGTAATCTATCTTAATAATATGGAGCAAATACAGACAATATACCTTAAGGACAAAATCAAATTGATATTTCTCTGGCAACTTTACAGGAAGAAAGAAACTCCAGCATCTTTCATGTTTATATGTAAGTTTTCATATTTACTATGCAAAAAGTGCCAACATCTGGGCAGAGAAAAAGGTTCTCAGAAAGGAAGTTTCATTAAAAAAATGAAGGGAATTTATTGGCAATTGTAACCAAAAGCCATGCTCTGCTGTCCTTTCCACTGTAACTGTGGTCCATGCTCCGATGTTTTCTACTGATGCTATTCTCATTGTTGTGCTAATGTGTCAAAGGGGAACTGGTATAGCTTTTGCAATATAGAAAGAGGGCACCAGAACTTATGTAATGTTCTTCCTTCTCCCCCACAGTGTATCATGAAGGATGTAAGATGTGTGAGAAGCAAAGAGCCTGAAGCATCCTTCATGTAAAATTAATTGAAAGAAGGGCCGGTAAAGACAAAAACCCTATCATTGTCTCCTAGTAAAAAAAAATATGCAGATAGTACTAATTTAGAGCAATTTATTACATCAAGAACTTCATAATTATCCCATGCTTAATAAATCATCCTTTCATCTCCCTGTCCGATATGGCACCAGTACATATTGCAGCAAATTCTAAGACATATGAATACGGGTGAAAACCAGAATACAAGTGAAAGGCGAATAAGTTTCAACACACCTGTGAATTACAGCACAGACAGACATTAGTATAAGGCCCACAGGTCCTTCTTCAGTGTTCGTTCCTCATCTCCCACACCTTGCTCTTCTCCCCCATGAGTTATTTCATGTCCAATCTGGGCAAGCTGCTGGTTTTGACCCAGTCCCACACAAAGATGATGGGATTGCTGTCTGCTTTGGGTTAAAGAAAGCTGTGCTGGACATAGATGTTTTGTAGTTGCAGTTTCCTGTTCCTATTCCTGCTATTAGCCCCATGTCCTTGTTTTCCACCACAGACTTGGTTTTCACCCTGTGTGTTTCTTCCTGTGGTCATCTGTGTTGCTGAAAACTAGGATCAGAGGTGAACTGAGGAAGCTGGGGCCTGTCAGACTGCTATTAATCTCAGCTGTACACATCTGGTACAAATGGCACCATACTGGACTACCCTTTGTACAATTAGCATCCTTCCCAGATTCAGGTGATAGCTCCCGAGCGAATCTCCTCATCACTCCTGCTTCTTCCTTCCTTCATAAGCTCATACCACTTCAACACTTATGTAAAGGTTTCAGGAGAGTTGTTCTGGTGGAAATTTAAAACCTGTTCTCCATGAATGCCTGGTAATGCTTCTTCCCCTTTCAGCCATCATTAATGTATTTGTATATTGATTACACATATAATAATGAAATTCACATATCCAGAGTAAACCCTAGCAGCTGTCAGGGGTTTGTCCTACTAGAGAAATTTATTTTAAAATTTAAGTAAATATTCGAAGACAAGCTCTGCAGGAACCACTGAGATTCAGTGTAAACTTGGCATGTTTGGAGGAGTTTTGCTGCTCAGTGTTGGGATACTTTGTTTTTATGGATGGTAATTGCTAAAAAGATAATGCCGGATAGCAGTGGTTGAACTATGAATCTACAATCATAGAAATGTGTGGGTTTAATTTGCAGCAGAAGAGTAATTTTCATGTTCTCATCTGTTATAAAATGTATGAGAATAGAATAGCTAAACTAACTTACAAGTGCAAACAAAAATGATAGTACTTAACTATCTTTTCTGTACACATTACAGTCAAGAAAAGCAAAGTACTTTATAAAATTAACAGCAAATACGTAAGATTCGTAACTTCCCTACAGTGCATAGGTGGGGGAACTAATTACCAAAATAAGTCAGAAAATTTTACTTGCAGTTACATAAAGTTTGTCTCTCATAGGCATACAATTCATGGACCAAATTCACATCTCTTGACTCAGCTATTTGTTCAGGTAATGAACTTGCTGCTTGTTTTATAAGGAAGACATGTGAGCTCGACAATGTGAGGAAAAAAGCTTTTCCTTTACAAACGATCATTGCTTCTTACACAGATACTTATTAAGTCATTAAGGGGATTTTTTTTTTTTTTTTAAGAGTCAACATTCTGCTGTTTTGAAATACCGTGAGAAGATAATTGTAAATCCTAAGTCTGAAATAGAAAACTGAATGTGAACCCAGCATTAAATCATTGTATATCCTAGATTGCTAACAAGCTCTATAACATCATAACAAGTATAGCTGAAACATGCAACATCTAATTCATCGTTTCAGTACTTACAATAAATATGCTTTTAATCTTAAACTGTTTGTAGTAAACACATAATATGACAAATAATGCTATAAACTTTTATCTCCTGGGAGAATACAGATTTCAGACAAAGTTCTCAAAGAAAATCCATGTATTAAAACGTATTTCATACATAATACATTGATCACCCACTGGAAAAAGAAACAAAAAAGTGTTTCTGATATTGCTGATGTTATTTCTTAAGACCTGGATATTGTCAAAGGATATAACATGGGGTTTCATGGCTGTTTAGGGCCTCAGTGAAGTCAATGGGGTTGTACATGCACCCTTAAGCCCTATGCAAAACCCTAAGCTCTGCACATTGCAGAATTCATGTTTATGGATTTGTCTCCACTTTTACGTATTACTAACTGAAACGGCTATGTTTTATAGCAAGACATGAAACATCTGTTTTGGTTTCAGTAAGTGTCCTTGCATAGATGAATATGTTTATCCGCATGAATAGGAAAATCAAAGAATCATAGAATTATAGAATCGTTTAGATCATATTTAAGATCATCAAGTCCAACCATTAATCTAGCACCGCCAAGTCTACCACTAAACCATGTCCCTAAGCACCACATCTACACATCTATTAAATACCTCCAGGGATGGTGACTCAACCA
>NW_008824108.1:618929-619387 GCF_000699105.1 Pygoscelis adeliae | reverse complement strand
TCACGCTCCCTGATACTCCTCACCCTACTCCCCTCCTCATGGAGCTCTGTCACTAAGCGGAGGAGTTCCTCTACCCGGGCGCAGCTCCCACAGGTGTGCTCACTGCTGCCGCCCGACACTGGCATAAGAACAGGGCACAGCCTGCAGCCTGACACCTGGGTGGGAGTGTGTTCCCACCGCAGCTCTGTCTGGGAAGCTGCGTCAGACGTGGTGGGTACAGAGTTTAGAGAGGTCATGGCTTTCTGCTGGGTAGATACCATTGCTCCGTGGTCGAGTTGGCAAAGTGTCAGTGCCCTTTCTGCACCCCATTCCACATGAACTGCTGTGAAAACTGCCGCGCCACGCCATGCCATGCCATGCCATGCCATGCCATGCCATGCCCTTGATGATGCACCATGCCCTGCTTGCCTGCCCTGTTGGCGGCGCTCCTGGTCGCCAGCGCTCCCCAGCTTCTTTTA
>NW_008824108.1:596157-618903 GCF_000699105.1 Pygoscelis adeliae | reverse complement strand
GGGGCCCTGCCCAGGTCTTGTCAGCCACTGCCGCACGAGCTGCAGGTTCCCAGCAGGTGTCTCAGCTCCCCCTGAGGTTCCCCCAGTTCAGGAAACCCCCCTGTGCACCATGCTAGAGCGCTCCGCCGCGGATTGTGCTGGCACATACAGAAAAAAAACAAGAAATGTCATGAATAATCGCATTTTTGTTTATTGATTTGTTTTGTTTTTACTTAAAGCTGTTTTGCAGTAATGCACAGATTTTTTCTACAATTACCTGGCTTTTGGAATGAAGATAAGATTCTATTTCATGACTTTCCAGCGCTCCTCACTTTGTGTGTTTGAAATTATCCTGATTTGCTTCGCAGAATTAAATGAAACAATGTAGTTAAGAGCAAGGAAATGCAACAGAGTCAGGTATCCATAAGGGAACACAGTGAGGGAGGATTCACTGATGGATTTTTTTTTGCCTGGCTTTATTCAAGTGGACAGGAGACCCTAGGATCAAAGGCAATACTAAATATTAATGAATGCAGGAGCCTCAGAAAAGGGGGTGAGAGGAACTGATTGTCAGCAGCTGAAGACAGAAAGGAACTCAGAAGGGAGTTGAAGATGCAGAAACTACAGTAGACGGTAGCTTTGTTTGCAAGCCCAGAAAGGAAAGCAAATATGGCTGATGGGAGTGGGCCAAAATTTGCAAATAAAGACCAAGAGTTAGGAAAGATATGAATATACAACTTTTTTTATCATTTTGTTACATGTGAAATTTATCTTTGACTGAATAAAAAATTATATTAATGCATTTACAATCGTATGAATAAATACTTTTGAATGAATAAAACAAAACTTCATTTTGAAAAAGTCAGAGAGATGTAGGTAATGCAGATTCAAACCATAGCTTGCCCTATAATCTGGATGAGGAAACTGGAGGTGAATCTGAAGGATGTATATCTTACCAAAAAAGAAAAGTCTATAAAAAAGGAAGATATATTTATAAAAGCCTAGATAAGAATAAAAATATATAAAGCTTCCAGGGGAGAGAAAGCAACCAGAACTGAAGAATTTGGGCACCTGGAAGTTGCAGGAAAAGGGGAACTAAAATAAGGAAAAGACATTGGTTAGTAAGTAAAGCAGAAACAGGAATACAACATTAAGAATGCTCCAAATAAACAATGACCCAGGGAGAGGCAAAGAAAGCGGGGCTAGAGAGAAAGTATCCTGACCACAGAGGGGAAAAAGGACAGTGTTGGTTTTGAGAGACAGGGTGATGGCTTTACATTGTGGATAGCTGTCAAGGCACAGCAAAATGGATCTGACTGAATCAGGCAAATGGCACTATTTTGCATCCCTACTGAATCCAGACCTGTTCTGTCCCAATAACAAGAGATGAAGGGTGTTTGGTGAGTGGACTAGAGAGAAACAGGCATTTTCTAATAAGTGTATAAAGGAAAGAAGGGAGAAGCTGGTTGTTTCACCCATTCCATTATCAGACTACTAGTATTGCAACTTGTTAGGGAATTTTGTCTGAAATATTATTTTACTTGAAAATTTCAGTCAGTCGAAAATGGAACTTTTCATGGAAAAAAACTACTACTGAGGAGTGGCACAATTTCCAGGAAAGAGAAAAAGGCAGGAAAAAAAAAAAAAATTTAGAAAATCCAGTAGGTCAGTGGGTTGAACTAGGTGATAGTCAACCAGGATATACAAAGCATTTTCAAATTCATTCCTCCACACATTTTCCTTAACTACTATTACCAATCTTTCTACTGATGTTCTTGTTTTAAATATGCACATGTATATAGAGGAAAAGCTGATAATGGTTATCAATCAGAAGTTATAAACTGTAGAAAATTAATAAGCAATAAAAAATTCTGAAAGAGAAATCTGTCTCTTGGAGTGTTAAGAGTAATGACAAGTCTTTTCAAGGAAATTTTCCCTATAATAAATGGAAATGAACTACTGTCAACAATAGTGTGGAAAACTCAAATTTTCCTATAAATATTTGTGTTGAACTTTTAATGAAAAAAGCCAGATGATACAAATTATGAAGTGGTCTCCATTACAGCAGTAACTAGGGAAAATGTTAAGTATGAGTCAGACGTTTTGAAATTTTCATGTTGATACATCTTGTTTTTAGAAATGTTACTAGAGCTGGCTCTGGAGCATTGGAATTTGATTTCATCAGCTCCTGGGGCATGGCAGGCATTGTGGTAGATTGGAAGAAAGCTGCCATTGCACCATGCTCTTAAAAAGTGAGAGGGACTGTGAAAATTACTGTAAGATTATCAGTCTCACAGTGGATCCCAGATAAAATAATGGAAGAAATGACATGAGAAATAACTATTAAACAGTCTAAAAAGTGAATACATTAAGAGTCGTCAGCTCAGGTTTACAGAAGGTGGTTCTTTATCAGACCACGTTGTTGTCACCTCTCAAGCTGTGTCAATGGGGCAGACTGCCTGATGTGCTAACCCCCAAGCTGCTTCTATGATTCTATTTAACAGTTTAAAAAGTGAAATACATTAAGAGTCGTCAGCTCAGGTTTACAGAAGGTGGTTCTTTATCAGACCACGTTGTTGTCACCTCTCAAGCTGTGTCAATGGGGCAGACTGCCTGATGTGCTAACCCCCAAGCTGCAGTTCAGCTGCCCTCACCTGAGCAGATCAGCCCTCCCCTGCCCAGAGGAGCTCTGCTCCCCTCCTGCCCTCCCTCCCTCCTGTAGCAGCAATCGTTACATTCACACTGGTCCCTCTCAGCAGCAGGACCAAAGTCTCCCATTCCCTAGGCCCTCTTCCAGCTCCTTGTCCCAGCACTCCTTTTTCCTTCCCACACCGTATTTTCTCATTCCTCCCCACTCTGACCCTTCCCATAGGCCCTTCACACTTGATAAATGCACATGGAAAAGTTGTTCCTTTCCTCTTTCCTCTCAAATCAAATGGCCAGGCATCACCTCTAGGCATTTTTGTTAAAATTTGAAATGACAAATCAGAAGTTAATCCAGTGCCTGCACCTCAATGTCAATGGCAAGCAACAAATTATAGTCAAAATCACGTTCAAACCTGAACCACAGAAAGAAATGTCACAATTAAGGCACAAGAGAGAATTAAAGAGAATTACCAGCAGAAAACAGCTCACAAAATTGTGTTTCTTTGGCTGCTGCTGTAGGTTTGCTAAGACAATGCTGTTGGCATGAAAAACAACTACTGGAAAAGGGAAAGACTGATTAAGGAGACACCACTGTATCACAATTTTTCTTTTATTTTAATTTGAAACTCTCACCCACTCTAACCCGAAAAGATTTTCAACACCTTAACCTGAAGCTTGCTGAGACCTCACTATTTTAAGGTCTGTAACCTATGTTTTAAACACAACTGAGCCAAACAAGATACTGGTTTTGGTCTATTTTTCTTTTGACTTTAGGCCCTAGTATGTTCATTGCAAAAATGTCTTGCAGAGTGTTGACTGATGTGAAAGGAGTTTTGGGGTTTACACCCATGGTATTAACATCTAGTTCTCCTCCAAGGGTGCACAGAGCCCAGGGGAGTAAGGAAATTCTCCACTCAGTATTTGGGTTCTGGTTTCACTTAGCCATTCAGTTTTTCCCTTGATAAGGTCTACATGGCCACCTCAGATACCTGAGGCTGCTCATCAGTGCTCTCCTCTTTACAGCTGACCAAGTAGATGATCACCTGTACATCCAGCTGACAAGAGCTAGGTCACAATCCTACTCCTAGTGGTACATTCTGCCTCCTCTGCCTGACAGACTAAAGAAGGAAAATTTTAAGAGGAAAGTGAAAAAAAAAAACCACTTAATGGTAAAAACATAAAGCAACTCAGCTGACAATTCACTTGGAGGATAAATGTGTGAATCTGGCTTTCTGCTGACAGGAGGAGGCCAGATACATACATAAGAATCAAGAGAGTGACAACTTTCTGCACTTCTTGCATGCTTGTGTCTTCAAGCTCAGGTCTTTATTGCTGCTAGACCCTCTGGGAGCAATTTTCAGAGTAATAACCTACAGTCCTGTGTAAATAAGGACATTGGTTTTATTATTACCCATTTTCCTTATTTTTTAATTCATGAAAATACAATGTATATTTTGCCACATAACCTGTGACAACATGATGAAACTCTCATTGCTTAAAGCTAGTTACAAAAACCCATGTCGCCACCCATCTGGATTGAGGTTGTGTGCGCATTTGTTACCTTCTGAATCCTTTTAACAATCTTACTAATGAATAATAATATGTATGAATGAACGTATAATACAATCATCCATAATATAAAGAATTTATTAAATTATTTACAATCATGTAAACCACTTGTTCTTTGTTACCAATATAATGGTAATATATCTTACAATATGTTATATTGTTACCAATATGAAGTTAGTTCAACAAGAGGAAGTGCAAAGTCCTATATGTGGAGAGGAACAACCCCATGCACCAGTACATGCTGGGGGCCACCTGGCTGGAAAGCATCTTGGCAGACAAGGACCTGGAGGTCCTGGTGGACAGCAGGTTGAACATGAGCCAGCAGTGTGCAGAGAAGGCTAATGATATCCTGGGATGCATTAGGAGGAGTGTTACCAGCAGGTTGAGGAAGGTGATCCTTTCCCTCTACTCAGCACTGGTAAGGCCACACCTGCAGTGCTGGGTCCAGTTCTGAGCTCCCCAGTACAAGAGAGACATGGACATACTGGAGAGAATCCAATGAAGGTGATTAAGAGACTGGAGCATCTGACATATGAGGAGAGGCTGAGAGAGCTGGGACTGCTCAGCCTGGAGAAGAGCAGGCTCAGGGGGGGATCTCATCAATGTATACAAATACCTGAAGGGAGGGTGCAAAGAGGATGAAGCCAGGCTCTTTCCAGTGGTGCCCAGTGCCAGGACCAGAGGTAATGGGCACAAACTGAAATACAGGAGGTTCCCTCTGAACATCAGGAAACACTTTTTCACTGTGAGGGTGACCGAGCACTGGCACAGGTTGCCCAGAGAGGTTGTGGAATCTCCATTCTTGGAGATGTTCAGAAACCATCTGGACATGGTCCTGAGCAACCTGCTGTAGGGGTTGCTTGAGCAGGGGTTTGCACCAGATGACCTCCAGACGTCCCTTCCAACCTCAGCTGTTCTGTGATTCTGTGATATGGTCAGTGTCACACTTACTGTGAGGAAACAAACTTCTGTTCTCAAAACCCTTCCACATTTGGAAAAAAAAAAGAAGAAATCTGAACTGTGCAGTGGCTCACAGAGCAGAGGCTGCTGGTGAGGGGAAAGCGAGTTGGGTCCAGGGCCAGGAGCAAGAAGGACTGCTTCCTTTTACTATGCAACACCTCCACAAGGATTTCACAACCTGCTTTAGTATCTTTGCTTGGGTAGGAATAGCAATACTCCCTAAAATCTTTCACACAACTACGTGGACATAAAGGGGCATTCAACATGCAGTAGTTGAAGCGTGCTGGCTTTACACCGGTGGAAGCATGCGGATTTGTTATACGTAAGAATCAGAGAGAGAGTTAGCTTCAAAAATAAGTTATTTTTGCAGAGTGGAGAGCAGTGCCACTGGAAACACAGTGCCTGAATGCTGGGCACGCTCCCAGGTGCTGCTGCACTCAGTGGCAGTTGTAGCTGTGTGCTTTATTTCACTTTCTGGCCCTACAGAGGTTCACTGTAAGAAGGACGTCTCCAAAGTAAGCACGATGCCCAGAGTACCGGTTTTAGTGGGCCAGCAGGTGCACCGGCAGTGCAGCCGGGGGGTGCAGGCAGATGGCAGCTCAGCAGCCCACCAGCACCCACCTTTTGTCCTGGGTTGAGCAGGTTACATCTGTTATACACCCAGTCAACAGCGCATCGTGCCGCCAGCCTATTTGTATGTAGATCTAAAGGTCTGAGGTATCTTCAGCTTATGCTATTGTATCACCATATGCTGACGTTTGCCCCACAGCTGGTGTGTATTCATTTACTGAGGAGGCAACAGAGAGCTGAATCACAAGCATCCTCAGCTGCGCATAGCTCGGTGCAGCAATTATGCCAGAAGTTTATTTATGTGATTCTGAGACCATCATCAGCCTTAATCTACCGTACCTGACTGTAATCAGAGATCCCAAGACAAATGTTGCCCAAGTGCTGCTCTATAAACAAAGTTACAAATAAAACTTCAATTTTCATTAGCTTGTTAGAAGAGTTTTTCTCAGAAAGAATTTCCTAATTTCTGGTTCCCTCAGATAATACATACAAACTCTGACCAGATTTTGTGAATAGAGGCATAATCTACAGCTAAATGATAATTAAGGGAGTTAAGACTCATCTGACAAGAATGAATTGATGGAAATGAAAATATAATTTTATCAACTATACAGGCACAAAGCCTCTTCCAGTTACCCATGTGTCAGATGTTGCCACAGATTATATTTTCATTCATTGCTATTACACCTTCTTTCTCCCTTGAATCCCTTTGTTTGGTTCCTAAGCAACCACACCAAGGCTCCTCTTCAGAGAGAACCTATATTCATGACCCCAAAATGGGGTTCCTCTAGGTAGATTGGAAATGGTCCTGGGAATTTCAAATGCCTGCCACAGGATCTCGTCAGGAACTGAGTATCTCACATTAAAAGCATAAACCAGAGACACCAACAGGCAGAGAGAAACTAAATCCAGAAGCTTTTCCCAGATTATGCAATGGGTATAATTGCATCGGCTGTTTAGCTATCTGCTGTAGCTTAACTTTGCAATCTCCCAGACTAAAAATGACAACTCATTTGTTTATTTACTTACTAGATATAATCATAGCCACCTAGAAAGTGGCTGTTTAACTGAATGTTAGCTATATACAAAGACAATTATTTTAATGATTGTTGAGGAGGCAGTATTATTAAAATCTTTACTCCAAAGCTGTCATGGCTGCCAGTTAGGATTTGGAATAGTTATTTTCATTCCCCATGTCTCAGTTTGCTATCAAAAAGTGAAATATAACATTTTCCTACCTCATAAGGATTTTATTAATAATTGTCCATTAAATTCTTGAAGTTTCCTAAACAAAAAACAAGATGCACATGAAAAAAATACAAATGAGAAATACTAGCAATGTGATAACACTTGATCTGAACTAATAACGAAATGAGTTTTGCTTTGAAAAGTTGTTAAGTAAGGTACTATTGACCATGAGGTGAGAGGACAGAACCTAGCCTTCATGTGCTCTTTTTTCCTTCAAAAACACTCTATACACTAAATGATAAAATCAGTGTTAGCACTTGTGAAGAAAGTGATTCCTGATTGTAGATTCTTCCACCCTTCTGGAACCAGAAGAGCTGCCATACTCCCATTTGGGAGTGGATTTTTTTTTGGAAAAAAATCTTATGTATCCAAACATACATCCCAAAGCTCATATCTGACATCTTCAGAAATGCCTGTTGCCAGTAAAGTCCTGTGCTATGATTAGTTACATCACTGTGCATTTCCAGCAAATTTATCTGATGGTAATGGAGCTTCCTAAGGTTTCAAGAGTTTCTCTAAGAGAAAAACATTCCTGAGACTTTCACAGACTTCCTGTAATACCTTAAAACAAGATTCAGTCTTAGAAACCAACACTGATTGGCAACATGGTCTCAGGCAAAGAAGCTGCTGCTTACCATGACAAAGGCGGCATACAAAATTTTGAAAAGAATGGACTTTTTTTAGCAATTTTCTCAATGGCATTTCAGAAAGACACATGCTGGATTTCTCTTTTTCCTTCATTTCATGGAAGGAGATACTGCATGTGACTTTGGACTAATACAGATTGAAGAGTAGTAGCAAATGTAATTTTATCTAATAGTGTGTTTCTTCATAGCCCTTTGGAAAAACAAAGCAATAAGGAAGAAGTGTTTATCCTCTTTATTTTATGATAAGGATTCTTGATGCCTTGCTATCAGTGTGGTTTTCAGATTGGTGGTGGGAATATAAGCACTGTCATATTGTCTACAGTGTTTTTCTATAATAGTTTAAAGAGAGACAGAAAAGCCTTTTAGGCCCTGAAGTTTCAATTTAAAGCTAATTTTCCTTCTTTTGTCTTGGTCTTCAATTTTTGCATTGAATGATCTTTTCTTTCTCTTTTTGATTTCAGAGCCCTGAATGTTTCTTAAAAAAAAAAAAAGATTATCAATCATCACGGATAATATTTCTCTCCACTATGGGGCTTCTGGTTTTGGCCCTTATCCAGATTCCTGTTTCTGTTATTCCCTGATCCAAATATTTTCTTTATGAGTCAACTGAGGTTGGTGTTCCTGCATATACAGATCCAAGTCTATATAGTTTTCCCTGGCTAGACAAATCAGCTTACTTCCTTTTGTAACAGATCTTTTACCACTGCAGCCAAGAAAAGTTTTGCTGTTGTTTTAATAGGAAACAAGTTTCAGCCATTTATTTTTATTTCAATGTCATTTAGCTCCACTTGTCCTTAAATACTATATGTGGGTAGAAGAACATCCAAGTCAAATGCAGCCACGTCTAATTACCTATGACACCCATCTTATTGACTTACATTTACTTTGATAATGGCTTTCTGTATGCCCTTGGTATTTTGCATTTCCTGAAATATCCAGATCTGTTTAACAATGCATCATTTGCTTTTGAGATGTTTGGCTACCATACTGGAGGATCTAAGATTGATCCTATCGCTTGTGCTTCTTTCAGGTATTTCAGTTTTCCAAATTACTCTTCAAATCCCTCAATGTCTAAGGAGAAATGTAAATCAGCCCATGTGGAGTACAAAATGAAGGCAGCAAGATTGCTTCAGCAAGGCAAGCTATTTCTGAAATCCCTACACCACACTACATTATGCCACACTGACATTTCCTACATATCCAAATACAACAACGCAACTTTTTTTTTTGTATTCATGCTTGAATCAGTCACGTCACCTGCAAAAATGAAGACATTACAAGGGATGTGGATCCCATGAGCTTATTAATTAAATAGAACACCTCCCTCTGAACCTCAGGAACAAAAGCACATATTCAAACCCCATTATCCTTATATCCACCGCCAGTTTTCATTATTCCCATCCCAGGGTGCATAGTTTTCAAGCCCTCCTGAACTGCACACCAACTACCCACAGAACACACTCCCTGGGGAGGCACAAGGATGGGAACCCATGGGGTCCTGGGGTGGGAGGGTGCCACAGCACCCTACCTTTTTACGGGAGACTGGTCCTCATCTCCCTGGACTCTGCCTTCAAACTCACATTCTCCAGGAGACAGAAATTCAGATTATCCCATTACCAAACACTTGGACAATCACACCCTCAGCAGCAAGGGGCAGCCCCAGCACAGAACCCCACTGAAGCTACCCAAGAGCAGTGACATCCTAACGCTGCTGTCTTCATGCTATCAATGCCAGCAGTATCTGTCCCCTCCATTTTTTCATCAGGATCTTGAGGCTCCTAAAATCTGCTTAAGGACTTCTCACCTCCTGCCACTCCAATTCCCTTTTCTCCCTTTCATGCATCACTCAAATCCAGCTCACCTGCCTATTAGGCTTCCTCATATTGCTCAGTTTCAAAATTTGCAGCTGGGGCAAGACTTTGCACAACTTCAGAGTTCTGGGTCTGCAGAACTAGGAAAGCTCAAAAACGTAAAAGTGATTATGTTTAATTGGGGCAGCCAGGTTCCAAAGAAAAATGTACATAATACTGGAAAAATGTGGGAGCTGTGACAAAGAAACAAGGACAGACATTTTAGGCTCCTTAATCTCTTCCTGCTTTGTAGTGAAAATAGTTCTTTCTGATGCTCATGCAAGAAATGTGCAGGAAACATCCAAATGTCTTATTTTACTAATTTTTAATGTTAATGAGAAAAATAATCTTTTTCTACTTATAATGAAGTCTGCTTTAAACAGTAGATTAAAAAGGTCTGCAGCTGCTAAAGTTATTATGAAGTAATAAGGTTATTATGAAATATGTTTTGACAATTTGCACTTTAATGCTTTGTGCTATTTTATCTCTATACTTATGTGTCTCTTCTATGAATGCATAACTTTATTTATTTATTTGATAAAAAAAGGTTACCTTTTATTACAATATTCACACCTGAAGAGATTTGACAGCTCTAGTATTATTTAATTTTTTTGTTATACTCCAGAAAATGGCACGATAAATTTCAAAATTAACTAGACCTGAGACAGAAACTGAGAGATGGCAAATTTGAAATCCAGGTGCTGGATCATTTTAAGTACTCGGCTCTCCTGAATCATGCTGCTTTCTTTAGCTATGTAACTATCATAAGCATAACCATGCACTATCAGTATTTGGTTAGCTAAGCGACATTCAGCTTTCATCCAGGCAGTGTTGAAGGGACAGTCAAGAAAGGATTTTTCTAAGGGCACAATCCTGGGCAGTGATACTAGGCTTTATGATGCCAGGCACGGTACCCTGCAACTAAGATGCAAAATAAAAATGTAAATGAAATTATGTAATGTGTGCTTACCTGAGAAAATCCTAGCACACTTACTTAGCATGCAGCCTACCAGCCTGGCTAAATTTCATATTGGAGTTCCCAGTATTTTGCCCACCAGGACAGACATCCATAGCATGGTTAAATGCCATTCCACTGCCTGGTCTCCACCGGTTACTGGGAAACGTATGATGGATGGCAGATTTCACTGCCTTTCCCTGGTTATAGCAGGTGGTTTTGTCTACATGTAAAGAGGTGAGCAAAGTAATATGTTGCTGATAAATTCATGATCATGATAATTCATGATCCTAACCATGTATTTTCTTCTGAGGTACGTGCAAGGACCTCTTAGATGATGTAAAATGTGTATTCCAAGTGAATCCAATGAGCGGACTGTTCCCATGTTGTCTATACCTCGTATGGGGGAGACGTATGGAGCAGACAAATGGGATGTTTACTTCTAAAAATGCAACTCCAGAAAAAGTGTTTGTTTAAAATATATCATTTTGCAAACACAAATGTGATTTCATAACCCCTTACCCCCAGAAGAGCAGAAAACAAGTTTTAAATTACAACAATGTCTTCTTCCAAATAGGAAAGAAGAATAAATATTATATTCTTTATTATATATTTATCAAAATTAAAATTTCCATTTTTGGAGGACTGGGGGAGTAAAAACTTTATGAGCATGATCTTCTATTGGGATTATAGCAGTCAGTTTAAGATTTGTTAATTTTTATGGAGTTTGAAACTAGAGGAAATTTAGCTGCTCATTGTAGGGGTCTAAGAGTGCCTACTCCTGAGAAGAGACTCCTGAGAAAACTTTACAAACCTGGACAATCTCAGATTGTATTTTTTGCTTATTAGTACAAAACCAGTCCTACCTCCTAGGAATCTCAGAGAAAATTTGTAATGTCAAGCATGCGATACCTTTTTCAACAATCTGGAGAGGAGAAGCAATGTGACTTGGCCTGTTTCACTATTTTCCTTTATTAGTGATTTGTTTGTCTCCTCCCACACTTCCAGCACAATGCATTTTCTCTCTCTTGCTTCATTGCTTGAAAAAAGTGGAAAAGTCACTTTGTCCAAACACAAATTAACTGAGTGCCATATTTGGCTTTTTTATACAGCGTAAGTTTTTGCAAAATTGCCATAACTATACATGCAGCCCAGCAAAACAATTCTGAAAGATGTGTATTTCTTACTAGTGTTAAGATCACCCTTAAATTGCTTCAGTCAGGTTTAGAAAACCGAGGCTTGAAGCAACAGACATTTTTCTTTTCATTCTCTTCTCTAATAAATAAAAACTATTAAAATTTATAGAATTAATGCTTGAAAATGTACCAAAAAACCCACAGTGTTCTCAAATTTCATAGAAACAGCTGGATTTCTTCTCATTTACCTTGGATCTCCAACTGTGTAGATTCACTGAATTCAACAGACTTATGCTACTTGTCAGAGGAAAAAGATTCAAGACCAATTTTTTCGTGTGATGCATGCAAATAATAATAATAATGCAAATTTGTTAATATAAATACCATTTCTTTTCAGAATTGTTTAGTAAAAATGAGAGGAAAGAAAAAAATGTCTCACAGATAGGAAAAAACATTCCAAAAAGAGTTCATATGAATGAATCAAAAAATTCTTGGATTTTCACTTTTCAAAGAAAAATCAGGACAGAAGACTTCACTGAAATATTTTTTCTAATATTTGCTATGCCAGAAATCTCTCCTTTGAAATCTGACCATAATCATTTGCATTGAAGTGCTCATTACTTTATGCAGGCTCGGCAAATATTGTTGCCAGCTTTCTGACTCAACTAAGAAAGAAAAGGATTATTTACTATTAGAGAAATATGTCTTTGCTGTCGTGATAAATCTTACTAGTTTAAAATTTCCAGCATCTGCTTAGTAGGTTAATTTCTAGATGGCTTGTACAGTCTGCAGAGATTTTGAAAGGCATAACTGGCAGCTTAACGACTGATAGGAAATCAATGAGGTTTAAGGGCAGGCAGAACTGGGCAAAGAAGTGGGAGTGTGTGCTGGGGGAGGGAGGGGTTGCACCACTGGCAACTCCAGGACCAGGAATGGGACAGTCGTAAATGATTGAACAGAACGCTTTGCTTGACATTTCATTTTATTTTTAAAAATGCAAATTTTTGAGTGGAAAATCTATTTTGTTTTTGTTGAGGCTTTGCCAAACTCTATCCCCAGGACACTTAGAAGCCGGAAATCTTACCTGCCCCTTAGAAGGGGGGTCATTATGTCCAAAGGCCAGGCCTGAGAAAGTCCAGGACAAGGCAAAGCGTGCAAAATATGGGATACATATTTTGCATTCACCCTGGCAGCAATAAAAGGTGATCCCAGTCTGGATGCTTGCTGCATAAAGGTGGTTAGCGAGGATACGTTCCTAAAAGTTCAGCAAGGTATTTGTGGCTTGCTGAGCGACTGCTGGGTGAAGTTCTGTGATTTGTGCTGTGCAAGACTCCAGACTAGATAATCACAATGGTCGCTTCTGGTCTTAAAATTTATGAATTTTTGAATAAAATAATTTAGATAAATGTGAGCTGAGGGAAAACCTTTCTGTCTGCTTTAGCTTAATGACTCTATTGTCTGAGCTATTTGAGGGAAATGGAGTAAGCGGAATGCAATGACTGAAACAAATCATTGATATAACTTTTATAATATCTGTATGGAGAATAACGTGTACTGTCAGTTCTGTCACTAACTGAAGGGGTCAGTAGGGACGGATGTACGCGTTGGTGCACTCATTTGTTTTCTTTATAAAAGTATTTTAAATGGGAAAAGCAGATAGGCAAATCATTAAAAATATCATTCAAACCTCATTAAAATTTGGAAAAAAAGAAAGTGCTTAACACTGAACATTTTCCCTTGAACATTCTACAGTGCAAAAGATCAAATTCTATATTGTGCATGTTATTTCAAAGAGGTGATATGGCAGTTGCCATGGTAACAAGACTTTTTTAAAAGCTAAAATAAAGGACGTTGCTGACATGACCCATTGTAACAATAACTCACATGACCATGGGATTCAGGAAGATAAGATAATCTAGGGGAAAAAAACAACTGAAAAGGAAAAAAAAAATATCCTAGAATTGCATCTAATCTTCTGAAGAAGTTTCTATTCTCTTGTCTATCAATGAAAATAAACACCTCTCAAACACCTTCCAGAGTTGTAAGTGAATATGTATGTCTGCAGTTATTATTTGACTGATAATAAGTAACCATAATGTTTCCATTTAAATATATATGGTACTTCAGGTAAGGATCCATCTTATTTTCACAGCAGAATTGATTTTTTTGTTCAGCAAAAGTTAGGAGAGCTGCAGAGCACTGTGAGGAGAGATGGGTCTGCAAGGGTGAGCATCCCTTGATAATAGGTGCCTGCCACATACTGCAAGACACGAGGGAGTCTGAAGTGCGTAAGACTACAATGATGGCACCAAGCTCTGCAGCTGAGCAGAGAGCACACAGCATTCTCCCTTTGAGCATGAACCCCTGGTGCAGAGGAGCAGAAATAAATCCCTTCTCCGTGACTAGCTCCCAGCCTGAGGGCTGTGGCCAATACTGAAAACAGCGGTGTTGACCTCTACTGCTGACAGCTGATTGATCTTATTTCCTACTCTTTCCTCCATAGCTGAACATTCACCTGAAGGCCTGTTCTGCCACTGCTTGTGAAGAATTTACAATCTGTTAGTAAACAACCTGTAGATGTTGCAAGAAAACTATAGTCAAAAAAGTACATGATAAAATACAGCAAAAAGCACAATACCATTACCAATAACAAAGTTATTAAGTCCACATGTCTAAAGATCACCTGTGACAACCAATAGCAGTTGCACTAAGCATTCATAGCAATCCCCAGAAATATGTCATCAAAACTTCATAAGCCTGTTACGGATGCACAGTCATAGACTGGGACAGTGAAATCTGTATGATGGGGCAGTAGCCACCCAGCCCCTCGACCCCCAGCCTCATCAGGGCTGCAGGCAGCCCTCCTCTCTGACCCAGGCACCTTTCCTCGATGCAGGAATCAGCCATAAGGTTTGCTAGCAATCCCAAATGTTTTGTTGCCTTGATGGGTAGGTAGACTTTTCTTCTAAGATTCCTTCTCTTATGATTCATTTTTATTAAGATCATTTCTTCACATCTACATTTCAGTCCACCTTTGACCTATGATGACAGGGGAGTTCTTTCATATATATATATTTATATGCACGCGTGCACACATGCACACAAATATGTATATGCAAGTATGCATGGAAAGATGAATTTTTCATTCGTTCATTCATTCATTCATTCATTCATTCATTCATTCATTCATTCATTCATTTTATTCCTATAAGAAAGTGAGCTGAGATCTATCAAATAGGTGTTTCCCAATCTCCCTTAAAATTTTGTGAAGTATGATACTTATATTCTCTGTTATTGCAACCAGATAGTAAAAAAATGAAGACTACGATAATTTTAATGCTTTGTACTTTAATCTGGGGGGGGGGGGTAATGCTTGAATATTAAGCAATTGACACCCCTAGATAATCCAGCTGCCCATTTCCAAAAACAGACAGCACATATGTTTGACTGAGTTATTAAAACTAATGTGACTAAAACGAAAATACAATAAAAGAAGAGGCAGTTTGCAGTTCATGTAAAATGAAGGATCCAAAACTTAGATCTAATGAAACAAGTTATGACATGCTACAGTTTTCATACTGTACATGCTAAGACGCTGTGGTTTTCATGCCATAAATAAGAAAATATAAAATGCAATCTCATATTCATAAAGAGACTGGGAAGCTGAAAGTAATTTTTAATGACCTAGCTCAGTAAGAATTTTTAAGCAAGGGACCACAGCTAGGTGCTCAGCCATAGGGCCTTTATAAATCTCTGTCTTCCCTTCTTCAAATGCAAAGAGAGGTACAGTGCAGTTTGTATTTTCTTTCTGCTGACAAAGTTAGTGCAGAAGTTTGCGTAAGGACAAAGCTAAAATTTTGTCTAAGGATCTAATTGACACATTTGTTTTGAGTCTGCCCATTTGGGACTGAAACCAGAAATTGAGCCAGAAATAACCAGAGCTTTCAGCAGAGACTATGCATGTCATCTTCCCTAGCAGCAATTACAGCTTATGTCCAGCCTATTGTACACAGATTTTATCCTTTTAATGAACTTTTACTGTAAATTCTTCTTTCCGGGTACCCATAACTTAAGGTAAGTGTAAGTTCTTCTTTACACTTGTTGTTACTTTTGCAAGCAGTTCTATTTTTGTAGGAAGCGATCAAGAGGGTGAAACTTATTAAAATTTTATTTTAGTGCTCTGGAGTCTTTAGAATTTAAAAAAAGAAAAACCCAAACCTCAAAAAATCAAGAAGTCTTTCAGAAGCATTTAGGTTTTTTCTCTGACTCAATTTAAAAAAAAAAAAAAACAAACAAAACAAAAAATCTATAAAACTAATTCTTTCCTGGTTTTGAGAAAAATTGTCTGAGAAATAAAGGTTACAAGCTAAAGGTTATATATGAGGGTTACCTTGTGGTCTCTGATATCATCTTGTTCTTGAATATCACCTTGTTTACAGTCACTGAGGTCAACTGACTTATTGTACAGCAAACATAATGTGATGCCAAATGTAGGTCCTTAGTTTGAAATATGGATGTATCTAGTTCCAGCCATCATCATCTCCTGGCTAACCTTTGAAAAAATCCTGTATGCTCAGGAGAGCAGGTTAGTTATTGCTTTAAATACTTCTGTGAAAATCCAAAGTAATGTTGATATTCATGGAATTATTGGAATCACTTTGAATTAAAATAAATGTTGCTGAAGGAATGGCATACACAGCAAGAAAACACAATGGAGTTTGTTGGCAGTTATCTGTGGTAGAGGGAAATGCCAGTTAAGGAAAAAAAAATCTTTTCCATATTGATTGTTTAAGTTAGTACAATAGAAAATGGAAATTCAATTCTTATGTTGCCTGTTCTGGTTAAGATCTTATAACTGTGGGAAAAACTGATCTTGCAGTTATGTTGCTGAAAAAAAAAAAAAAATTAAAATGTTGTTTTGCTCAAACAAAAACATTTAATTTTACGCAAAATATACTTTTCATATTTGATTTTAATTTTCTTTATAAAAAGTTCTGAATTAAAAAAATCTCTACAGTTATTCTCTCCAAATACTTTTTGAAAACAAAAAGTAACTTTTTGTTATAAAATTATTTTTTAAAATATTATTATAACATTTTAATATTTTCACATTGTATATCCTTCACCCATAATACAAGTTTGGTGCACACTGGCATATTGGCTTAGTGCCTTCAGTGTGCTTTCCAGTAAACAAATTATTAAGCCAAACTTCATCCAACTGAACTTCAAACACTGCCATAAAGAAAGTCAATTCCAACCAGAAGAAGAAACTAACAGAAGACTGGGGTTTTGACTGTCAGCAAGAAGACTGACCACCTAGGAAATAGCAACCTACAAAAAACAGAGCAGGGAAAATCTCTGAAATTATAAAAATGTAAAGGAGCCATAAAAGGTTAGCAGGATTCTCCCTCTGATATTGCACAAGACCATTTGCCACAGCTGATACTGAGGTAAGTATAAAGAAATTATGAAAATACAAAATAACATTTCCCCAGAATACTCTCCAGGCCTTCAGTGATTTTTGGCTGAGCCATAAGTGGTTATTTACATAGAATAGCCTCAAAGGGCTTTTTTTCCATGAATTTCTCTGCTCTCTTTTTGAAGCCATACATATTTTATGTCAACCATATCATGCAGCAAAGAGTCCCAAGCTTACCTATGAGCTCTGCCAGAGGTCACATCTTTCTGTTGGTTTTGAATGCATCTCTTGTTAATTAAATGTGATTCTCTCTCATTTTCATACTGAGAGAGGCAGTAAAGTTTTTCTCCTCATCTCACCCTTTGTGATACAGGTTTTATAAATGTGCATAACATTGCTTCTCGTCTCTTTTCCTGACTGGCAAAGTCCTTTTTTATTAACTCTTCATCAGTGCCATCCTATACCTTTTACCATCCTTGCTGCCCTTCTTCTAAACATCTCCCAGTCCTACTATATATTTATTGAGGTGGGGGAGCAGGACTGTACACAGCATTTGAGGCTCTGATATGCCATGGATTTATGTGATGGATTAACAATGCTCCGATGTTTCTCACCGCTCATTTCTAGGTTCCTAATATTGGATTGGGATGATGAAAAGATGACACTGAACGGTAGGTGTCTGTGTCAGCTTCAATTAAATTAAAGGAGAGCAGCCACCCAGATGTAAACCCTTCCCATTGTGTTTACAAAAAACAATGGTGGCAAAAACATTGTCACATTTCCTCTGCTTCACAAACACTGACTTCATTTCATCATTGTGGGAACAGCACCTTGTTAGCATAATTAATACCTCCCATAAAGCAAGTCAATGGAAAAGCTGAAGTTCAGTATGGATGGTAACAAGTCAATACAGCTATGAAATAGTCCATTTTGCCAGAAACTGCATTTGATTATATCTGTTAAAACTCTGAGGTAAACTTCTTAATTCTCAGTTTTATCCTCTGTGTGCAAAGGAAATCTTATATAAGAAAAACCATTGCAGTTACTCAAAGTTTGCTTAAGGTATTTGTCTTCATATGTCTGCTGAAAGGAATGAAAAAGGCTCAATTCCTACAAGCTTCACTTGTCTCTTTGACAGTGATTAACATATTCAAAATAAGAACCAATTGAACGCAGTCCATTCTAATTTTAAATAAATATATTTCCTTTTTCTTTTTCCTCTGCCCCAAAGAGTCACTTGCATGTGCTGCAATCTGTCTTAGTGGTTCTGGAAATCACTGTTACTCTTGCTGCTCTCCTCAAACTGCATGAATTTCTGGACTTTTCTGAGCTCAGAGAAATTAAGCCTATGGACAATTTGAAGAAAAATACAGAGGCACAAGGAGATGAAAAGAAAAAAGAAACACTTGGAAATAAATAATTGCTGCTCTCTGCTTTTTGAAGAAATTCTGTTGTTCACATACAAAAACCAGCAAAGTTGTAGATTATGAAATAAGTAATTTTGAAATTACATATTTTAAGAAATTAAAATAAATGTGCACTTAACATTCCCTGTTCTAGAGAAGGTCCTACCAGTCTGTTCATACTCAAACAATAACAAACTGAAGAAGTTGTATGAACATTAAACTGTTGAACAATTGCTCACAGGCAATATTTGGTGACGGTGAAATTGAGGGATGAGAAAGAGGAAAAAGAGTAGGTGGAAAAGATATAAGAGGAATGGCAAGAAGACAGAATGGCGGATGCAGTGGAGGGTGGAGAACTGACAGCAGCATTCAAGGTCTAAATTCTCTATTAGCTTGCAAGGAAATGAAGTAATATCATTTAAAATTAGCAAGGTGGGTTGCTGAGATACATGCAGAAAATAGAGACTTCAGGAACTTCCAAAGAAAACACAAATCATCTTTTGACGATCTGTGTGTCCTTCAGTCTTCCCATTCTCTTGGTGAGCAGAGCTCACTGCATGAAGGAAGAGCCACAGATAAACACACAGCTTTAAGTTCAACTGTGTTTTCCACTTTGTGGGATATAAAATTATAATATTGCAAAAAGCACCCACTCTTATGACCTTGCTCAACTCTTTTTGTGTTTAAATCCCAGCTGGGATGTGAAGGTTAGTATTTTTCTGAGTATTTTACCAACCTTCGAAAATGTTAGCCCACCCATTCATGTGTTATCTGAGACCCAGGGAACTGAAAAGAAAACTCAGGGTGCGCACAGTTCTGAATTTGAATTATCATCCATCAGTGCTTTGGGGTGATATTCATAGGAGTGAAAAGGCACAGTGATTCTGAAAGGAACTATGTGTGTTTACACAAGCTCATGGAACGGACTTTTGATTTTTATACATTCGTTCAATTCTCTTTGCAAGTCTTTCAGTTCTCTTTGACAGTACTTTCTGAATCATAGTGAAAAGATAAGGAAATTTTCATAGACCATGAAAATGTGACATGGCAGAATGCAACGCCATGTGAAAAATTATGCAGAAATTACCGTAAATCACAAAGATAATGTATATAGTTTTTGGTTTTTTTAGTTGTTCGGTATTCAAAGAAGACAGAAGCAATTTGTATATTCATGAAGTAAATAATTTCCAACCAAAGGGGTTCTTTTTCTTTTAAAAAGGAAGGAAATGCCCGTCTACAAGAAGGGCCAGAAGGAGGATCCGGGGAACTACAGGCCTGTCAGTCTTACCTTGGTGGTGGGGAAGATTATGGAGCAGATCATCTTCAGTGCCATAACATGGCACATACAGGACAACCAGGCAATCAGGCCCCCAGTCAGCATGGGTTTATGAAAGGCAGGTCCTGCTTGACTAACCTGATCTCCTTCTATGACAAGGTGACCTGCTTAGTGGAAGAGGGAAAGGCAGTGGATGTTGTCTACCTAGACTTTAGTAAAGCCTTTGACACTGTTTCCCACAGCATTCTGCTGGAGAAAGTGGCTGCTCATGGCTTGGACGAGTGTACTCTGCGCTGGGTAAAAAACTGGCTGGATGGCTGGGCCCAAAGTGTTGTGGTGAATGGAGTTAAATCCAGTTGGCAGCTGGTCACAAGTGCTGTTCCCCTGTTCAATATCTTTATCAATGATCTGGATGAGGGGATCGAGTGCACCCTCAGTAAGTTTACGGACGACACCAAGTTGGGCGGGAGTGTTGATCTGCTCGAGGGTAGGAAGGCTCTGCAGAGGGACCTGGACAGGTTGGATTGATGGGCCGAGGCCAACTGTATGAGGTTCAACAAGGCCAAGTGCCGGGTCCTGCACTTGGGTCACTGCCTGTCGGAAAAGGACCTGGGGGTGTTGGTCTATAGACAGCTGAGTATGAGCCGGCAGTGTGCCCAGGTGGCTAAGAAGGCCAATGGCATCCTGGCCTGTATCAGAAATAGTGTGGCAAGCAGGAGTAGGGAAGTGATTGTCCCCTCAGCACTGCTGAGGCCACACTTCAAATACTGTGTTCAGTTTTGGGCCCCTCACTACAAAAAAGACATTGAGGCGCTGGAGCATGTCCAAACAAGGGCAATGAAGATGGTGAAGAGTCTAGAGCACAAGTCCTGTGAGGAGCGGCTGAGGGAATTGGGGTTGTTTAGCCTGGAGAAAAGGAGGCTCAGGGGAGACCTTATCGCGTTCTACAACTACCCGAAAGGAGGTTATAGTGGGGTGGGTGTCGGTCTCTTCTCCCAAGGAACAAGCAATAGGACAAGAGGAAACAACAAAATACAGGAGAGGTTTTGACTGGATATTAGGAAAAATGTCTTCACCGAAAGGGTTGTCAAGCATTGGACCAGGCTGCCCAGGGAAGTGGTTGAGTCACCATCCCTGGAGGGATTTAATAGAAGTGAAGATGTGGTGTTTAGGCACATGATTTAGTGGTGGACTTGGCGGTGCTAGATTAATGGTTGGACTTTATGATCTTAAAGGTCTTTTCCAACCTAAACGATTCTATTATTCTATTATTCTAAACTGTCACTTAGTATTTTAAAATTAATATTTTCTCTTCCAAGTACATGTCATACTCGGTAAATATAATGTAATCAACACATGCATTTTCAGATTTACTAACATTGGGAGGTGGGGCTGTGTGCCCTCAGGAATCAGTTGCTGCATACACAAAGTCTGTTGCCTTTCCTGAGTGACCTTCAGGGCTAGAAAGCACAGACAACCTGGGAATATTGATTTTTTTGATCGATTTACCCAGTGCCCAAAATATTGTTGATGATCCCTGTGTATGGTATTTCTTTCTATCTTGTGAATCTTTCCTGCTGTCAGTGCCTCTTTAACAGATACATAGGTAGACAAATAGGACAATTTATGTTCTGCTTTCCCATTTTTTTCCTCCAAAATGAAATGGCGGGGGGGAGCATATTCCCTAGCATGCTAGCATTGTTTATTTCCTTCAAGGCAATGTATTAGCTTTCCTCTTCCAAGGAATATGGTCATTTGAAAAAGGCAGGAGGCTCCATTAGAGCAAGCCTGAAGCTGCAACACTTAGGTGGCAAGGAAATATAAAACCATAGCATAGTAGATAATTTTGTCCAATTGCTTCTGAAAAATGAAAAACTATCAAAACACAGACAGGCATAAGCTGCCTGATATAAGGTTGAGCAGCAAGGTTCTTTCAGCCATTTGGAAGGAACACTGGTATCCTTTAAATTTACCTTTTCCTTCTGCACATCCTTTGAAGGGAACAGACTAGAATTATTCCTCCACTAAAAGAAATTGCATGGGAAATTTTTTTTCAAGGTTTTGAAATTTTCTGAGTTTTGGCAAAAAAATAAAATAAAATGCTCACTTCACTCCCAGACACCAAAAGAATTTTGATTTTACATAGCATGGGGATTTGTAAGAATTTCATATTTTATCAGAAGATGTTTTATTTCAGAACTAGTAAAAAAAATCCAGTTCTGATGTTTAGCTATTTTGTTGAATGGAGCTAAGCTCTTCTGTACAGTCTCATAACGTTATGGCCTACTCCTTAAGCTACAGGGCTCAAAGAAGTGCAGAAGCAGTCTAGCTGAAATAGCTTCAAATCACTCGGTGGGCATTTCTCAAGGAAAGTCCCACTGATAGAAGTCATATATATAAAGGATCAAACATGTATCTTCAAGAGTTATTTATTGTTTGTCTAAAACCTCTTCTGATAAAATTTTAAACTGTGAAGAGACAAGAACTTATTAAAGCATTATGTACAAACATGTTTTTAAAATACATTTAAAAGCAAGCAAATATTGAGAATATCAGATCTGACACCCTGAAAAAGTACTCTGTCCAAAGAAGATTGCTAGCAGAGCTGCATAGAGGGTCCTAATGTACTTTTGACTCTGCAGGAAATTTTACAGTGACAAATCTGCCTTGACTCCAAATGGGAATTAAAATAAAAATGGAGACAGAAAACCTGGTATGCCTAAAGTTACACTGGGTATCAGTGCAGAGAGGGACTTTGAGTGGAAGGTTTCCATCTCTTTCTTCTTCCAGTAGTCTATGTAGGTGTTCAGCACCTTCTCTTCACAGGTCCCAGGCATCCTAAATGAGGCATCCAGAAAGGAGAACAAAATTATTGTGAAAAATGTGACTTTATGGAAGAGGTCAGGAGACAATTCAGTTTTTACTGGAGTATTTTTTAATAGCATTATGTACAAGGTTGCATTTATCTTCCCAGCAGTCATTCACCACACTCTCTATCTCCTCAGATGAATGGAGCAGGCGCTTTACCAGCAAGAGTCTCATTCATTATATCAGTATGAGTCATTCTGTAGGAAACAACCAGAAA
>NW_008824108.1:592170-596112 GCF_000699105.1 Pygoscelis adeliae | reverse complement strand
ATTACAGAAATCCCTTCACTGGAATCCATTTTCCTTTTCTATGTGTAAGCTAAAGAGGAGAAAGCACTCAGATAAGGTTTTCTACCACATTTAGATAGAGCACTCATGTTTTTGAAAGAGCTGGGTTGTGCAAACCAGAATATTCAAACATCTCCAGTTTTTGCCAGAGCTGATCTTTATTTATAATTTATTTACAATTCAAAGGTTTACATTTTGGGGTTTCTTCTGTAGACTGAAAAATCATAATTTTCCATTTTTTAATAATAAATTATAACTATAATTATCTAAAGATAATAATAAACAGCTCTTTCCAAACACTGATTAGATTATGTCAATAAATTTTAATGTAGAAGTCTTTAAAAAATGGGCAAAAGCCCATATTTTATGAGTTAACATATTTTTAAAGCAAAGTACATATTTGGAACAACTAAAACTATTTGAGAGTTCAATTCAAAATATAATTCAATACTTTTTTGGCTATGAAAGATCTGAAAAAAATTTTCAGAATAATTGTTGAATTTAATATGTGTCTTAGAAGCAGAAACCAAATTGATTCTAAATGTATCTAATAATTATGTGATCAAGCTTCTTAAGATGTTAAGGGATCAAGATTAAAATCCTAAAGGTTCTTCTTACTTCTATGTTACATATTCCTGGAAAAAAATTAACTTTAACTTTTTACATGATATTTCAAAGTACACTTAATTTCTCAAAAAGCAAAATTAAAGGACGCGATTAATTTATGGGGATTTTCTCCTCTTGGATTTTCACTTCTGAAAGGAAACAAAACATTTAATTTTTTAATTGCTTTGAACTTATTTTTCATTTTGCCCAAATACAGCCTCACTTTTGAATAGTACCAGGAAAAAAGAAATCATGTAACTGGAAGATGACCATGAATTTAAAGGCACTAAGTCCCACAGCAGCAGTGATGATATTTTAAGGTAAGAAAAGGAGGGCATAACGTTCAACTCTGATAGCATGACTTCTTTTCTTTTTGAGTTGTACAATTCTTTTTTTACTAAAAAAACAGGTCCACACTAAAATACAATAAGAAGAACTAGTAATGAAAAGGAATGGAAATATATCTAAAGAAATTATTTTTGTTTGTTTTTATTTTGATGGAGCGGCTTGTTTCTTATGTGAGCAATTGGGGCAACTGTAACAGGATTTTATTCTGTAAGAGAGATTAGAGTCTTTGAGAATCTGATTTTTGATGAGCAATTGAGCATAGTACATATAGTAGTAGCTGACAGAGGACAGAGAGACAAAACCAGCGGGCATTTTTTAATGTAGACATACCTCAGAGTACGAGGGCATACTGGGAACGCAACTCGCAAGAGAGCAGCTCAAATTTTAGGGAGGCCAAACTACACACATAATGCATAGCAATTTACAAACATCTACGTGCGTGCAGTTATTGCACTGAAATGTTCTCTTTAGCATACTTAAAGTGCTAGTGGGAGACATTTCTCAACCATTGGATGATTTTTGATCTGTATGAAGGATAGGTGGAGACATGAAGAGTAGCAGCAGTGCAATTGGAGCACCTGGTTTGTTGTTGATAATTTTGGGTTTTTGTATGAGGATAAAAGGAAGAGGCAGGGACTTTTGAAGAAGTTCATCTGAGTAATGAGATAGATGGTGATGAAATAGGCAATGAAAAGACCCTAAAACAGTAGTTTAGAAACATCAAGATAATACTGAGATTTTATTTAAAGGCCAATTACTGATTCATCAAATATAGATTATGTCAAATCAAACTAGTTTCCTTCTGTTAACACTGTAACTGGCCTAGCGGGTAATGTGATAAAGCTCCACTTTAGTAAGGGGATTTGACATTTGTCCCAGGTAATACACTCCTAAGCAGAGTTAAGATTTACAGTCAAGATGAAATCACCACAACGTGGATGCATAGCAGCTGCAAAAAATACTCACAGATTGTAGATAGCATTTCATTATTGAGTAGGAAAGTGAATAAGTATCTTATATTAAAAGAACTACATATAGTTTAGTCCAGGCAGTGAAAACAAGTGAGAGATGTTAAGAAAAGAAGTAGGGAGAAGACAACATGATAACAGCCTGCCAGTAAATAAAAGATTGTCTTAAAAAGGAGAGTGTTTAATCATTCTCTGTGCCCTGAGAACACAGGAGAAGAGACAAAATCATTTAATAAGAGGCAAAGAACAAGTAGAAAACTTCCCAGTCATGAAGGGACATCCTGTGAGCCACGGGACATGAAATCTAGACAGATTGCAAATTCTTCTTATCCAAAGAATTTTTAGAAAGAGGTTTTCCAGACATAGATCAGAAAAACTACAGAGATACTTGGTCAAACCAAAACACAGACTAAAGGATCGTTTCCCATCTCTGCCAGCACCATATTTCTAGCTTCACTACAATTTATTAGCAAAAAGGTCTATGATATGGTATAAAGTATTATACCATCTGATTTTGTAAGGCAAAGTATCTCCCCTGAAGTCAATAGTGATCATCTGATTTCTGACAAATGAAGATTTGATTGTAGGAAACTCTTTACTTAGTACAAAAAACTCAAACCAAACCAAAAAACCTCACAACTATGGTAAAAAAACAACAACAACAAAAAAACCTTTTCTTGCTAACCATCAAAGAACAAAAAACAACTTTTCAGATAAGGCAAAAAAAGAGATCCAACAAAATAACTCTGCTTCAAAGGCTGCTTATGGGGTTCCTGGCAACACAGAGGAAATATTATGAGAAGGAACCCAAAGTACTCCTTAGCAGGCAAGGGCAACTGTCCCTAAGTACTTTCTTTTGGCATAATTTATACTTGTCATAGTAACTTCTTAGAAAGTCACATTTTCTAAGCAAAAATTTACCCAAACACACTGAGGTCTCAAACATCTTCCATTTTAGGGGAATGTTCAAATACGAGATGCTTGCAAACAGTTATTTTGTAGCCCAACTCCTAAGCAAGGCGGCCTGTTATTACTCTCTTACACCACTGAAAATCTTTGCTGTAGAAATAATTTTTTAAATTCTCTCATCTTCCCTTTCCAGAATGAAAACTGAAACTGTGAGATGCTAGAATGTGTAAATACACCCCAGGATTTTTTTTTTAATGGGCTTGTATGGATTAAATGTTTTTTTCCTTCTCATTCACTTCTGGAAGGTAAATGTGAAGTTCTTACGATACGACGAGTGATGTCGAGCTGCTTTTGTAATATATTTCTTTTCCTCCCACCATTGTGCTTCTCATGACATTTTTTTTCAGACTAACACTGCCCAAGAGGCCATAACAATTTAAATAAGCTGCAGGTTATTAATCAAAAGTGAAGACTTTTATAGAAATCAACACAAATTGAAAGCTATACCTGTTAAGAACAGCAGTAATTAATGAGGGAAGTAATGCAGGTCAATCTAACAAGATAACTATTGGAAACTAAGCATTGCAAAACACTATAATATTGCAGGAGATCTGGGTCTGACAAGATTTTTAATAAACAAAAACTAAAAAATTCAAATTATCTATTTGAAAAGAGATAAAAGTGTACCATTAACATTTTTGGAACGGAGATAATTTTAACATTGAGCTTGTAACCAGAAGATGGAAAGCTGTGAAAAGATTTTCAGACAGCTTCTGAATTTGTTGGGCTGGGCCCAGCTTTGCTTTTATAGACAGTAATGCATGGCAGTAGCTGTCTGGGATATAAAACAGAATAAAGAAAGGAAGGAGGCCAGCCTTGGAGCCCGAGTTCATTTGCATGTGGAGCTGACTCATTTTCATCAGTGGGTTACTCAAACACATAGATGTCATTTGCACCCCAAAGTACCTGCTTTAGTAGAATCATAGAATCATAGAATCATTAAGGTTGGAAGAGACCTCCAAGATCATCGAGTCCAACCATCAACCCAACACCACCATGCCCACTAAACCATGTCCCTAAGCGCCTCATCTAC
>NW_008824108.1:588207-592126 GCF_000699105.1 Pygoscelis adeliae | reverse complement strand
GCTTTTGGGGGGGGGGGGGGGGGGGGGGGAGAAGTGTCTGTAAGTTAGAACAACACAAATCAGGAAGTCAGAGTGAGTCACCACTTAGAAGGACATAAGAGGGGCAAGAGTTGCTCTAAAAATGAATAGAAAAAGGAAACAAATGCAAGTATTGAAATTCTTATTTACAGGAGAAATTGTAAGCAACAAATGGCAAGAATGACGTGAGAATATTTATGGCTTAACTTGTTTCACTTCTCCTTAAATCCACAAATATATTCCTACCCTGTGGTAAAAATGTACTTACAATAATAGCCAAGGAAGGTGGTGAGGCAAAGAGCAGAATAGAAATCTAAATGGAGTACAGAAAATTGGGTCTAAAATTTGCTTCTTGTCTCAATTATCAACAATCTGTGTTGAGTGTATTACCTGAAAAAGGGTCGTGTTTAAAGATTAAGGCAGTCAGGGAAGCACCATTCAGTATGGTTTATTACAGCTAAGTAGGAAGCTCCTGGCAGAACACAACGGAGACAGAGCTGCTGCATGCCTCGACTATCCAGGCTGAAATGAATGCCAGCAGGAGATCATCAAGCATAATGGGACTACAGGTGTACAGTGGCACCAGGAAGGAGAGGCATAATGGGACTACAGGTGTACAGTGGCACCAGGAAGGAGAGCAGTGGACCATGATGAACGCCTCCTCCTCCTTTGTATTGCTTTTGCAGCGTGCAGGCAAAGGTTCTTGCAAAGCAAGGACAACTTCGTACCTGCTTTGCCAGGACTCCCCTGGCAGAAATGTTGCAGAGCAGGTGATACTGTGGGTTTGGGGCTGGTACCTTTCGTCTCCCTTGAAAGTCATGAGAGAGCAGACCCGTCTCAGCTAACCACCCTGCCCCCTCTAGAGGCTGGCTGCCCGTGCAGTGCCCCTCACTACCTGCAAACTGTTGCACCATGATATATCTATCCCAGGATGAATAAGGATTGATCACTTGCCTTTTATCCTTCTGTGGCAAGAAGGCTGGGAGAAGCTTGCTAACAGAAACTAATGAGAAAATTGAGCTCAAAGGTGATTTGACACTGATTAGAAGAAAACTGGAGAGCGGGAAGGATGGAGCCAGTCAGAAGAAGAAAAGAAGCATGAATATCAGCAATGCAGCAGGACACAGATAGTGAGAAACTCTGAGAAACAGCAGCCTGGTATTTCGGTACCACGCTGTCATTGAGGAGTGTCCAGAGTGAAACCAGAGAGCAAGGAGTTTTCCCTTCCTACAGCAAATAACTGCAGCTATTACTGCTCTATCTGAGCACAATATGTACTGTGTCCACTGTATGGAGACAGCAACATGGCCTACCAGAGTTGATGTCCTTCAATATGATCTGAGTGTAATGAAATAGTCACAGCAATTTTTGTTAAAAGCCAAAAATACTCCTCTTGACTAAGCAGATTGTTGTTGCAAACCATGCATTATACAGTACCTTCTAAGATGAGCTCTGATTTTTAGGCTGTTGCTTAACTTTCCCTGGCCAGAGTGGTCATTGCACAGACTTCTCTGAGCTGGTAGTGACCTATGGGGACCCCTTCCTTTCTTAGGCAGTGAACATTAGTTGCAATTCAAACCCAAAGTCCAGAGTTGGCAATAACAGCCCACCAGTGCTGGAGAAATCCCCTGCAGTTCCACAGGACATCAGGCAAGAGCCTGCAGTGTCAGAGCTGAGCCATTGGGTAACACAGGGCACAAGAGGACACGTTTATTATATGCCCCTGGAAGGTACACTGGTGGCAAAATGGAGAAACTAAAACACCTCGGAGAAGACAAATATTTTCGACTGTGCCAACAGTTTGAGAGACAAGAAAAATAAGATAGGACAACTCAACATCCCAACCGTGCAAAATCATTTGTGAAGAGGTTGACACAAGCAGTCCTACTCATTGGATGTTGGTGTATAGACTGAGCATGTTCAGTGACAGGATTGAGTAGAGAACTGTACAATGTTTTGAGAGAGAGGGAAAATACAAAGACCTCAGATACAGACAGGACAACAAATTCAGGTGAAGGTAGGACCCTGGATTGATTGCTGGGTTTGATAGCTGATGAATTTTGTTCACTAAATAGGCATTGAAACAATGGGAAGGGATATTGCTGTGCAACCAGAGAATAACAAATTTAGTAGCTATATTTAAGAATATGCAGCGTTTCAGACAACCACAAGCCCATTAGCCTGACCTCTGTGTTACAGAGGGCTCCAGATCAAACTGTGAAGAAAAGAATAAAGAATGGAAAGGAAAGGGGAAACAGGGTAAACTGCAGCAGACTAAATTAGGTCAATTTAGTATCTGTATGAAACAAGGTAATTAAAGGTCTGGAGTAAGCAGGCACAATATACCTAATCTATGTGAACTTCAGTGAGACATTTAAAGCAGACCACACTGGAGAAGACAGGAGCTAGTTAAATCACAGAGCGAGTAAGGAACTGGCTAACGCGAAGCAGAGCGAGGTGAACAAACCTCCTCGTGACATGAATTTTGAGGCATTGCCAATATCTGAGGAAGATCAGAATATTTTATGGGACTAACTAAATGATCATGAGGCTTGGAAAGATAGAAATTGTTTAAGTTATTGTTTAAATTCAAAAGCACAATGTGTAAAAGTGCAAATCATGCCTTAGTAAAAAGATAGCAAAAATGACTGCTCCAAGCTGACTCATCATCAGCTGAGAGCTAAAAATGATAAAAACGTCCGGGAAAACCAATGCATTGTCAGGAGAGTTACGATCTACCAATGTGTTGCAACAGTAAGAGAAAAAATAATAATCCAAGGATTTATCAGTTATAGCATTTCCAGGGGAGACAAAGATATGTTAATGCAACTGCACAAAGCATTGAGGAAATTCCATCTGGAGAAAAATTTATAATTCCAATCATTCACACTCAAACAAGATAAAGTCAAGCTGGAATGCAGGAAAGGAATAAACCTATCTTACCAAATGAGACCAAAACAGCCTGCCCCGTTTAGCTTAGCAAAATGAAGCTTGAAATTGAATATATTTTCATAAAGTGGGGCAAACACCACGAAAAAACCTAACAGTCATTGTAGTAGCAGAGATAGGGGCATGAAAACAAATATACAAATGCCAAATACTTTTAGACTGCAGGTAGGGACTAGTTATCTCATAAAATTAATAAAGAAGGGGCTAACGGGAAGTAGAAGAGTGAGATAATGAAATTTCCCGATGACACAAATTTTGAGGCAGGTCAATAAAATGGAGTTTCGGAATAGCCTTCTAAAATTAGGTTACAGGAATAAAAAGGATCAAAATTAAAAACCCTAATACATTTAAGATAGCACTACATGAGTTCATGAAAGAAATATTGATACAGTTGACTGAGCTAGCAGGAGACTGGACTTGCTGACCCTTGTAGTCATACATTCTCACATTGCTTCTTTAGAAGTACATAACTTTATGTTAAAGCCTTCAAAAAGCCATGAGTTACACTGGCTTTTAGAAACACCTGACCACCCCAGATGTTTTTCTTCTGAGGAAAACAACTAAACTTCCCAAAGACCACTGACATATACCTAATAACTATGCAAATTTAGACATGACTTCATTGTGAGCAAATATATCCATCTTTATTCCATCTTTTTGACAGTTATAAAGTAGAGCCAAGGAGGAAAATGAACCTCCTTGCCCCACTCCATTCTTGACTTGTAGGCCACACGGAATTAGATATTATTCCTGTTCCTTGTTAAGCATGCAACACAGCCCCGTGATTTATACCCTTTAAAGGGATTCTACAGTGAAAGATCTTTCCAGGAGCCCCAGTGAAGGCCATTATGTGCTCTTAACATGCGATTAATGTATGTTGCAAATTAGCGGGTCTCCTTACTAATGCTCTGCTGTTATGCTTATCTGATGTTTCCTTATATGAAACAATGAA
>NW_008824108.1:586603-588156 GCF_000699105.1 Pygoscelis adeliae | reverse complement strand
AAATTAGAAACGGTTACAAAGTAATAATTAGGGAAAATGGATCACAGTGTTCAGGCTTCAGCAATGATTGTCCCTCTGTGGGCCATTAACAAAATCTAGTCATTGGATCTGCATGCAATTTTAATGAGGCTACAAGTAAACAAACTGCAAAATGATGTGAGCAGGAGTTTGCTCACTTTATGAGGCAGACTTTCATATGATACTGGTTTTTTTCTCCCTCTTTTGCTACCCTTTGCTCCTCATCCCGTTGATTCTGGTCAGGGAGGATTAATTTAAGATTTCCTATCACACTGTGGTATTTGAAAAATGGTGATGTCTTCTGACCCCTATAGTATAGGTTAGCTGCAATTATATCAGTGAGCTAGGCTGTGGGTTTTTTATTTATTTACTTATGAAAATGCAAGAATCATAAGGACAATCTCAAGACGCTGTAACAAACCTACAGTTCCCCAGATGAAGCGCAGGGCTCTGGTGCGGGGAGGATTGATGCCAAACACCACTGAGGAACCAGCTCCACCAAGACACCCTTCCAAAGAGGTTTGCACCAATTTCTCCTCTTTCTATTGCCACACAAGAAGAAACTGTGGGTGTTTCAGCTTCCAGCGTTTGCAGGAGGACGGAGGCAATCTGCTCCTTTTCTTTTTTTAAAGAAAGTTCCCAGCACCCCTTCTGCCTCTTAGCAGGCTCGGGGAGGCGAGTTGGGTGACCGCCCCGGTTGCCGGTGCGGGCGCTGGGGAACGAAGCGCCCTCGGCTTTGCGGGGAGCGGAGCTTCGCTGCCCCACCTGGTGGCCACGGGAGGAGGAAAGCGGTGGAGGAAAGGATGAGCAGGTCAAGGGGGGGACGACTCTCCCGGGGCTGCTTGTTGTTTTAACATTTCTCCACAAGTTAGTTTATGCGGGATCAAAGGGGCTTCGGTGCTTTTGCTTGCCTTCAGTGGATCTTGATAGTGCCTGAGAGTGTTGATAGAGCTAGTGATGATGCTTATTAGGTTCATTTATTTTCTTGATAAAAAGCTAAAAAGAGACATAAATCCCCTGGTTTCTTAAGCAGCAATGTCATTGCTTTCAATATCTCTGATACTCCTTCATTTAAAGACTCACAAACTGTTTCTGTCTTTTCCCAGCAATTCTCTTTGGGGAATCTAATGACAAATGTAAACTGGCCTCTCCATTTGGGCTGGAGAGCCCCGCTGGTTCAGATTTGTTCATGAAATGTCTAGAATTGGAAACTCTGTGCTCTGAAAAAAATACTTCTGTAGGTTACAAGAAAAGGAGTTCAAGTTCTAAAAATATTTAAGGGCCAGAGAGCTTTGAGGAAGAAGGCATGACGGGACAACCAGGGGGTCAGGCCCAGTCAGCACGGATTCATGAGAGGCAGGTCCTGCTTGACCAACCTGATCTCCTTCTATGACCAGGTGACCTGCCTAGTGGATGAGGGAAAGGCTGTGGAGGTGGTCTACCTGGACTTCAGTAAAGCCTTTGACACTGTTTCCCACAGCATTCTCCTAGAGAAGCTGGCGGCTCATGGCTTAGACAGGTGTACTCTGCACTGG
>NW_008824108.1:577413-585721 GCF_000699105.1 Pygoscelis adeliae | reverse complement strand
CCAGGGGAGGTTTAGATTGGATGTGAGGAAAAATTTCTTTACTGAAGGAGTGGTTAAACATTGGACCAGGCTGCCCAGGGAAGTGGTTGAGTCACCATCCCTGGAGGTATTTAAAAGACGTGTAGATGTGGCGCTTAGGGACATGGTTTAGTGGGCATGGTGGTGTTGGGTTGACGGTTGAACTCGATGATCTTAGAGGTCTTTTCCAACCTTAATGATTCTATAAGAAGATGTTCCAGTTACAGGGTCTTCTGTCCATCACTCAGTTTGGGCAATGAGTGAGCTGGGCAGGCCACTCAGCAGCTCCCGTGTTTCCTCTCTGGGGCATCCTTGGGCCACCACTGAATTTACAAAGCTTCCAAAGGTAGAGCCAGGGGTTCATTCTGTTCCCTTGGGCAAAGGCTGCCCATGCAGAGGGCTTGCTTCCCCCTGGACACATTCAGCAAGGCCTGTGACAGCACAAGAGGCTGAAATTAAGTGGCCCAGGGGTCACATGCAAAGGAACCTATTCATTATCACTAAACAAAAGCCATTGCTCTCATCAGCCTATAAAATCATGCTAAGGCAATGAGCCAGGCAGAGAGGCCATTGCAATGAGAGGGAAGCTGCTGTGGAGTTGCAGGGATATGGGGATTTTTTTTTCCAGTTGTAGTGATCTATGTCCCTGGGACGCTGCAATGTGTGTGGCAGTGCTATATGGCAAATCACAGCTGCTATGGCAAAGCAGCAAATGGCAAAGCTCTGGAGGTAATATAGTCGGAAATAACTGGGTATGAGTTGACTTTGAGTCAAGCGCCACTATCCCAAGTGTAATTGCAAGGCAGATAGCAAGTACTGAGATTTGAAGAATATAAGCATTGACACTTGCACTGAGCCAGCTAGCTTGTGAAGTTATTAAGTGTCCTCTTTTTGTTTCCTGTTTTCTTCAGATGTTTTGAAAGCTTTTAGTCTGAGGCAGAGTCACCTGTAGATATGCTGGATGAAGCTTATATTGTCCCTTGTGACAGGAGTCCAAATCTTGGGTGGCAGATGCCTTATGAGAAAAGAAAATTCTTGTCATTGCTTCACTTTCACTTGATTGCATTTCCACAACATTTACCTAGGAAATGTGTATACAGAGCTCAAACTCACAAGTGCCATTGCTCTGACCACTGCACATACACCATTCACCTGTAAAGCCCAGGTGCAATTCAGCCAATATCCCCAATGCCTCCAGTTCCAGCATCACATTGTATGTTTCCCTGGATCCCTGTCTCTCATGCTGTATGACGTGGCCGTTGCCTGTGGGCTACGAAGCCCATCCCTATTTGGATGATGCATTTCAAAGCCAGATTTGACAAACTAATTCCAAGAAAGAGGATGACTGGACAAAAATATGTTCAATTTAAAATTCCATAAGTGAATTAAAACTGTAAAACTGACAGGAAGTTGAAAGCTAGGACTGTGAAACCTTCACACATAACACAAAATTACTTTTATTGATTTATTTCCTCTAACCTCAGATTAAGTTATTTCTCCTTATTTTAAAAGTCAGATTTTTTTTTTTTTCCTGTCCTTTTCTGCTGATGGGCTGCTCTGGTTTTGTTTTGTTTTTGAAAAAGAATTCTTTTATGAGATAAACCTGAAGATCCTAACACTATGCTGACCTCATAACAATGAAGTAGCCTCACAGAAATAACCATTTCCCTGACACCTAATCCTCCTGCAAGTTTCCTGTACAGGAAAATCATACAAGCATTGAGCTGTTGTCTAAGATTAGGTTTTGTTTGTTCCTAAGTCTAACGTATGACTGACTTAGTAATGAAAAATGAAAACAGTAGGAGGATTGCAGGAGAGGAGGGGATATTTCTATTCTCAGGTATAAAAATATGTTAAGTATAGAGAGAAGACTGCTTGAGAAAGGGGAGAATGCTTAAGAGTTAAGATGGCTATAAAAAATATATGGAAAAAAACTTATTTCATGAAAGGCCATATATGGTCCAAAATAACAAAAAAAAAAAAAAAAAAAAAAAAAAAAAAAAAAAAAAATATTCTTCTTATTTTTCTGTTTAGTACCTGTCAAGAGCTTAGGCTAATGGAAACCACTGTCTCAGAGTTTTTAAAAGGCTTTTTCCATCATTTCTGCATTAACAAAAACCCTAAAATTAAAGGGCAGAATTAGGCAAACTCATTAAAATATATTATATACCCAAATAGCGATAAAAAGATACACTCCTTTCATATAACTGTATGTCAAACCTGGAAGCTTCCAAGCTTTGGGGCAAGTCTTGTCCTCATCCTAACCCTGTACTGAGACCCAGCTGTGCATCAGAACACTCAGCACCTCTCTTTCCTTGTCCTTGTTGGCACATGGTGGGAAGGAGAACGGCCAGGGGAGATAGAAGCTGTAACCAGCTCCCAACGTGGACCACCAGAGGACCATGAGCTTGTGGCAAGCTGCAGTGCCCTCCCACAACTCAGTGCTTACAGAGTCACCAGGTCCTGCTTCAGGATCCAGAGCGCTCAGCCCTGGCCAGAGACATGATGTGCCTTGGGGGAATTCCCTGTCAGACCACTTGCTTTGTGTGAAGAAATATAAAAGCATATCTTACCTTATTTCAGTATCATTGGGTGGACTTAGTTCCCACCACAAGATAAGTAATCCTCTTCTGCTGGTAAAGATAGTTTTCTTTTTGCTATCAGTACTATATTTTCTAGAATAAACTGATAAAATTTACTCAAATAAGTGTGTCTGCAACTGACATTACACACATAAATTCAACCACAAGGAACTTGTACATATTCTTATTAAATTCCCTTTACCCATCAGGGATCCCTACATCTAAAGAGAAGGACCATCCGTTGAAAGATGTAGCAAATAAAAAATCTTATCACCTCTCAGCTTTTACTCCTGATACGCAACATAACCTACTATAAAGACAGAGAATGAAGAAATTCAACTGACCCTACGTCAGCTGAGCAACTTCTCTCTTTTGCCATAACTTGTTGCTTTCTCACTGACCACTTCTACGAGAGAAAAAGATAATGCTTCAAAACACAGTTTCCTTCACTTTATTTTTAAAGGAAAAGAAGCTGAAAAGATTCTTGTGACATGGGCCTGTACTGATGCACTGTATCGTTAAAGGTTTGGTTTGTATGGATGGATTGCTGTGTGAAAACAAACGTAAGGAAAGGCAGCATGGCACAAATTCCTGTTCCTTTTTCAAATCTGTTTTGCTTTTGTGTATAATCCACAGTCTCCGGTGGCAACACAAGCCACCGTTCCCCACAGGTAACTTAGAACAAAAGCAGGGATCTTGAATAAAATATTCCATGAGATTTGTTCCTGTTGCTTGCTAGTGGAGATAAGTCTGTGCTTTCACAGTTGTATGAAAGCAGACTTCTCTTAAAGATGTCACTGTAGGCTGCCTGTTTGTTTCCACTACGAATTCTTTCTTTGTAACTGACAACTAAATAAACCATTTGCTATCACTGTTAACTTAAAGCCTGCTGCTGATCACCTAGTAGGAAGCAAGTTAAATTCTACACACTGTTTTTTTTAAGAATTTCCAGCTACAGTCCTCTCTACAGTACTCATTTAACACTGTGTACCTGCAGAGCACCAGCTTAGATACCATGTGTTTTCTTATTAGTTAACTCTTTCTTGGGCTACATTATTTGCAGAATATTGTGTCTAAATAGATTTCATCTGCGACTGAATTCCTACTGAAACATAAGAATATGGGATATGAAAATTGAGATTAATATATGGCACACAGACAATTTGCTGACAACCTGATGGATGACTTGATTGCTGCTTTGGAGGAAAAAAAATTTATAAGACTAAATTCAGAATGTAAGTAAGCCTGGAGGCTGACTAATTTACTGCGGCTTACATCAATTCTAAGTAAAGACTGGAGGCACTGTGCATGTGTCAAACACATCTAGATCTTCCAAAATCTGGCTGCTCTTGGTTTCCTTTATCTCTACCTGAAAATTCCTTAAAGCCAAGAGGTATGTGCACTTACCTTCCTATACATTTACTGAATTATGTAATTTCTTGCCACAATGAGACAACAAATTTACCAAAGGCTTATAAACTAAACCCAGTTGGAAGAATTACACAGACAATTGTAAGAATTATAAAATTATAATTCTTAATAAATTTGATAAAATTAAATCCATAATTATAAGAATTACGAAGAACTATACAAGGAGGAACACCCAGATCAGAAAGTCTTGAACTGAAAATGGAAGCTGTGCTGAAACAGGTGCTCAACAAAAAGAAGCACAGAGATTCAGCTACCTTAGTGATGAAGCCGTTGGTCTTTGGCAAGCTTTGGCAAGTCTGAAAGCTTGGTAAATGGCAGGTTATCATCCTCTTATATGGCTTTAGACCTTCCATAAGCTCCCTAAGGCCCAGGCACCATGTATGCATGGACTTGTGAAATGAAATGCAGTGTATGGAGTTGGTTGTAAAAAGCTGCCAGCTGCACAGAGGTTGGTGCAACATGAGATGGCATCTACTGTGCCTTTCACAAGCAGAAATTCCGCAGAAGAGCTGGTGGGTTGGTCTTCCCCAGAGCAGACAGACAAGCTCTGCCCTTGCGCAGAAGGCAGTGTCCTCCCTTTCTTCTGCTTTGCAAAATCTTGCCCGGACTGGAATTGTGCACTCTGCCTTCACGGAGAGTTTAAAAAAAAGGACTTAAGAGGAAAAGTCCCTTCCAATATTTTTCTCTGAGGCAAAATCCCAAATCTTAAATACTTGAACATCTAAACATAATTACCCCATCCCTGAGGTTAGTCAAAGTCAAGTGTGGGTCCAGATTCACCGCCATGCCAGCCAGAACTCTGCATCCATAAAATCCTGAATTACGGCCCCGAAACCACAGGTCAGGTATCATAGTGTGAGTTCAGCAGACAGCAACAGAAAAAGGAAAATGTTCCTTAAAAAGTGTTCATCACCCCCAACGAACTGGTGTGTTTGCGTTGCCAAGAAACCGCGCTGCATCTCTGCACCTCCGAGACCCATGGGTCAAAACCCAATGTCAACAGAAAAGTTTGAGAGTCCAGTCAGGATTATGGCACATGAATAAGAAAAAAGACAGAAAAGGGTATATATCTACAGCCTTGTTTTTTGACTTAATATTGTTCTCGATGGGCCTTCTAGTATAATAGCCAGGTGTTTTTCAAAACCTCAAGACAAATACAGGTGGTTTTCGCCTTGCAAAAACTTGGTTATTCAATTTGCAGGTCAAGCAGATATTTTGCAGCTACTGCAGAAACACTTATAAAAACCCTGAAGAGTTGGGTCTTGGCCCTCACTGACCTATTCCAGAGAGAAGCAGCACTGTTTTTCACCAGTAACAGTGGATATTTTCTATTCTCTTCCCATGTCAGTGTATTTTCTTAATGTTTCCTCTTGCCAAATGCTTTAGGTAGGGCCATGCTGTCCTAGAATATGAATTATTTCTGATGACAGATAGCCCGGAGTGCATTATACCTTTCCTTTGGACCTTTCTCGGGTGACACTCATGTCTGTGTCCAAGGCTGAGCAGCAGTGGAAGGAGGGATAGATGGAGATGGGATTGACTGCTGAGCCCTGCCTCTGCCATGCCATTCACCGGAGAAGAAGCAGCAGCCAGGAGAAACACTGTGGGTTGGAGGCAGGCTACAGTGGCAGGGAGACATGAGGCAGGAACCGGGTGCCATTTCAATAACCAGTTTAACTGGCTCTTCTCCAGAACTGCCCTTGAAGGAGTTAAATGGAAATGGGGACTGCAATATAAACCCAGGGAATTTCTGAGCTAATAACTAAATACAAGGAGATTTGAAAGTCAGATAATTTAAGAGAAGAGGGAGAGAGGAGAAAGTAGACTAACGCATTTCTGCGCTAAAGCTCCTAAGGTTTGCTCACCACCCTTACGAGCAAGATACTGAACTTCACCAAGTAAAAGAATCACAGCAGTTTATCAGGCAGATGTTGTGCTTTTATCACAAAATCTCACTAGCAAGACAAAAGTAGGTGATGGATAGAGCAGTCAGATAGCACAGCAACATCATCTCTGTCAGCAGTGGAGCAGGATTAACCAGAGGGGTGAAGATTTGTAACAGAGACCACAGTGTGGTTGGTAGAGCATTTGCTGTGAATGCAGAGCAGAAGCGATGTGGAAGCCAGCGGAGTGGTTCAAAGAAAGATGTAGCCATTACCCACAGATCTCTGAAATAACAAAAAAAGAGAACGAGATGAAAGTAATGCAGGCCAGGGAGGAGGCAGAGACAATTCTTGAGGTGGAGATAGCCAACACAGGGAAAAAGGTATTAGTCACAGGGTCAGTGAGAAAGATGATGTGTTTCGTTTTGCAAATCATATATGAAATCTGTTATTGAGAAACAAGTATGCTTTTAAATAGTATGTTTGCAAGTTCAAGCATGTTCAAACATAACTTATGGTAAAACTCTAAGTTACTGAAAAGGTGATTTGAAATAATCATGCAAGCACAAGAAAGCTGTTAAGCCCTTGATAGCTCTGGCAAAGAGGGCAATAAGGGCATATCCAATTTAGATTACAAACAGTGAGAACCATCATATTTTAGACTGCATTATACACTGCCTGTGGAGTGATTTATTTCATTGAGAGATTGTAGCAAATGAGGTTGTAGCAAAACAGGGGATCACTCTCCAGACAATGCTGTTGTCCCTGTGTGTGACACACCACGTTTGCACATTTCTTATGCTTCCTCATCAATAACTTCTTGTGTAATTAACCAAAACTGGTGAAGCATGTGCTCAAATTAGACAGCTTCAAAGTCAAAAGGATTTGCTTTGGTCAGTGGTCCCTAGTCAGCGATCTCTCAAGTGAAGTGAAAGCACACAGCAGCTGAGAGGCAGCAGCTAAAAGAAATGTCGTGGTTGCTCCTCCCATACCCAAATTTGCAAGCACTTGACTTTAACAGTGAAAGTGTATAAACAGGCATGGTTCATGCAGTGCAGCTTTTGGCTCTGGGACCTTGTTTTCCTCTGTTGTGGTCTTTCACCTCTTAATTCTCATTCTCCCTCAAATTCTCCTGCCTGAGCAGAGGACCCCAGGCAGCAGGCAGGCAGCATGGTCCTGCACACCATGTTATGCTTGGCAAGGCTCCTCCTGGGAGGGGGTAGAGGCTCAGGAGGGCATTGCTACTGCTGTAGCATTTGACTAAATGGTTGACTGGAGAGCAGCACCTGATTTTGGCTGCTTTTCCTCTGTCCCTGGCACACATGCTCCCTCTTGGTTGTTGCTGAAGGAGGACCCCCAGTTTGCTGGCAGAGATAGGCAAAGAGGCTTGTGCACTAGGGGCTCTGTAGGACCTTTGAAGAGCTGACAAGCAATGTAGTTTGGAAACTCATTGATATGTGGAAACCAAATGTCTTCCACCAAGTAGAAAAAATCAGAAAATCCTCACATTTATACTCAGCCTGACTGAAAAGGTATGCCATGCTGCCCAAGAAGATTTCATATAGCCATTTCATCCCCTGGAGACACTGCCCAGCAACGAAGTTACTTTTTTTAAAATGCTCATAGTTATTTGGAGACGAGGCTTTACTGCGAGGGAAATGAACATCACCACGGTACTGGGACATTACCTGTTGTTGCAAGTAAAGCTCAGATAAACTGTCTGTGTCCCTGATTGTGAAGCCTTGTCCAGCTTCTCAGCTAATGGAGACTCACTCTGATCTCACTGTTAGGAGCCGGCTACATGGCATTACAACTACAGAGGTGCAGCAGAAGCCACTCATGCCCCTTGTTCCTCCTCCACTGACACATGACTGGCCCATGCCACCTGGGTGCCCCAAGGCAGAGCTCTCCCATCCCACAGCAGCAGCCAAATGCCCAAGAGGAGCCCTTCCAATGCAGGAATGTGGCAGAGAGCCCCAAGCATCTGCCTACTCTCCCTCCGCAACACTGAATATCACAGATGAACTGGGGGGGAAGACACAGAGGTTGCCCTGGCACAAAAGTCCACCTGCTCTCTAAAGACCCCCATTAGAAATATCAGACTGCCCACTAAACCATGTCCCTAAGCGCCTCATCTACACGTCTTTTAAATACCTCCAGGGATGGTGACTCAACCACTTCCCTGGGCAGCCTGGTCCAATGTTTAACCACTCCTTCAGTAAAGAAATTTTTCCTCACATCCAATCTAAACCTCCCCTGGCGCAACTTGAGGCCATTTCCTCTCGTCCTATCACTAGTTACTTGGGAGAAGAGACTGACACCCACCTCGCTACAACCTCCTTTCAGGTAGTTGTAGAGAGTGATGAGGTCTCCCCTCAGCCTCCTTTTCTCCAG
>NW_008824108.1:561412-570128 GCF_000699105.1 Pygoscelis adeliae | reverse complement strand
GTGCCGTGTAAACCTCCCCATGATCAAAAAAGCCAAAATTCCGCCGACGGCACCAGCCCCTGAGCCACGTGTTGATCAGGTGTGTTTTCCTGTGCCTTTCAGTATTCTTCCCTGCCACTGTAGGGATTGAGGAAAACACTGCCTGTGCTCCTGATCCTTCAACCAGTCGCCCCAGTGCCCTGAAGTCCCTTTTGATCACTGCAGGACTTCTCTCTGCAACCTCATCACTGCCAGCCTGTATAACCAACCGTGGGTAGTAGTCGGAAATTTCTATTTTGGGGTTATATTAGAAGCAACTCGAAGGCTTTCTGTTTCACCTCTTATGCTCCACATGTGCTCCCTTTCTTGACATTTTTGTACAGCCTGATGTCCCCTGGAGAGCTGGCTGGGTTTGCTAGGTCAGATCTGCCAACCTATGTTGGGATAACAGGGTTTCTGCACTTCCTCCTAGAAGCAAGGAGGTGGGTATAGGAGAAACCCTCCATTGATTTACAGGGAAGCTGTTCTTAAGCAAGGCTAGGCAAATCTTGCAAAATATTTAGTCTGAATATTACCACAAATGTTCAAATAATTTACCTCCAACATACTGTCTTTTTTATCTGTTCCTGTTCTGCAAATATTCATAGAACAGAGGTTTGCTGGCACAGCTATTTACAGGAAGAGAATATCAATATAACATGCATGAATATTCACATAGTGATAAAATTTTACATTTACAAGCACCAATATGTACACCAACACATTCATTAAGCCACATGAAAAAAATGCTGCCATGTGACTTATCCAGCCAATTGCAAATAGCTATTGCATCTCAAGTACTGAGTGTTCACAAGGTACTATAAATGAGCAGTCCAAAGAGACAAATCCATTAACATTTGTAGAATGCACTGACTAATGCACAGTTTTAATGAAATGGGATTATGAAGTTATTTTTATTAATGACATTTATGAATTAGAGTGCTTCTGCAAATGCTGTAGCAGCAGAGAAAACTGCTATCCCACAAGTAGAGAAACGGGTTATAGTCACAGAATAAATTGCTATGTAATATTATTATTCTCCGTAGTTTTATTTTCACTTTGTAGTAGCACCTGCAATGAAACCCTTTCCAACTGTCAACGATGTTTCTTGACTTCCAGAAGACATAGGCCCCGTCAATCTCATACAATATCTGAAAAGTCTGGTGTATTTTTTATATGAAAGGCGGGTTTTTTTTAAGCTACTGTCTTCAGCATAATCATTACAGAATTTTTACATGCTAAAACATCAAAAGTACACACAAAATGGGACTAGAAACAAATATTTTTAGCACTTTATTCTTGAAATGTACATTTCCTTGAAGCAGGACATACAAGCAACACTCCTTAAGAGCAATAAGGGGCTCAGTCCTACACAGTGCTAAAGGACACTATAATGGGTAAGGAGATTCTGAAGCAATTTTATATACAACTCTACTATCATCCCTTTATTCCTTGATGCCACCTTAATTCTCATCCGAAGTGCAGGTTAAGAGCCCTAGCTGATAAGGACTTTCAGGGAAGTGTTGCAGAGGTAAAGCTCTGAGCTATTGCATGTGAAAGACCAGGTTATTGGATGAAAAGTTTTCAGTCAGTTTTTGAAGGAAAATTACAACATGGGTTCGTATAAAGTGAACTTATAATAAACCTAAAGAGCTTGTGCATGTATATTGAAGATAATAAATAGTATTTGGAATACTGTCAATAAGATCTTTTTAAAAAGCTCTATAATAGTAAAACTGCTTGTTCCTTATGCAAACTCTCCAAAAGACACCTAATATAAACACTTACTGTCAGTTAATAGCCAGTTCCCCCTTAACGAAAGCAAAACCTAACTTTACATGGAACATGCTGTGATTTCCCTCCCTGCCCATCTTTCCTCTATTAGTTTTCTTGCTCCTCTCCCCTGAACAACTGACTGTTTTTCCCAATCCCCAAGCCTCTTCACTCAGAGCAAGCTTTGTGCAGGAGCCCTGGTCCCCTGGCAATCAAAGCACATGCTCCTTTGACCTTCATTCAGCAATTAACTGCAATAATGCCTCAGAACCTCCCATTTCATGTTAGCATGGCATTTTTTGCACAGCCTTCCTTCCCACTTTTGGAGTGAAATGGGAACTCTGTATCTGAAGATGTAGCCCCTATTTCCCCCCGTGGATCATCCACTGAAGATAGCACATTTGTTCCTTGGTTTTTGTACATTCTAAATGAACAATTTATCTATCATGTTGCTAGAACAAAGTACTTAATCTCATTAATTTAGAATTTGTCCATTTTGTTTGTTGTGAAGACAAGGAAGAGGGGGAGGAATTTTCCAGTAGCTCATCCTGTAGAAAAGTTACAGTACCATTTTACTCCCAGGAAGTTATTTTTTTACTCAATGCGCAACCAGTATGCTTTTTCTCCTCTTCATCAGAACAGCTCTCAGCCCCACCACATTTAATCACCACAGTCACATTTTAAACTTTGGGATAGCTTTGTAACTTCTAAAGAGCACAGCTAACAGGCAGGTAAGATGCCTTGCCACCTTACAAGTGGTGTAACTTTCTAAACTTTCTCTAAAGTTAGTTTAACAAACACAGATTTCCCAACATTCAGGTTTGTAAATATGGTTGTCCGTCTGCTCTGGTCCATTTTTTGGATTGTTTCTTTTCTGTTTGTTTGGCTCAGGGACTGGAGCAGTAAGTGTGGTAAAGCTCAAATTGTAGCAGCATGGGACAAAGCCAACCCGGTATTGCCTCCAAAGTGCAAGGAAACATGTCATTGTTTCCTACCTGGGTCCCAATACTATTTCACAAATAATACATCACATTCAGAATACTTTAATTTTTAATCTAGCTTCTGGGTTCTGAGAGATCACTGCTTTCACATGGGTGAGATCCCTGATATGATTATAAACAATTACTTCATCAATATTTGCTTTGCCAAAGTTTTACATGTCTCTTAATTTATTTACAAGCCTCTGAAAAGTGTCTATAACCTTAAACACTTAGACTCCCTGGAGAACGGTGAAAGCAAATTTAATTGGGTAGCACCATCTAAGGCTGTTTGCCAGGACTGTAGAATGGTCTACTGAGGTTATATATTTTGCTCTGTTTAGTCTGTCTGTCATTTAATTTATTCCTGGCATTGGGTAGACATCCAATATCATAACAGTGCCTGGCTCCCCGTAATAAATACAGGATCTCACACTGCTGCCCATCTTAGTGCCTCGCACAACAGCGACACAGAGGCCATGTGATGGACAGATGACTTCCACAGCCAAGGTGTCAGTCTGTGCTGTCCCCTACACTTCATTCAGGTCCCTTGTGATGAGGCAACTGTGCAGAAGCTGTCCTATGTTTGCTTCTTGTGCAGGACTGATTTTTGGAGAACACAGGCTTGAGATCTCTCTCAGCTCTGCTTTCTGCTCCAGGGACAGATTGTCACACGCAACCGCTGCTTTTATACAGATCTTTGTCTGCCAGGACAGAATGGGATCCACCGTGGGATCCTCTGAAGGAGAACTAGCCTTTTTATCCATGTTAATCCTATTGCTGTGAAGTTTTATAATATTTGAATCACAGCTTTCGACCTCCTGGCCAATTTTTTATATCCCTGATGCACAGGAAATATTTCTTGGATGTCCAGCTACACAAGGTTTCTCAGAATAGTTTGAAACTTGTTTGTGCACAAGGAAGAAAAGTACATTGTTTTCTTACTTTATAAGGTCTGAAATGAGGAAAACAATAGATTCCACAATTCAACAACACATTATGGTTTCAGGCACAAGTGGTCTAGTTCTCTCTTGCTATTCCTTTCTTACAGTATTCCTATTGCTTCCTTACTTCTAAGAAAGAAACAGTGTTATGTGAGACACGCAGTGACTTCCTTACAGGATACAGCACTTTTTTGATTTTTTTCCTTTTGTCAACTTTTTCCTCTCCCCTGAAGGCTGACTGATCTTCTTTCTTTCTTCCTTCAGTGTTTCAGGGAAACAATTTCAGCGGGGTCTGTCCAGGAGTGCAATCCTCTATGTCTTTGCATACTCAGTGACATACTCTTTTGGTCTATACTCATGGACACACAAATTACCAGATAACTCCTGTTCTGAAACAGTCTCTCAGAATATGCTAGGTCCTGTTAGCATTGTCTTCTGCCATGCCAGAAAGCAGGAAGGGTTTCTGCAAAACTTAAGGAGAGTCACCAATAACATGGTGGATACAATATTAACATTGAAAACTGTGACCACTGTTGTTCCACATACATTTATTCCTGTCATTGATGGAGTGAATATCAAAAAGTTATCACGTAACTTGAGACGAATCTCATTGTGGGCTGTGACTGTTATACCGGCTTCAATTCTGCAGTGATAAATCTTTCAAAAGCCACTGGAGAGCCTGATTTTTATCTCTGCACATGCTTGCTGACTGTGATGAGATTGAATAAATATGGATGTTCCCTTTCTTTTAACTTGTCGATTAACCACTGAAATCAGGCTAAATGTTGCAAAAAAAAGGTGTACTAGATGTATATTTCTTCGCAGTTTTCCCTTCTCATTTGACTGCAATTTTATCCTTCCACTAGCACCATTTTCTTAGTTGTAGTTTCTTAGCAGAGTGTAATATGTAGATTAGAGACACTCCTGTCAGTATCTCAGTATCATAATATATTTATCTTGACAAAACCCATGTGCGGTCAGGAAATGCCTACTATACCCCTGACAGATGCAGAACTGAGACACAGAGAGACTAAATGCTTTTTCTTGGGTTACAAGGGATGTCTGTGGCAGAGTGGTGCACAGATCCCTAGATTAATGCCCTTACCAGTGAAATGCCTTTCCTTTGTCATGGCTGGTCATTCGAGTAGATAATGAATCCTTGTTTACTTCTAAGAATATGTTGATGATATAAAAGATTTCCCATTTTCACTCACACTGCTGAAAAGCAGCATGGACATGGGCTTCAAGCTGCAGTATCTCGGTATGACAAGTTTGGAAAGGCAGTGAGCATGGCTGCGAGAGCCAGGACATGGTCACGGCATGCCTATCAGCCTCTTCCCAGAGAGGGCACTGAGAAGGGTATGTTTATAACATGACAGGTCAGCAAAGAAGCATCTTGCCCATGGGCACATACAGAATTCAAGATTTAGCTAAATTCAGTTCTTAATAAAAAATATGAACAAAAGGGGCAAGTATCTATGGGCACACTGTGGAAAATACATTGAAATCTGTCATTTCTGTTGCAGTTGATATCTGTTGTTAAAGTTCCCTGACAAATAATGTTATATATTGACAAAAAGTAACACTTTTGTTCTTCTGTGGCATCAGCTGAAAATGAGGAAAATAACGGACTTTGCATTTAGGCTGCAAATACACTTAGGATGAAGGATTTTCTTTTGCTACTGAAAATTTTATTAAAAACAAAAGCCATCTTAGTGTAGAATCAGCACCTGGGGTTTTTTTCAGCATGGTTATGGTTTTTAGTTCGTTCTTTACATAGACTGGGAGAGGAGTATGCTGTTATAATGGCCTGCCCAAGGCCACATATTGAATAAGTGACTCAAACTGGGTTTAGGATTTAGGAGCTTGTTGATTTCTAATCTATCGTACGATTGCCCACAGAAGCTCCAGTGTATTTTTGGTGAGCAACTAAGACCATCTCTAGGTTAGCTATCATTAGTTGTTTAAACCTTGTGAAAATACTGTGTAACATTAGCATATCAGCATTGCGGTTTCCACTCCATCTTGCTAGACAAGCACCTCTTACAATAATTTTGGTAGATTAAAGGATTTTTTTCAACATTTCTTCAATATTTTTATGTCTACTAGGGGAAATAGGAGTTCATACACCCTACCGTCCCACTAGGAATATGAGCCAAATTTTTGAAAACAAAATCTGAATTCTATGTATTTTCAGCAGAAAAATACTACATCTGTGAAATTCAACTTTTGCACTTACCAATGGACATTCAGAACAATGATGCCATCAGTCTTTACTGGATTTAGAAAAGATTATTGATGTTGCAAAACCAATCCTCTTAAGCTCTCATTGACTTCAGTGGAAGTGTGAGCACTTAGTCTAGACCGGCAAAGACACTTGGAGGTCTTGTGAAAATCAAACGGTGTTAGTAGTCTCAGTGCTTTTATTTTTTGTGGATATGAGGGTAGTCACTTGCAGAATACACTTCTTACACTTAAATTATTTGCATCTATCTCAGATATTGCACATTTTCATAATGTGTGGTTTCAAGCCACCATTAGACAGGCATGCAGTCATCTCTGATATCTCTCACTACAGTTATGTAGTATTATGAAAATAATTTCAATAGCACATTCAAAAGCACTGTGCTCCAAAAATATATAGTGGTAAAGCCTAAGACTCTCTTTCTCAATAACAAAGCTTGAAACTCTATTTTTCAATAACACAAGATAGTAATAATGTGAGTTATTTACATTTTCCATTCAGAAACATCTTGAAAATTGAAAATTATCTTTTTTGTTACATAGAATTTTTTACTTTTTTCAAGCTCTGAGGTTTTTTTAGTCAAGAACTCAGAAATGAGCATTTTTTCCTTTCCCTTGTTGTTTTTTCCCTAATTATCACAGGGAAAATGAGACAAAGAAAAAAATGTTAAACTATAGGTGAAGTTCTAAAACATGAAAATAATAGACATTCTGCTTTTCAAAAACTAAAATATGGTTTCTATTTTTATTTCCTCACTGGGAAAACAAAAATAATTCTAACACTTCAAAAGTTTTAAAAAATTTTTTGAACAGTTAATTATTTTTTTATGCTACCCACCACATATAATTATAATTTACATCTTATTTGTGATGAAAAGAGAACTTTGCTCTTGATTTCAGGACTTTGTCCAGTCTTTCAAGATCAATGAGTAAAAAAAAAAAGTTACATCAATGATGAGGCAACAATTGCTTACTCAATCCATTCCTTCTTCCCTTAATTTTTTTCTGCCAAAAGAATGGAATAACTACTGGAGGGAGGAAGAAACCAACAAAAATAAAACTCTACTCAACTCTAGGAAGAATTCTAAGACAGACCCTAACTACAGTGAATTGCATTTTTTCTTACATTATCTATTACAGGCTCTTTTAATTAGTTTACCACAACCTATGCAGTGGAGTGTGCCTTTCAGAGGGTGGATTTCTAATTAGTGATGGGGCTTGCTGCAGTATCTGCTCTGCAAACCTCAGGCTCAGTGACATGTCCTGACACTGGGAGAAAAAACCCTCCATAAAACTGACAGCAAGATCAGAAATCATTAACACGTGTGAGTGCTTCTTTCCACTGCTCCACAGAGATGAGAAGAGCAGAGCATGCCACTGCACATCCCTACAGAGGATTTAGATTCAGGTAGGGTCCAAGAATTGGCATTGTCTAAATATCAACAATCCACTTCTTGCCCTTTGGTGTTGCAGCATTTCACACAATTTCAGAGTGAACCAGCTCTGTTTCTATTTTAAGATGCACACCGCTACCCGCTAAGCCTTACTGGGTCCAAGGTGGAAGGACAAGATAAAAGCTTTCCAGCTTTACAACACATTGCACATGGCTGCTGAATGAGATTTAGCATCCAACAGCCCTCTTGTCTTTGATCTACTGCAGGTACAGCAGAGCTAACTGATCCATCAGTTTCTGAGTCATAAGTGGTTTTTGGCTTGCGCAGCTCATGCTTGAGTGAAGGTTTCCCTGTGAGTGGTGATACTCGCTGAGCTCATGGCTGGGGAGATGCTGAAGGCAATGGTCTGAGGCTGACATTCAATAATGAGCTGCAACTCACAGGTGAAGGAAGACCACCCATTTAGGTGATCTGTCACTCAAAACACTCTGCTTACCATTGGTGGCTGGGGTGCTCTTATTTCCATCTCAATTTCAAAGAAAAAGGGCTATCTTCTGTTCCCACTGCTTTGTCCTGTTATAGTGAAGTCAAAGGTCTCTCTTTTTCTTTTTGTTTTCACTGTTCATCAACTTTGCTCCCATTTTGCTCATGATGATATTCAATAATAGCAACTACCAGGAGCCTTTTTATACAAGCTCTGCTCTGATTTATAACACAAGGATATGTCCATAGGCAGCTGAGGGTAAGTCGATCTGTAACCACAGCTAATCTGGAGGCAAGCATCACAAGTAAGTTGAGAAGGTTGAAATCTTTCTGATGCCAACATAATCTACAACACCTCAAAAAGAGAAAATGGAAGCATTTTGCACACCCTATTTTGGGAAATATCTCCTTTCCCTTTGCCTCCCTCCGTGCTCACACAAGTTTTATTTTTAAATTTGCAGGCACAGTAGTGCAATTTTCATCACTATGATAGTCAGTGCCTGTGGAATGGCAATTTACATCACATTGGTATTTTATGGAAAGCAAACTCAACCCTTCTTTATAAAGAACTTTCTCCATTAACAAACTCATATTTAATATCCTCCCTGTTTTTAAGATTTAATGCAATTTCTGTTGCAGTGCAACCTATGCAAAGTTTGTTAATTTACAACCATTTGTGTTCAAAAGAATATTGGTGCTAAAGAAAGAAAGAAAGATACACTCCATCACAAATACTTCCTGAGACATGAACATTAATAACATTTATATCTGGGGGGGGAGGGGTGTGCTATTGTTGCCAGTACCACACTCTGTCTTCCCAAGCACATTAGCCTTGCTCTGTGCACGCACAAGAAATTACAGTTTGTGGTACTTTTGCTCTCCA
>NW_008824108.1:541682-561393 GCF_000699105.1 Pygoscelis adeliae | reverse complement strand
AGCTCCCAAAATGTTTTCCTCCAATGATGTTTCAATAGATAGTCATGGTTGGTTCAAAGCACCTTATCTGTGCTTCCAGCAGAGCTAGCTCCAGCAGTCTCTTGGGAGCACACACAGCTCCCAAGGACTAGATCAGGAATCGGAGCTCCTGTTTTCAGTGCTCTTTGCTACACCTGAGTAACGTATCTGACATAATCTGTGATAGGAGGTGCAAAAAACACCACTTTAAGTTATGAACTGGCATCAGTAGTGTTGGAATAAGAACACTCCATCATTTTTGCTAGCCCGGATACATAAATTACAGATACCATACAGGCACTAATTTTCAACTGCAAACACCATGTTTACAGAGTATCTTAAGTGCTTTCTTTCATGGCAAATCTCAGAAACAACAAGCTATGTGCAAAGATTCAACAAGAGTTGAATGTGTCTTCTGGTGATAATTTTGTTTCCTCTTCTCTTCACAATTTCACTGTAAAGCCCGATATAATAGACACACTTCTCTGCTACAGCCTTGAGAAGAAAAAGGGATTCTGACCTCCTGGGTCAGCCCTGTGTGATCCAGCCTAACAGTTGAAGGACATTACCATGGATACTTGATCCTTGGAGACTGGGGAAAGGGAGAAATTGCCTTTGAGTCAACAATCCACAGCCAGGTTTAAAGCTACCTTCAGAGGGATCTGGGAAAGCAAGCAAATCTGCTGTGAATAAGGATTCACTACTGTTGAGCAGAACAAGCTGATAAGCAAGTGGAGGAGATGGCAAGAAAGCTTGCTGACCCATGCACCACTCCCAAGCTGTAAGGAAAGTGGCCTTGCAGATGTTCATTTGTAACACCACCTATTCAGCCAGATGCTGCCCTGTTAATGACCATCAGCACTGGCACGTTGGTATCCAGCACATCAGTGTGACCGGGTGAAAGTCAGCCAGAGGAAGGCAGTCAGTGCCAAGCTGCGCTCAGACACCATCGCTGTAACAGTGACAGAGCAAAGCCGAACGGATCAGCCTGAAGTATCGCTGTGTAAAGAAATTACCTGTGTTGTTCCAACAATACTGACCTTGTCTCAGATACACATATTTTTTTCTGATAAGTGTATTTAAAGAAAGTGGGGACGGGGGGAAAGGGAGGAGAAGGCGTTATTTTAAATAAGTAAATGCAAGGAGAGTAATGATGATGAAAAATTACTTCAGTGAAGATTTGTTTGATGTAAGAGTGCGGTGCTTTGCTACTGAGATAAAAGTAAGGTGATCAGCTGGGAAAAATGTATGTGAAAAATGTATGAAGGCCTTACATTAAATTAGTGAACTACACCAAAGAACCAGAGAAGCAACAAAGGAAACAGCACTTTCAGGACACCATCAAAATCAGTAGGGAGCATTTGAATCAAGGCCAAAAGGACAGATATCACTGTTGATATCAGCTTTCACCCTGCCATCAAAGGAGGACACCCTATGGTTCACTTTTAAGGGAAACCTACTGCAATGTTGTGCATTTTGTCTTACCTCTTTTGTTCCTTTAAAGTAACATTAAAAATAGCATTTACTATAAAGAATGAAGCTGGAAGTCCTGAGTGACACTTCTGAACAGGATTGTCAGTTGTAAATGGTGGACCAAATTCTCATTTACACTAATAGTCTAGCAATAGAAAGGGGTCATCACCTTGGTTTAATGTAGATTCGCAATCACTTTCATCCTCTACTTTCAACAGAGAAAAAATCCGTGGAGTGAATGGTAAGAGTGCTGATATGCTTTAGGTCAGCATGCTACAATGAGTGGTTCTTGGATTACCGCTGGCATGCAAAAAAAATCCCATTTTAATGAAAAAAAATTAAAAACCTATGATGTGCCTCAATTTCCACACATGCACACTAGAAAACAAAACAAGCCGTGAAAATAAGGGAGATTAACTTGCAAAGTTAAGTTAAACATTAAAAGTTCAACCTAATTTTTGTTGGTTTAAATAAAGATATTGTGGCAATGCAGAGCAGAAATGTTCTTGAATTGTTTCTTTTTTAAGGCTCCTTTTTTTTTTTTAATTAAAGAGTATTGAGATAAACTGTTTACTATACCTTTGCTGTAAACACAAAATCTTGAGTTTTGGGAATAAATGGGTAGCAAGAACAAGACACACTGGAAGGGGGTGTGTGCATGCTTGTGTAGAATGATTCAGATCACTCAATTTTCATTAAAAAAAAACAAACACTGAACATATGAGCTTATTTTAAAACCAAAGACCATGTCTGCTGCAGCATGCCTCTGTAGCTTCCTCTGTGTAGACCAGCCCTGCAGCTTTCAACCCAGAATAGAGCGCTCTCTTCCCAGCTTGCCAGTAACCCTTAGGCAATGCCACCAATGATTTTCATTACTGTTTGAATAATAAATCCTTATAACCAAGAAGCTATCAAAGATGTAACATGGACCACCATTATGAGACCACGTACCACAACACTTGCCTCCCTTTCCTGTTTCTGCGTGGGGTAGATGAAGTCTATAGTTAGAGTTTGCTATTTTGCGATATAGTGTCTGAAATGAATTAAAGGTTTGGCACTTTTCACGTGTTATGCAGATATATTTCCCCTGTTACTACATTCTTCACCACACATTAGGTGTTAGAATGCACAGCACACTGCAGGCGAGATGGGCGTTGTTTCTACAAAAATAAAAACTGTGAAATGGAGATTTTTTAATGATTTAGAATACAGCATATTTTTGGAGCATACAGATAATCCATGAGACTCTCTTAAAAATAAAAAAGCAATGAGTTCTGCCTTCCTTTTCTGCTTATGCTGTAATGATTTCAATTTCTCAAAGCATATGGTGAGAATCAGAATTATCTCTTCTCCACCTACTACTCACAATTTCTTGCCTACTGATCTCAGCACCTAATCTATAGTGCTAAAACCAATTAGTGATACATCAAAGGTTTTTGCAGTTGTAAATTTTGGACCACTACAGAACATTAGCACATGAGCTCCTCATTATAGGCACAGATATATGTGAACTTTGATCCATGTGATAAAAGATACATTCAAAATATGTTTTCTTTGGCAACCTTACAATCTCCTAATTGAGGAAAAAAAGCTAATTATACAGTTCTTTGCAAGGCTGGAATCTGCTGTAATAAGGATTATACACAAAAACTAAGTTGTAAATGAGAAAGGCTAATTTCACTTTTTTCCTTTTTTCTGAAATGTTTGCTTTCTAAAGTTGCAGAAAGTTATTTTTCACAAATCATATGCTCTAATTAATGGTTTGAGGTTTCAAGGAGGTTTCTGGATTAATATTCTGAACAAAACTTCAGACCCACAGATGTGCTTAACTTTTGGCAAAGAGCAGCCCCACCAAAGTCAATGAAACTAAGTCATGCCAGCTAAAATTAAGCATCAAAGCATAAATTAGTAAATGCCATGTTCTCCTGTTGGCTGGTTCCCAGTATGCCTCTCCTATTTGCATGAAGTATGTGGACCTAAAGCAAGTGGTGAAATCGATGGTGAAGCAGCACATCGTATGCTTTACTGCTCAGACTACTTGATAGGCTATTCATTTTCTCCTGCCATTCCCCATCCCTCCACAAAGTCCTAGCATAGTCAGATATAAAAATAACAAATGGAACATTGCCATTTGGTGTTAGATCACCAGGAACACTTTTTTATAGTCCTTTTTTTCCCTGGAGAGGTATTTTCCCATCCTTTGGAACCTGTGCCCAAGCCCAGCGGGTATCAGCCTGCGTTACCTTCGGCGGTGCATCAAGAGAGAGAAATAAAATTGTTTGGAGCTGATGGGGAAATGTGACGGAATGGACATTTTCAGTGTGAGTTGTGGCAACCACACTCCAAAGTGGGCTGGGAAGAAGGGTGAGGCTGCAAGGTCCAACCCAACCTCTGTTTCTTCCCCCAGCTTCCTGGGGTGAAGAAATGAGGTCTGTCATAGGACAGAAAAAAGAAGGTGAAGGGAGAGGGGAGGGGAGAAGGGAGAGGAGGAGAGGGAGAGAAAGAAGGAGAGAGGGAGGGACACAGGGAAGGAAGGCAGGGATGGAGGAAGGAAGGGAGGGGACACAGAAAGAGAGAGTCTTCCTTCCTCCTGCCCATGAAATCTTAGTCTCAGACCAAGCTGCTTAGATTGGCCACTGAGACAAACATTTTAATTTCACAGAATCACAGAATCACACTGGAATTTCCAGCATAAGTAAAAGCAGTACCTAATCTGCAATGGTTCAGAGAAGGAAACAGAAGCCCTTTGTTACAGCTGTAACACTTTGCTACAAGAATTACAGAAATTTGTGGGAGATTTTTTTCACTCTTGAGAAAAGTTTTCTAAACACCATTTGCAGGAGATTGCTCCATACACTGTGGTTTCCTGGGGATGGAGGGTGCAGAGATTTCTGGTAACAGATAAGGTTGGATTCTCATTTTTTAAAATGCTTATTTCACTGATGAAAGGATAACACCTTGTACAAAATATACTAAAATGTACTAAAGCTATTTCTTAACTTGTGTTCACATCAGGTTAATTCCCTTTTTCAGTTTTTGAAATATAATAGTGCTCTTGAAAGTAGCCTTTGGGGTACCATCAGGTATTCCACAACACCTTTTCCTAACTGCATCTCCCACACTTACCCTGATTAGCAACACAAGACACCTTCCACATTGCCTAATTTATCTACTAGGGTTCTTCATGTCTCAATAATGCCCAGAAAAGACTCTCCCTGATCTAGTTAGGGTCACCACACTTTGAATATCACTGGTATATGCTGGTGAAGACCGTAGGTGAGTCAATATTGGGATCCTTTTTTTGGATTGCTCCTCCCCATCCATTGAAACCCCCTAATATGACTTCTGAAATATCTACATTAAAGCACAATTAAATAATCTAATCTGTTTCTCCATCTCTCCTGCCAAATGGCACAGAATAAATCTAATTCAAATATTATTTATCTGGTTCAGAGGCAGACACACAGATTTTTATATTCCTCCTCCTTTTTCAAGACACCCACTTCCTCTAAATTTCATTTTCTCTCCATGCAATAAAAAATGAAATAACATTGATTTCTTTTTTATTTAATTTTTTTTTTTCCTAGTGTGCCTATATGACATGACAGTGAATAACAGCATATGCCAAGAAAACAATTACATAGCACCTCTGTATTGATTTGTCTAATTATCTCTTTACTCAAAACAAAGTTGTTTGCTTGGACATGACTGTCAAACCAGAGTGGTTTGTTCACCTGTTTTACCTTTCACTTCAATGTAGTTAATTATTTCTTAGAACAGATACACAAAGAAACCTCTGACGTCCAGATACCTTTCTGCCTAGTGGGCCTTCCCAGTCCAGCCAGGAGCCCGGATGGATGCCTGGAGAGCTGCTTGCGCCAAAGTCTCATGATAATCAAACATTTAAGTATTTCTGAGCATCTGAACACCAGATTGAGCCTGAATTTGGAAACGCTATGGTCATAGAGGGCAGTGCCAATAAGTCCTGCACAGCTTTGCTACACCACACACAGCACCTAAGCAGGCACCTCTGCATGCAGTTGTTTGTGTGGCGTAGTCCTACAGGTTTGCATGGAGCAAGCTGAAGGGTATTGTTGTGGTTTAACCCCAGCCAGTAACTAAGCACCACACAGCTGCTCGCTCACTCCTCCCCAGTGGGATGGGGGAGCGAATTGGAAGGGTAAAGGTGAGAAAATGCGTGGGTTGAGATAAAGACAGTTTAATAGGTAAAGCAAAAGCCACATGCACAAGCAAAGCAAAACAAGGAATTCATTCACTACTTCCCATCAGCAGGCAGGTGTTCAGCCATCTCCAGGAAAGCAGGGCTCCATCATGCATAATGGTTACTTGGGAAGACAGAACGCCATCACTCTGATCATCCCCCCATCCCTTCATTCTTCTTCCCCCAGCTTTATATGCTGAGCATGACGTCACATGATATGGAATATCCCTTTGGTCAGTTGGGGTCAGCTGTCCCGGCTGTGTCCCCTCCCGGCTTCTTGTGCACCCCCAGCCTTCTTGCTGGTGGGGTGGTGTGAGAAGCAGACAAGGCCTTGACTCTGTGTAAGCACTGCTCAGCGGTAACGAAAACATCCCTGTGTTATCAACACTGTTTTCAGCACAAATCCAAAACACAGCCCCATACTAGCTACTATAAAGAAAATTAACTCTATCCCAGACAAAACCAGCACACGTAGCACCATGCACACATTTAGGTATCTTACTCGGAGGAAGGTACCATCTCGGAGTAGGTTTCACAAACTGAACTTTTTTCTGGAGCTGGGTGTGTAAACCCAGACAGTCAAGTACTGCCGAGCACCCTAGGAGCAGCATGCTTGCCGGCTAGCTGTAGCAGAGAGCACTTAACCGAGGCAAAGGTCACCAAATTCAGCATTTTTCTTTGCCTGAGAGAACTGGAGCCCAAATCTCTTTCAATCCTGAAAGGCTGCCCTAATTACCATGCCGTAAAATATTTATTTTAGTTTTCTTCTGTTGAAGAAAAATAGTTACCATCACTAATGCATCAGGCAACGCCTTGTTGGCATAATTAAATATTCACTGGGGCAAAGGAGCAGAATAGCTGCACACCCAGTGTGGGCAGAGCATCTGGGTCCCAGCGCTTCTCTTGACCCACCAGGAGTTTTATGCAGCAGATGGGGATCGTACCAGAGAACAGCAGGGTAGTCTCCCATCTGAAGGGAACCATGACTTCTAGCTCTGTCTAACAAAGAAATGCTTTCCAGTAGAGAATTTGCTATGTGGGGCTGGTCTTTTCTCATTCTGGTTAGGCCCCATGGGTGGGGGGAGTTTGTGCGATGGACGAGCTGGGCAGCCTGGCCAAGGCTGCACCTCTCGAGTGGCTGTCTCTGGGTGGTACCCTCAGGCCAAGTCAAGGGCTTTTCACATCTACTTTTTGGATTTACAGCTCTGAAAAGGCAAAGAGGCAAGAAAGCCACCCCTGTGAATCCAGCCTGTTACTGTCAGGTGGGATTTTCAAAGTCATAGTGAAAAGCAGTGACAGATCAGGATACTCAGGTACCTCCACTTTTCCCTTAGTCATTAGTCTCCACTGCCCAGCACCAATTCCTGCTTCTGACTCACAGGTCGTTGCTGCGGCTTGCCTGGGGACCTTTCAGGATGAGCTGACACAACACAGCAGATGGTACTTACACTGAAAAATATTATTTAACTTTATTGTGGCCAATAGTTCAATATAAGTATGTTGCTGTCAGATGAATTCCTTGCCATCAAAACAAACAAAAGTGGGATCTTAGAGGCCCAAAATTACTTGTAAATTGAAATGTTTATCTATTTTCAAACCATCTGCCTCACATATTCAGTTTCTGTTTGCTCAATCTTGTAAGAGGAGGAGGGAGAGAAATCCAATGACATGAACCATTCATAACCACTGCAACGAGGCAGTGTTTAACCAAATAACAAAATTAAACAGAGCATAGCTGCACTGAAGTTCATTCTAAAGCTATAGCTTGCAAACTTGGAAAGTATCCAAACTAGCCTTGTGTCCTCACTTGAGAAACTGAAATAAAACTGTAGCATATACATATATAAAAAAAACCACACACGCACACGTATATACATCCAAGTAGAATAATATTCTTCAGGCAAAACATGTTCTAAATATATTTTGTTGACACTGGTTAAACATAAAACATTCAAATTTTGAAAGGATTGTGGTGTTACTTGTTACATTGCTTAATTTCTAACAGATTTCTAACATAGCACTTTCCTTCTAATAAGATATACTTATGTATATATTCCCTCCTCCTCTATAAATTGCCTCTTTGTATTTAATTGGTTTTATATGACAAAAATTCTTTTTAGGTAGATGTCATACATTAATTTGTTTTAATGACAGAAACTGTGTAGGTAGCTCTTAGATATTAATTAGTTTTCATTAAATTAATGGAAAAAAATAAGAAATATATTTAAAACATAAGCATGGCAAATCCAGAATCTGGGCAGCTACAAGTAAATGATAGCTCTGAACTCAATAAAAAAGAAAAAAACCCTGAAGTTTTGTTACACTGGAAGGACATTAACTGTTGTGCAAAAGCTGAAGAAGAAATAAGCCAAGCTTATTATTTCAGCAAACAATGCATTCAACCCGGTTACAAGAACAGATCTGTTCATTTTCATACAGAATATCATAGCCCACTTTTTTTAAATTACAACCTTCTTTCTGCTCTGCCATATTTCTATCAGAGGAGCCAGCCTCTTTCTAAGGCTTTTTTTTTTTTTTTTAAATCAGGTGCAGCTGAGTCTATTTAAACTCAATCATGTCCACAGGAAAATCTAGCAATGCCTTTTGTTTTTCTCAGCTAGGGAGACTGTTTGACCCAGGAATTGGAGATCCTATCTGGAATACCTGCTGGGGTTTAATCTTCTCAGCCCTATCTGCCCTCCATTTCACTCTGGCTCAGCCAGTACCATGGGGCAGAGCCGGGCTCGTAGAGGTGTTGCCCGGAGAGTGTGTCCGTGGGGGCATCAAAGGGAGCACGCAGGCCACCACAGCCCCCCGATGGGATCTGAACTCACTTGTCCTTATTCTCCTCTCCTACAGATTAGACACCGGTGTCATTCCCCTGCCTCGGAGGAGTTATTTCTGATTTTCCCTGGTATAAGAGAGCCATCAGTTCCTATGCCACCTGTGGCAAGGACAATTTATTATGATGGACATTTCAACCCCTTCTCCCTTGAAAATGTGATGCAGCTGGGCTTTCCACCAGCATATATAAGCTTTATTTAATAAAGCTGAACAAACTAATTACAGCCAGGAAAAAAAAAGTTTTACATGCATTAGCATCTTTCCCTGATCCCTAATTAGCTGTTATTTAAAATTCTTCAATGAGTGGTTTCTGTAAACATACCAGCCTGTAGCTTGCTCAGGAGAGAGTTGCTCTATTTTTTTTTAGTTATTATTTTTATTCACAATTTGCTATCCATGTGGTGGGTCTGATCCTCTCAATCACATGGTTGTCTTTCTGCCCAAGACTCCCTGACCTGCAGTGGGGTTTTCAGCTCATCGCAGAACAGTGTTGCCACCCATATTTATGTAAATAGATGTTCACGCACAATTTGCACCATTCTTTCAATGAATATTTTTAGAGACGAAGTCACGCCTTTGAATACTTACAAAAAGCTACTAGGACAAGGTTACAAGTGTTGTTAATTAGGAAAAAGAATCCAGAGAAAAAGTTTGGAATGTACTGATTTACCAAAATTTACAGAATTCCTCCAGAAATCAGAGAGGGTTGGGAGAACCCAAATAGCCCACTTTGGGTTAAAAAAAGAGCTTCTTTTCCATTTTCCTTTGCCAGCTTCCCAAGGGGGCTCCCCGGCAGCCACTGTGGGGCATTTGTAGACCCCAGGGCTTGTGAAAGTCATAGCTCAGTGAGGACCAGCGGTCTCTGAAACAGCAACCTCCACCCTTCCCAGCCCCAGGCTGTGCAGCAGCTCGGAATGGGAAAAGCCCTGCAGCAGCACCCCAGCTCGTTTTGGTAGGAAATGCCGAAACTGGAGAGAGGGGCAGAGGAAGCGCTGTAGCTGCAAGACAAGGATATACCAAGTTTTGAAGGAGAAGGTTCCTCTGTAAATCGCTTCTCTCCCCAGCTGTAGTTACAAGCGGTGTGCAATCAAATACAAAGTAGTTAGCTTGTTTGCCTACTTCTCACAGACTCCTGCCATATTTACTCAGCTGCTCTGGTGATTTGGTGATTACTCCCGAGACCGGGCTCCGCTCGCTCGGACCACTAGAGGGCTTGGGCTTGCTCCAGGAAAGTACTAAAAATCTGCAAAATTCCTCTTTTTTGTTTCACCTACACGTGTACAAATAAAAAGTGAGACTTATGAGGCACATCTAGCTTTTATTCTCTTCGTTAAAGGTTTGCTTGGATATTTTGCTCAGTACAATCCTTTGGGATAATGAGCATGGGAGACGTACACCCTAACTGCGGGGAGAGAACGCTGCACGTTTGCAGAGACCTGTCAGACAAGACCAATACCCACAGACCTCTTATACCTGTGATCATCATTGGGATTTAGGGGATTTTAGAAGTGGAGATTTTGTGGGTTTATCATTCCCGCTGTATATCATAAGCTTAAGAAATCTTGCTTAATTTGACTCACTTTTGGAGGAAAAAAAATCTGGTTTAAAAATAAAGGCAGACCAGAATCATAAACTAATTCTAGTACTGCATGTGCACAGAATGACAGAGACCATGAGTTCATCCTCCACAATTATTGGTATTAATATTGTCAAACAGGTATAACTGTGGTTGTACATATCTTACACGCTAACCATGTAAGCAAGTTAAGGGCTTCAGTCCCATTTTTCTTGAACCACAAGGCTTCTTTTCCTGAAATGTCTCTACAGTCAAAACAGTAGTGACCATTATCAACACAGACAAAAAATACAAAAATATTTAAATCTCTTAATAGATTTGCTAAGAGATTATTTTCTTAGTTTGAACCATTACTTCAGCAGAGCAGTTAAGGAGCTAAGCTAATACTGCTTATGGTATCATTCCAATTCATAAGAAAAAACATATTATAAATATGAGCTCCAATAAAGGATGAAAGTGCCAAAAGCAAGACTGAGTGTTTAAGTGCTTAAATCTAAAAATGAAACAAACCAAAATCCATCTGTGAATTCCTTTTTGACTGCAGCTTCTCCCAGGTATTTACAGCTGTGTCCCTCTTCACACTCAGACTCCTCTAGTCCTTGCAGCTACAACTTTATCCCCTTTTATCTCAAGCCCAGTTGGGATCCAGAAACCACCCAAGCTGCTCATCCCAGGCTGTCTGCTCAAGTACTGGCAACCTCTGTCTTCTCCCTTCATCTTCATTTCTTAGCATGCTAATTTGCCTTGATCACCACTTCCACTGCATGGAGTGGCAACCTCCAAGCCACTCTCAGTCTTAGACACATCTACTCAGCTTATCAGTCCCTGACTCCTTGGCCCAAGGTCAGAGTGCTCAGAGTACTAGCAAACCTTTCAAACCTTAGTTCTTTGTTGCTTTCTCAAAATCCCTGTACCCGTAGGTCTTGTATCCTTTTTCTCTCCAAGTCCTTTAAACAAGCTCGTTACAGACTTCCCTGCAGAAAGCCTACAGTTGTGTTTCTTTCCTGCTTTTCCACCTCAGTTGTGAGCATGTAACTTTGTCCTGCTGTGGTGGGCATCTTCTTGCTGTCTGAATCCTGGGTGCTAATGGAAGAGTCCTGAACCGTGCGAAAGAAAGAATGTCTCTCTTCTCAGTCCTGGCACAAGTCCTTACCAAATAGGGGGTGCAAGTCAAAACTGAGTTGCAGATATTTCTAAACTTGATCGAAGATGAACAGATTTTTAATAGAATGGTGAAAGTGTACAAGACTAACAAATTTCTTGTTGAAATTTGAAATTGTTGAAATTTCCTCATTGAAAGCACAGGAGGTCTACTGCTTTCCAAAAGAAAATACACAAAATGTTAATGAGGAAAAATGATCCTCTTTTTTTTTTTTTTCCTTGTTTTTAGAAAGGCTAATCTATCTGACCTATTATTTCTAATTAGACAAGCCAACTTAGTCAGAGACAATCCAATCTGTTTCTCCAGAAATGTAGACATGCAAGGACATATATGTGTGCATGTACAATAGTCTCTGTGGTTGTACATATCTTACACGCTAACCATGTAAGCAAGTTAAGGGCTTCAGTCCCATTTTTCTTGAACCACAAGGCTTCTTTTCCTGAAATGTCTCTACAGTCAAAACAGTAGTGACCATTATCAACACAGACAAAAAATACAAAAATATTTAAATCTCTTAATAGATTTGCTAAGAGATTATTTTCTTAGTTTGAACCATTACTTCAGCAGAGCAGTTAAGGAGCTAAGCTAATACTGCTTATGGTATCATTCCAATTCATAAGAAAAAACATATTATAAATATGAGCTCCAATAAAGGATGAAAGTGCCAAAAGCAAGACTGAGTGGTTAAGTGCTTAAATCTAAAAATGAAACAAACCAAAATCCATCTGTGAATTCCTTTTTGACTGCAGCTTCTCCCAGGTATTTACAGCTGTGTCCCTCTTCACACTCAGACTCCTCTAGTCCTTGCAGCTACAACTTTATCCCCTTTTATCTCAAGCCCAGTTGGGATCCAGAAACCACCCAAGCTGCTCATCCCAGGCTGTCTGCTCAAGTACTGGCAACCTCTGTCTTCTCCCTTCATCTTCATTTCTTAGCATGCTAATTTGCCTTGATCACCACTTCCACTGCATGGAGTGGCAACCTCCAAGCCACTCTCAGTCTTAGACACATCTACTCAGCTTATCAGTCCCTGACTCCTTGGCCCAAGGTCAGAGTGCTCAGAGTACTAGCAAACCTTTCAATCCTTAGTTCTTTGTTGCTTTCTCAAAATCCCTGTACCCGTAGGTCTTGTATCCTTTTTCTCTCCAAGTCCTTTAAACAAGCTCGTTACAGACTTCCCTGCAGAAAGCCTACAGTTGTGTTTCTTTCCTGCTTTTCCACCTCAGTTGTGAGCATGTAACTTTGTCCTGCTGTGGTGGGCATCTTCTTGCTGTCTGAATCCTGGGTGCTAATGGAAGAGTCCTGAACCGTGCGAAAGAAAGAATGTCTCTCTTCTCAGTCCTGGCACAAGTCCTTACCAAATAGGGGGTGCAAGTCAAAACTGAGTTGCAGATATTTCTAAACTTGATCGAAGATGAACAGATTTTTAATAGAATGGTGAAAGTGTACAAGACTAACAAATTTCTTGTTGAAATTTGAAATTGTTGAAATTTCCTCATTGAAAGCACAGGAGGTCTACTGCTTCCCAAAAGAAAATACACAAGATGTTAATGAGGAAAAATGATCCTTTTTTTTTTTTTTGCCTTGTTTTAAGAAAGGCTAATCTATCTGACCTATTATTTCTAATTAGACAAGCCAACTTAGTCAGAGACAATCCAATCTGTTTCTCCAGAAATGTAGACATGCAAGGACATATATGTGTGCATGTACAATAGTCTGTTCAGTGATGGGTACTTTTTGTACAATATTTCTGATATTCGAACTCTGCCTTGCCATTGCCCTTTCTGTCCTTATTCCTCCACTGCATCATTTTTGCTTTGCTGTTTTCTTCTCCTCATACTCACACAGGTTCTTTCATGACACTGGTGAGAGTCTACCAGTCCTGCCAGGCACCCCCACTTTCTGCTTTCAAACTGCTCCTCATCTTTCACCTTTCTGCTCACTGGAGGCTTCTATGGCTCCCATGTTTGCAGCCCCCTCTTCCTCTTTCTCAAAGGATACAAGCTACCATGATTTGCCCAGGCCACAGTAGAACTGTAGCAGTCCAGCAGAGTGAGGATGTTGGGTTGTAAGCTCTTGAAGACAAGGACTGTACCTGTGTTTCTCAGATATATTGAAATTACTTTGCCACCTACATAACGTTTAATAAAATGAAGAGTGGTGTCAATACACCTTCCCTTTGCTTCCTTTTCTGTAAGCTATTGTTGCCTATATTACATTGCTAACATAGAGTTTACAGCATCATTTCTGTCTTTATTGGATTGAGACTCATGGTTTTTTCAGCACCGTTCATATAAATGATGTTAAAAAATCAGAAGAATAAAAACTCTCCTGTTCCATAAAAGGCGATATAGAGTCCAAAGCACTTTTATTCCAGTCTTCTTTATTTAAGTTATTTGCAGTAACAGGACCGTTACCTGGAGTGTAACACAGTTAGCAAAATGAGAGTTTAGAGGTTATCAGCAGCATTTTGGCTTTCCTTTGCTTGTTGCATAACCTTTTAGGTAAGTTTGTCAAGTTTTAACACATATAGATGATAACCTCATGTAAGAACACACAGATTAGATGAGGTTTCAGAATAAATTATTAAGCATCCTCAGTACGCTTAAATTAAAGCTACATATATACTTGTATAGAAACACATACATAAAATTCTGCTTGTGGAAGTGAGAGACAACTGATGGTTTGGATCCAGCTTTCTTCATTTTGGACGGTTGAGCTATAGGTTCTCTCTTCTCCTGTTTACAGCTTGGAAAAAAGTCTTCCTGACAAAATGTTTGCATTTAATGGCATTTTATTTTAATTTTGATTTTATGAACATCTTCCTTTCTCTCTTAGTTCTTTGACAACTGCTGGTACAATATATGCCTTAATTTTCCCCATAACTCTTAAGTATGAGGATTAACAGGGGAAAATGTTTTTCCTTGCCAGAAGAAAAATTGCTCTGTTGGGAATTTCCTTCAGTTTTATGAAATCTCCCCAAAGAAAAGGCTATATACCTTTATATTTTGTCATAGGCAGGGCCCTATGCACTCTCTTCTTGCAAAACTGAGGAATTTAACAAGATTTTTCTCTTTGTAGAAGGTTATCATCCCCTAAAAACCCAAGAATTTTCAAAGTGCCTGAAACCATAGCATAGACAATTGGGGACTTCTGATTTTTGGACCCACTGATGATTAATTCAATGTCAGACTTTACAAATGTCACTAATGGTTGTTTTAGCAAGACATACGCAATTCATATGCTTATTCCATTACAAGCTTCCCACACTTGATAACTGCCAAAATGCCCCTATCCCTGTTGCCAAAACTTCCACCTTTCTACTTCCTCCAGTAGCTCATGAGAAGTAAACTTTATTAATACCTTTAAAATACAATGCAGGGTAAATTAAATGTAATATCAAAATGCAAAACATAGGAAATCTTGTTCTGCATTATTATTTGTAACTTTTAAACAGTAGAAACATCCATTTTAATCTACTTGTATTTGGCAACTGTGCAGGAGAAAATACAGATTTAAAGCTTAGCTTATGCAGAGCACATAACTGTTTACATCTATCAAATAAAATATCTGCATTAGCTTGTTGCTAGCATCAAAAGGGAAGGGAGTAATAAATAATAGGAAGGCAAAAGGAACTGGTCAAAAATTGAGATCAGCAGACAAAATCAGCAGACTTTAGTAAGGCTTTCAGCACTGTCTCCCATAAGATCCTTATAGAGAAGCTGATAATGCTTCCTTAACTAACTTGATCATGACCCGGCAAAAAAAGTGTCCTAGGCAGACCTGAGTTAAAAAGCCAGCAGGTTTCAGCTGAATGAAATTTTTCTAGCAAGATACCTTTACTTTTTGCAGTGGCCTTTTAAGCACCTCTGCATAAACAATAAAGAAAGATTTAAATGCATTTTTTTATATGTAGATGCAGGTTTTCCTGGTCTCTCTGTTTACACAGTAAGAGATAGAGAATAGGATGATTTTTGCCCTGGGGTTTATTACACCCTGTCAGCAGCATGCAGCAAAAAGGCAGTAGAACTTGGATTTGTTTTCAAAATATAGTAAATCAATTTTTTGGGGAAAAAATTTGGAAGCAGTATTTTACAGTAAGGCCCAAAATACTGCAGAAGGAATCTAGCGTGTTTTAACTCACATCCCACACAGGGCTTCTACAAGTACATAGGTGACAAAAGGGAGACTAGGGAAAATGTGGGCCCATTGCTCAAGAAGATGCAGGACCTGGTTACATGGGACACAGAAAAGGCTGAAGTACTGGAGGCCTTCTTTGCCACAACAATGCGCCCTTGCAGCAAAAAAGGTTAATGGTCTCCTGGGCTGTATTAGGAGGAGTGTTACCAGCAGGGCAAGGGAGGTAATCCTTCCCCTCTATTCAGCACTGGTGAGGCCACACCTGCAGTGCTGGGTCCCGTTCTGGGCTCCCCAGTACAAGGGAGACATCGACATCCTGGAGAGAGTCCAGCAATGGGCCACAAAGATGATAAAGGGACTGGAGCATTTCTCCTGTGAGGAAAAGCTGAGAGAGCTGGGACCACTCAGTCTGGAGAAGAGCAGGCTCAGGGATCTTATCAATGTACACAAATACCTGAAGGGAAGGTGCAAAGATGACAGAGCCAGGCTCTTTTCAGTGGTGCTCAGTGACAGGACCAGAGGCAATGGGCACAAACTGAAATACAGGAGGTTCCCTCTGAACAGCAGGAAAAACTTTTTCAATGTGAGGGTGACCAAGCGCTGGCGCAGGTTGCCCAGAGAGGTTGTGGAATCTCCATCCTTGGGGATACTCAAAAGCCATCCGGACATGGTCCTGAGCATCCTGCTGTAGGTGCCCCTGCTTGAGCAGGGGTTTGCACCAGATGACCTCCAGAGGTCCTTCCCAACCTCAGCCATTCTCTGATCCTGTGATTCTCTGAAAATTTCAAATTAACCTCCAAAAGATGGTTTGGTATGGTGATAAAGATATAAAACAGAGGATTTAAATACCTGCTACTGGTGCCATCTCTAATACCTGTGGCTTAGTAGCAGGTTTATTAATGTCTTAATCTGAACTGTTTAACTTGCAATCCTACTATTATATTCTTTTTTGAATCTTCAGATAATTACTGTAAATCAGTACATTCTTCTCTTTTACTGTTTTAGATCTCTTTGATTAATAAAGACTATCTAGACAATGTACTTTCCTTGTCCAAATAGCTTCAAAAGGGAGAAAATACCCTTTTCTAATTTTTCTTCCCCAAAATTCACAGAGCTGGTCTCTGGAGAGGTAACTGGAACCAGTGAGAATGGCACTTGGAGAACTGAATGATTCTGACAAAGCTTCTGAAAAACAAACCCAAAGATTAAAAAAGACTCTGGCAGCTTCAGAGCCAAACCAGCTGGCAGGCCATGTAGGAAAATGAAAATATTCCCATTCTTAATAATCAGTGTGGAAAATCCACTGAGGAAAACCCACGTTCTTTTTCACTTCGCCTTTCTATTTGGGTCATCGGTTTTCATGATTCCTGGATGAGGCAACAGGCTGTCATGAAAATCATCAGGAGACGGAGCTTTAACACAAGATATTAGAAATTCTAGGATAGGACCGAATTGTCAAAGCAGACAGGCCACAGTAAATCCCTTAAGCCGCACTGGAACAGGCAAACACAAACAGGCAGCAGTGCATGAGGCTCACAATGGTTCTGAAATTGCACTTCAGATCTTATGGGCTTATCAAGAAGTGCCGAACAATTCATCCTCTCACTTTGAAATGGATATTTATCCTGCAGCTACTATGGATCCATGAGGCTACTTAGGCGTACCATCACTTATTTAACAAAGAAAATTTTAAATGTATTTTTTTCACTTAAAATGTATTAAATGTGTAGACATAAAGGAGCTAACACACTTTTAAAAATACTGTGCAGTACTTGTTTATCAGTCCTATGACTTTATTCTAGAAAATTTTACATAATTTTTTGGTATTATAAATTTTAGACTACTGACTTTTACAAACAGATATGCACATAAGCGTATGGAAATCATCTATCCAAACAGGGACTTCAGATTTCACAGCATTTGGATAATTTGCCTTGCCCATCTTTAAAATTCTTCAATAATTAAAATGGCTGTCAGAGAACTTCCTGAGACCAAACGAATGCTTGTGTCAGTCTGAGTTTGAAAATGCACTGAAAGTAATAATATTATTGACTTATGCATATTCCAGCGTCCAGAGTGGCATTTGGGAAACCTGGGACAGCAATCAGCACTCCCACAAGGTCATGCAGATGCTCAGGTTGCCACTTTGAAGTACCACAGACCCAGTCCTCAAACACTGTACCGGTTGGCAGCTGGCTGAGCTGTGTTCAGCGTGGAAATGCACGTAATGGAGGAGGAAAGGTCTTGGTGAGAGACCAAACCCCGAGGTAAGTAGGCATGAGAGGTACAAAGAGAAACAAGGAATGAAAGGAGCTGAAAGATAATGGAAAACTGAAACTCATTTTTATTAAGGGCCATTCAGGCAGCTCCAGTGGCACTTAGCAGTTCAACGGGACATTGCAACATACAAATTTCCCTGCAAAGGCCCCGTGCTGGTGCAGCTGCTGACAGCTGGCTTGTGTGGGGCCAAGGCCCTTTCCTGCTGCAGGAGGGAGAGAAGCAGGACAGAAGATGGGCAGCAAAGTCTAAGAGCCAGATCTGCCACCTCCTGCATCACTCAGTAGATAGGGGGACCATGCTGGCAATCACTGGTTCCAAAAGATCCTTTCCACCACCAAGCAATAACTGTGGCACCACATCCTTTTGCCAACCCAGGGACTCACTTGTGACCAGACACCAGACGCAGAAACCCCAGTTTTCAAGCACTTTGATTCTGCCAAACTAGGCAGCAGAGCAATAACAATATGCTTTTCCCAGTGTTCTGCTGTCCTAGCCAGGTACCATCCTCTAGCTGACGGCTGGAGCCAGGCCTGCCACAGGCTCACTGCTGGGTTATCAGAAGCATTTGTACACTTACAGAGCCACATTCCCAGCTTTGGCTTGTGCTACCAGCTACACAGTGCTTGCTTCCAGGACAAGGTTTGGATGTTGTGAGGAAACTGGAAAAAATCTAAAGAGGTGTTTTCATAGTACTAACGATGGTCTGCTTTATACTTCGCAGTAATTACCCACTGTTTCAGGGTGCCCAGACATATTGGCTCTGAGGTTGCTCTACCTTTTGTAAGCACATGACAAATCTTAGTTCCTTCACGAATTGTCTGGGACAAAGTATTTAACCACCCTACATCCCAGATATCTTATCATAAAACATGGTAATGGTTGTGGAAGAGGTCCCTGCAACAGCAGGGCGCCTTGAGGTGTAGCTCACCTCATGACTTGAACACTACTTTGAAGTCTTCCAGTTGCATTTTATTTTCAGAGAGTAAATGGTGAAACTTCAGGAAGAATAGCGTTTTTGAAAAGCAGTGCAGTAACAAGGGCCAAATGCATGTGATGTGCAAATCAAAAAAACAAAACAAGAAATTAAAAAGAGTCAGCTTGTAACTGTTGGGTAAATCTTGTTGTCATGATACTGCTAGAAATCTCTTCCTATCTGCTTTGTTTTCTCAGTGCCATTACCTGTTCATGCCTTAGGAACCTGGATTTGTCACTAATAGTTGGGCTGTGGGATGCACACACTACGATGTGGCTTGCTCTGCATTCGGAATGGGAACACGCTTCATTCATAATTCACCAAAAGGCATTTTTGAAATAATATTTTGCAAAAAGAGAATAAATTCAGATTACACTGCTTGTTTTTATAATCCAATGACGGGCTTCTTTCTTACCTTTCAGAGCCTGTATTTGTTTTTTGTCAAGAAATCAGTCTTTTAAATATTTGCAACATGATGTGAAGCAATTCATTTAGTCACTTAGCATTGCATTTCCACTTGTAGTCTTGGACTAGCGTCAAAAACGTGAGAGAAAGCCCTTTCCAGGGAGAAATCTATAATGAACAAGCAAATATTGCTCCTTCTGAGGTGAACTTGGAAACTGACAGCTGGGGGGGTCACAAGAAAATGAATAAAATCCCATACAGGCACTGAACTTATCACTTTCTTACTGTTGATATTGGAAAAGTCTTGTCCAAACAAATTTATTCAGCAAGACAAAAGCAGAAATTCATAACTACAGTTACAACAAACCCAGAAAATAATCCAACTGACAAATACTGCAAGTTTCACAGAAGGAAGTGCAAAAAGCCATTACAACTCAAACAATAGAAGGTGCTGAATACCACAGGCACATTGCTTTTTTAGTTACATTTTTTCCATATTGCTGGATAGAAGCAACAGATGAAGCAGAGGAATGAAGAGAGGCAAAAAAAAACCATAAAAAAGACCAAAGGCATGAAATGATAAAAGGTGTGAAAAACCAAAGGTGTGAAACAGAAATA
>NW_008824108.1:516703-541616 GCF_000699105.1 Pygoscelis adeliae | reverse complement strand
GGCTGCACTGTTTCATTAAAGGCTGTATCTAAGGTACCAGCTTTAGTAGAATAGAGCATGGGAAGAAGTAGAGATGGACTAATTTATTTTGAGAATAATAAATTGGTTGAAAATTAGGTTTCAGTTCCCCTTAAATTATTCACAAATTATCATCAAATCCAGTTAATGCTTGGGAAATAATTTGAAAGGGGGCAGCAAGGCAGATTCACTGTGTTGGTGGTGTGCTGTCCCTCTTCACCTGAAGCAGGCAGGGGGCCAGGGGCACACTCCCAGGACAGAGCGAGACACCTTCTCCTGATACCTCTGAGCACACATGTTGCTTACTCAGGAGTATCCTACCTACCAGGTTACAAGATTTTTGAGGTGAAGACACTCTCAGTTATTCCTAATGAAGCTCAATATGCAATAATTCAATTATTATGATGCTAGAGAGCTGCTAGGACAATTGCACAGGCTGGGGATACCTGGTTTCTAGTCCCACCTCTGGTGAACACTGATCATGTCTATAGCAGAAACCAATAGTCCTCAACTTCGGGAGGCACCCTGCATGCCCCAGGGCCTGTCCCTTGCGCATTTACATATACCTTAGGAGCCTGTCCAATGCATGCTGCACTCTCCTGGTGCATCTGCCTGTGTTTTCTTCCAGGGGAAACCAAGGTACACCGGGCTGTGAAGCGGTGTCCTACCAGATCTCTGCCTAACAGGGCAGAGGAAAGCAGCGGGACGTGTGGGTGTTGGTAGACTGGAAATGCTCCTGAGCCCCACAGATTAGCAACAAACTTTTGAAACCATTTGTTAGCTGGGAACATGGCTCAAACTGGCTTAAAAAACAAGAAGCAGATAAAACCAATATCTTCCACATGTTAAGTTCATTAACCATTATTGGACAGCACTGATTTTGTTCTGGAAGACATCTAAGCGTTTACCTATTTGAGGTTGTATTACTATTACTATTCTGATGTTTTACAAGTACCAGGAAATGAAAGTTTCAGTTGACATCAAAAGGCTCATTACATGTCAAACAAAATAGCATTTTTTCAGGTATTCATGTTGCTCTAATTACACTGCCATCAACCTGCTTCGCTTCACATTTCACACAGAAAAATCGATTATTCTCACAGCTTAATTAACAAGAAATATGTCAGGATAAACTGCTTGAATCAGTTTACATTATTGTATTCATTCCTATCAGGGTTTTATTTATCCTCACATTAAAAGAGGACATTAGCTCAGTAACACTTCCATAGCACAATAAGCAGGCTGGCAAGGTTGCATTTGTAGAAGGGTGTTTCACGCTCTCTGTGTCAGAGCTTGTTTTCATTTGCTGATAACTTTACAATACTTGAAATGTTTGGGCTGAAATTTTGCAGTGTGGGCATCTATCAGAAAATAATTTTACACACACACACACACATGCTCTCTCTCACACACACAGAGTTACAGTTACAGCTGAATATTTTAGTTCTTCCAGAAAAAAAAGTGGGAGGGCTACAGGAAAATAAATTATTGTGCCCAGCATAAAGAATGCTGATGACCTTCCCTCCAAAAGGATACACCTTGGAGTTTGTGCTTAATACATAGTAAGGGGGTAACTTTCATGCTAGATTTATTGCTTTTAACTTCTGCAAAAATCCTAGCTGAATATGACTTCTTATTTTTAGAAAAAAACTATTTCACACACATAGTAGAGAGACATCCTAAACTGTTGCAGCTGAAAACTCCACAAAAGTGTCCTGTTCCAGGCTAAGTATGTCATTTCGCAGCTCTGGAGTGCAGTGGGGTGTGCTACAACTGGGGTAGGTATGGGGCATCAGTCCCCTTCTGCCCAGGTCAGTGGGCTGTCATCACGTTGTACTTACCTGATTACGCTCTGCCTCTTCCCTGCCCTATTTACTGCCCGACACAAGGGATGACCGTGGGTTGTGAGGCAAAGGAGAGTGCTGGCTGCAGGACCCTGCCTTTATTTGTGCAGAAACAGGCACATGCTGGAGGAACTGAGCAGGAGACAGCTCGTGGAGAGACAGTCTCCTTGCACATTGATTGCATCCTGCCCTGGAGAACCAGCTCCTTGCACTGCCTCAGATATAATGCCAAAGAAAGGTGTTTAAACTTAAGGAGCTCATTATCTGGGGGAATCGACTTGAACTCCTGGGGCCTGATGTTCTGAAGTGCACAGACAAATATGCCAGCTGGGACTATGGTTTAAATGTATAAAGTGTGAATTTGGGTTGTTATCCCCTGGAAAGTTTGAAATTAGATGTCCAAATGAAGTGGATAGGTTTTATATTCATTGTCTCAGCTCCCCAGCAGAAAAAGTGAGATAATACCTCACAGGAATTGTGAAAATGAGCAAGTTAATTGTTAATACGTTACCAGATACGTTGATTAAATACTGGGGTAATACAGTGACAGATGCCATTGAGAATGAAAATGTGAGGAAAGGAGCAATTCTGCCTGTACACCAGGATACAACTAGTATTTGGTACATAAGATGTGAGGAGAAAGAGAATGTTGAAGTCTAGGAGAAAATAGGGGTTTTTTTTAATATATGGTTCTCATTTGAGCATCACTGTTGCTGGCCACTAAATGAGGCAGGTCATCTGTGGAAAGCTTTAAATGTGCTTCTGTCTTCAGAGTGCAGGGCTGAATGAAGATCAGATAGATTGATTTAATTTCAACATTTCCTAACTTGTAAGTGTTTGGTTTTGCAATGTGAATGATACCCTTAGCTCATTTTGAGTGTCCCCTCCAAAAAAAGTTAAATCACATATTAATGATAAAAAAATCCTCCTCTCGGCAATACTGTGGGTATTGAGGTAATGAGGTCTAAAAATGTCTTACATTTTCTGATTGTATCCAACTTATATTTCTTCACTCTGTGTGGGATAGTCCAACATTTGCAGTGCTTCCTAGACATTTTCAATAGTCCATAGTAGTGAAGTGTTATGGAAAATAGGCATCTTAGGTGCTTAAGCTCAATTAAAATTCCAGTTACGGATAGCCTAATTAGAAAGTTGGATAAAAACCACCACAATGTGATGGATTCATGTCAGATGTTTAAGACAAATATCAGGATAAAATTAAAATAGTTTTGATTTTCACTTCATGAATTACCATCTCCACAGGAATACAAATAGGACTATGCAGAATGCTGTTTAAATCTTTAAATGCTTTTCTGCATTCTGGCAATTTTAGTTATTTTCTACTCCAATTATAATTTATTTTTAATCTAAAGCACCTTGCTTGAAATTTTGTGAGATTTATAGTTACATCTGGTTGAAAAAATGGAATAAAATTCACAGAAATGCTGACAGTGTTCCCTTACTTCCCTTTTGTGTCCAACTCCAATAAAATGAATGGTATCAAGGGGGATTGTTTATAAGTTTTCCTGTTTTGCTTTCTTGCTTTTACCACCTTGCCAGTTTTCAAAACTTTTTTCAATGGTTAAAAAAAGTCACCAAGTAGCAGAATAAAGATTTGCATCATTGCCTTTGGGTTTGCAGAGCTATTGATTTTTTTTACTTCAGAACTCGGATTTTTTTCAAAAGTTGCAGAGTGGCAAATGGCAGCATGAAAGCTTTTTTTCTGTAAAAATTCTTAGAAATGGCTTTTATTTATTGACACAGAAAAAAATGGAACAAATTTTCATAATGCTTTTTACCTCTAAAAAGGTTCTGTCGTGGTTTAACCTCAGCCGACAACTGAGCACCACACAGCCGCTTGCTCACTCTCCCCCTCCCTGGTGGGATGGGGGAGAGAATCAGAAGAGTAAAAGTGAGAAAACTCATGGGTTGAGGTAAGAACAGTTTAATAATTAAAATAAAACAGTAATAATAATAACAATAATAAAAATACACAAAGCATACAAATAGAATACAAATACAAATATACAAAAGAAAACACAAAGCAAGTGATGCACGATGCAATTGCTCACCACCCACCCACCCACCGATGCCCAGCCAGTTCCTGAGCAGTGGCCCCCACAGCCAACTCCTCCCAGTTTATATACTGAGCATGACATCACGTGGTATGGAATGTCCCTTTGGCCAGTTTGGGTCAGCTGTCCTGGCTGTGCCCCCTCCCAGCTTCTTGTGCACCCCCAGCCTTCTCAGTCGGTAGAGCATGGGAAGCTGAAAAGTCCTTGACTAGTGTAAGCATTACCTAGCAACAACTAAAACATCGGTGCATTATCAACATTGTTCTCATCCTAAATCCAAAACACAGCACTGTACCAGCTACGAGGAAGGAAATTAACTCTATCCCAGCCAAAAGCAGGACAGGTTCTAAAATATATATAATTTTCTCAAAACTTTTTATTCCATCCCCTTCAAAAACTGGGGATAGAGAGGTGGGGGTATTTGACTGATTGTTGTCCAGAGTAGACTGGAATGAAATATTGTCACCAATTCCACATCCACTTCCAAGAACATTTTATTTCCACAGTATTTCTTGAATTCGGACTTTAGTATGTACAATTATAAGTATAAGTAAAAATTAAAAATTAGATAGAAACAAATATATTAATTTAGAGTGTAAGAAGTTTTTTGATTGCCTGTGGTTTGGTTAAAGGCCTGTCACTGAGTTTCCGTGAACTTCCTCAGTAATCTTCTGGGATAGCATTTGCAATGATATATTTAATTTTAAAAATGTAATGGAAGATTAATTAGAAAAAGCAGGTAAATGCAGATGAGGTAAGAGTAGTCGGGTTATGCACCCTACGAGGGAGCACAGGCTGACTCTAAGAGGTAAGTCATCTTGAGAAGAAATCATGTTCCACCCCGGTAAGTCCCAGGAGCCCATGTCCTGCACACTGGCACCAGATTCTTCCTCTCCAACATAAATCCTGCAAATTTTGTTTATAATCAAAGTAAAGTGATAGGGATGGAAAGCGTAAGCACTTAGTAAGCTTAAATTCCGGTATTATACTCATTGGCTGTCCTCTGAACTTCACTCCTTGCAGGAATAGATGTTTAATGAAGAAAAGGGGATTAAGTAGCAACAAAACACAGACGTTGAGCAAACAGGAGGGTAAATGGAAGGAGAACTCCACAGCTGGCAAGATATTTCTTATGCTTAGTACATTTCCTAGGGAAAAAAATGCATCTGTCTGGTAGACCCTCCAAGCAACAACATTTGTGCATGAGCATCTTATATGTCTGTTTCTCCTTGGAAAATATTTGCATAAAAGCCAAAAAGTTGTCTGAATGCTGACCCTCATGAAGAAGAAATTAAATTCTTGGTGCACTAAAGATTGTGTTTAATGGAGGAAAAAAAATATTTATTTTATATGCTTCTTGGAGATAGGAACAAAAATGTTACGTTGTAAAGACAGTTTATGTGTTTACATTCACCTGCAGTAGTCTCCATAACTTGAAGAACATGCCAGCTCGTGAATGTATGTTTCTGGTGTCTGGTGTAGATTTGAGCTGACTTGCGAAAAAATTAAGCAAAGAACCTTTCAAATGCAGCAAAAGCACAGACGATAATTAGATAAATAATCCCACTGGGGAAAAGTCAGCAAAAAAAAGTCATCTGACTCACGGTTCAATTATTATGCAGGCATTTGGTGTGATACTGGGCAGAAAAAGGCCAGCTACTGTTGTTCCATCACTTTAAGGTTGGTGGAAGTCTATAAATGCACTAAAGCCACTCCCAATCCCTGTTGGTCAGGATCAGGCTTAATGCCTGTAACTACAGCAGCAAATAGTGAGCATTAGGTTATTCCAGTTGTGCAAAGCATACTGAAACAAAACTTTGGGGTCATTTCTGTGTTTAATGGCCACCAAATGTCCTAAATTCTATAGACTCCAGTGAGGCCATAAGAAGGAAACCTTTGAAATTAAAAAGTAGAAAGAATTTTAAACTATCCATTGGTCCTTTCTTTTTTCAAAAGCTGTTGTTCATTTTATGAGTACTTAACTAGACTTTCTTTTTACATTCCTTGCCTTAGCATCTCTGTACTTGCTCCTTCTTTCAGGAGGATATTTCTGTAAGCAGCACGTCTTCTTCATAAAAAATTATAAACTAAAGCCTTTTAAAAATACTTCATAAAATATGGATGTATTTTTTAATGCCGATCACAGGCGAAATGCTAGTTGTTTGCCAGCAAGTAGCCATCAAAAATTTTGTCCTGTGAAGAGCTGCAAAAGCTTTCTGGGATAATGCAAAAAGGGAGAGTAAATAGAGTGTACACCGAGCCCTGGGAGACATTGCAGAGCTGTACAACTGGATAAGCAGAGGAGAAACTTGGTAGTTTTGATTTACAGGGTGGGGAATTGCATGCTTACAGGCAGGTACAGAAACACCTCCTAGCCATGCTGCTTTCTAAGCATGAACATTGTTTAGAGAGTCAAGGTAAAATGAAGATGAGTGGTCTCTTAATTCATGCTGAAACCCCAAGTGATGCAGCAGTCTATCACATATAACCATTAATTTGCCTGGAGGATGCATCTCAAGTTTTCTTGCTTACCATAGAAAAGGATCAAATAATGCAATTGCCACACAAACTGAAGAGGTGGCTCATCATGCATCTTACAGGTGCTGTGCCTGCAGGCGGCCCCAGTGCCTTCAGGACAGTCAGACCTTTTTGAAGAAAAAGAACTTGCAGTCTTTTGTCATACATGTAGCAGTAAGGAAACACAAGAGAAGGAAAGGACAAGGAAACACAGAAACAGGAGCGCTCAGAATATGATATAGCCTCAGCTATGTCAAACGTCAAGTTCCAGTTTATGTTAAAAATCTCTTACAGCTGGGCAAACATTATCTAATGTAAACCACACACAAAAAAAAATGAAATATTGAAGTGCTTTTCTGAATCACTAGTTCTACAACCACTCCTTCCACTTGCCTGCACAAGATAGCTCTGCTAATAGTTTAATATGCCAAAAAATGCACTCAGTAAATGCTCAAACCTTGTGGGTTGTTTTTTTGTTGTTGCTGGTTTTTCCTACCTTAGTTTTCTCTTTGCATTAACAGCTTGATGGTGGATCCAATGGTGGGAGTCAAAACTTACTTCACTTAGAGTCACAACAAGAGATGTCCCCTTCCAAGTATTGCCCTGTTCTAACACTAACAAATGAAACAGCAAAGCTTTCACCATGAATGGAGAGGGAAAGCCAGATACCCAATGAAACTCACATACACTTCACTAATGCTATTGGTTTCTCTTGGAAAACACTCAGACATTATTGTGACAAGCAACAGGATAAAGGCCCCAAATGACAAACATTTTAGAGCAGCCATACTCTTAAAAATGTACAAATGCGGCCTTTCCCATGCATGTCATCCACATGGTGTGAGTTACTTTTCTCAATTGCTGCACGTTTATATCTATTTCACAACACTGACAACTAACATTTTTTGATTCAATAACTTCTCACACAAATACTCCACCATTTTCTGTGCTAAGCTTCTGGAAGTGGGATCTACTGGAGAGGCAGTGTATAGAAGCCATTTCCACAGGGAATTAATTTTGATTGCACCCCACAGGTTCAAAAAACTGTGTATTGCTGGTCTGCATTTACTCTTATTAAATCAGGACCAAATCCTATCATAAAAATAATCTTTCTATAATTATAATTGTTCATGTTTTGGCTAAAATTCTCAACAGAAATAACAAGTTCCTAAACTATTCAGCTCTTGCTAAAGTTAGATTTAGATGTTAATGCTCAGGTGAAATGAACCTTATTCAAATGCAAATTAAACATGAACCAGCAGAATAAATTGCCTTGTAGGTCTCTGTTTGCCTCTAGTGATCCATGTTGCACCATTTTCCTTTTTCAATTTTAGCTCTCATCTCTTATGTAGGTACATAAACACAACAAAGAGGTTTGTTTAGTTATGGATTACTGGTAAAACATGAAATAGACCAGGTGAATAGCAGATTCTTTCAGAGTCTGGAGACTTTTGGCGTCTGACACTTCTGGAGTTTATCTGGGTAGACTACCACTGTATCTTTCATTGCTTCTCAAAAATTGCTGAATTATTTGGAAAAAAATGCCCAACATGGCCACTGTTTTGTTTCTACAGTTGTGTAAAAGAAAGTGTGTCCCTTCAGGGTTTTTTTTATCCTTAGTTTAGATACATGAATTGAAGCACAGAGTTTTTAACTCTAACTTCTACAAGATGGAAAATTGGCGATAGAGAAGTGCAGAAATTTCACAAATAAGAGAGTAGCCAAGTCCAGTTTTAGGATGAATCTTGTAGGTCCTAACTGGGAGATAGGAGGACTTATTTCCTGCAGACCTGCATGTATAGAAACCAAGCAGGAGGTTAGAGAGCCAGAATTCAAACACATTTCATACCTTAGGTTGAAATTGGTTTTGATTTATATAGTCTCTCCTACGTTCTAAGAATAGCTTTCAATGAGCCATTTAGTGAATTTTTAAGCTTGTTTATTCTTTCTATAGAAGATTAAGGATGGTGTTGAAATATTTATGATTTTAGCTTTATATCTGCTTTAATTGTGACACAGTTTGGAACAACACTGACTGCAGAAGTATGTGTAACTATTTTGTGGAAGATGCTTTTTTCTGCAAAAACTGAGGCTGTAAAACTGGTAATTCTCTTTTTTCCCTGTTATCTAAACATTAATGACTTTCCCTCTCTTCCTTGAGTTAAATATTAAGAGTTAAGGAGAATAAAATTATAGAAAAACACTAAAGAATGAAAGAAAGAGCCATAGCTTGTCTACAGAAGATTATCAGATATGCAATAGACTCATGGGAAGGATTTACTAGCTCTAACTCAATTTCTAAATATGTTCCGTACTAAATGAGACTTGCAAATGATCTATAATCTCCTAGTCCTTCTGAAGATAAAACAATATAAAAATATATGCCGATTTTCATTACTTGTCAGTACAATGTGTCTCTTTGCCATTATCCTTTCTTTTTTGGGGCAGGTCAAATGCACATGGAGGCATAGATAACATACACGCACACTCACACACACACAAAGGGTCAAGGAAAGGAACATGGAGTTGATTGTGGTGATTTTTTTTTCTTCTTTTTTTTTTTCTGTTTGCAAAGACAGCAAGCATGAAGGCATCTGTGCCTATCTAAATTCAGCCAAAACCATCTGCCAATAAGTTGCAGCCAAAGGGTAGAAAATCTAATCGTGACTCAGAGGAGTTAGAAGGGAACGTGGGAGCGAGGGCCCAGGCAATAAGCTGTGGAGATGTGTAACAGTCAGCTGGAAAGGGACAGAAAGCAGTTAAATGAATGCCATCTATTCTTACCACATTTACACCACATGAACCCAATAATTAGATGAACAGTTATAACATGATGTACCACAACACATAGCGAGGTTTTTCGGACTCATGCACGTGCACTGCTCTTCCTCCCATCTATATCTTCCTCCTCCTCAGCTCCAAACGATCATCATTAAGAAACTCACTGCACAGTAAATTTGTAGTTCCGTACAATGATAGTTACCCGAAATCAATGCTGGCTCTGAGTTATGGTGGCATCATAAATAATTCCATTAAGGCAATCAGTTTATCATTGCAATTATTTATTATTTATCACATCACTCTTAAGTTATTCCTTGCTATTGATCATATTATCCTGTGCAATTTATTTTTCATTTATGTTGTCTGGATTAGAAACAGGTGAGGTAAAAATGCAGATAACTATTAGTATATTTTCCTCTTTAACAGAGAACATTTTGTGAGACAGAGCAACAAACACAGGATGTAAGAGCATAATGAGTATAACCTGCTTAACTGAAAAAGTGGGTTCATTGTCTGAGTTATCTCAAAGTAACCTCTACCGATTTTCCCAATTGCCTGGGATAACATTGGCCTTTCTGTGATAAAGCCTGTGATTTTTACCGTAGCCATAAATGGGAACACTATTAAACACAAGCAAAACTATCAAGAAGATGCAGAAAACCCAACAAGAACTGAGCCTGAGCTGTGTTGTACAGTAGAGCACTTTTGAATGCTTCAGAATTTTCATTACCACTATATATATATATACACACTGGTAATGTATGTATATAGTGGAATACAGTACGCAGAATGCTCAACTAGGATTCAAGAAATCAGGAATTCTGTTTTGCCAAAGGCAGTCCCTAAATGCAGGAAAAGTCACAGCATGCAGAAGTCTTGTGGTTGTCACTTGGTTTCAGATTTTTCATCTGAGACGTATTTTTCCCCCATCTCCTTTCCAAGTGCCACTGTCCTGGGAGGTTCCCTATTCCCAGAGTTATGGCAGACACGCAGAAGAGAGGGCAGATGGCACAATGCAGACTTCAGCCCCAGCACAGGGCTTGCGCCTTCTGCATTAGGATGTGTTTCCATTACACACAATTTCTCTCTTGCGTTTTTACAAATGTTCTAGTCTTTCTAGAAAATCCTCTTAGCTTCTTCTGCCTCTGTTTCCCCATCTCCTTCCTGTATTGCCAGCTGAGAGTGCAAGCTATACTGAGGTGCTTGTCACTCATCTGTAGACTGCCTGGTGCAGTCGCAAATGAAGGGCTACCACAACATAACGATAGAAATAGTGATAATGATGAACTTCTCCGTAAGGGAAATTTGGTGTGTACCTAAAAATCATTCAGCAAGCAGAGAGAAGATTGGCTTTTAAACTGAGAACAAAATCTCCTAGATGGTCCCTTTCAGCCTTTGCATTGATCTAATTATAAGAAAGCTATCATTTTACCAGAAGCTTCAAATATCAAAATGACTAACACTTCTTAAGGTTACTGTGTTTGAACAGAACTTTGGAAGTCCTTTGCAGAAGGAGGTCATATATAACCAAAAAGTCCAAATATGAACTCAGATTTGAAACCAAATAAGCAATCGAATACAGAGAAGCATATTTATCAAACATTTAACATGGGTTGTTTCTGAAGACGACTTCTGGGAATATTATGTTATTCTATATTCTCTTCGACCATACTTCAGTTTCAACTAGGCATTTTTTTCACAGAAGGTGTGGTTTCTCAGAAGTGACATTCCAATATACTTTAAAATGTAGAGAGGTGTCTAGACCCACTGATAAACTTCACGAGAGGTTCTTGCCTCATTAGGTGTTGTTCATGAAAGTTTCACTACTGAGTGAAGGAAGAATTTATCCTGATGAAAAACTTGCAGGGTTAATTTTCTTTTCTGATCCATTTCCATTGACTCATCCTGCATGAGGGCAGGTACGAATGCAGCTCGTACATTCCAAAAGACATTTCACTTTCACATTCCTCTTCAGAAACAGTGGACCACTAGTTTTAAACCAATGAAAAGATCTTTGTCAATATTTAAGGGATTCTAAGCAGAATAGCCTTCTGGAAATGTTCTGTTATTCCTTTTTTACTTGCTGATCACAAACACTTACAAGCAGGCAAAACAGATACTGATTTCATGTAATTTAAAAATCTTAAAACACAATTTTTCACAGATAAATCCATCAAATGAAAATGAAAAAAAATTTAAGCACAACAAAATATGCTAATACATTATAATAAGCTATTGAACTATATAAATTAGAGTGATTCATTTGCCTAGTTACAGAAATAAGACATGTCAGTCATCTAGTCTGTTTTCCTTCAACTGCTAAAACATCAGTTGTTTCCACCTTGAACGAAGCACTTGTCCTCTGACTCAAGGCTTTCACCCCACTACCCCTTGTAAAGAAGTTAAATGCACATGAACTGACTTGTATTATGTGATCATTTTTTAATCTCACAGCTTGATTATTTAAAGTTATTATAAATATATAGATACATAATTTTTGTAATAATATATTTAATATTACCATTTACTAGTAATCAAATATTCCCTACAATTTCAAGGTAAAGTAGCATGGATACTGCCTATACTATATGATAATAGTGAAGATTCAAGTAGCAAATACTGTATTAACTTATTTGAGCGATACCTGAATTTTCAGGCAAAGTAAGCAGCAGAAGAATATTTATCCAGGCGACAAGGAGCTGAAGAAGATTTTAGGCAGAAGGAACAAAAAATAAATACATAAATAAAAAACACTACTGAGACATTCTGATTTTTAGTATATAATAATTCAGGACCTCATTTTCAAATAACTTCCATTCAGTGAATAGATAACTTACCAGCTGGCTGATCAGGAAAAGGGCTAAGCTCCTCAAATAACAAAGACTCTCATATGTTTTACAACATATGCTCTAATTGCAAATTTGTGTTTAAAAATTATTGACTTAAGCATGGGCTGAAGAGTCTTGATGAATCCATACCTGAATTAGGAACACAAACTGTGTTTTCTGAATGAAGAATCAAGCCTGAGTAGCTCTAGAAGACCTGGGGCATTGTATGTGGTTTGAATGCCACTGCCACAAACCTGCCACTCTTCCAGCAACAAAAGCACCTCCATTTGTTTGTTGGACTTCTTGACAGTGTCTAAAGTCTCCCTCTCCAGCTTTAAATTGACAAAGCGTCTAGCATAGCCAGTAGATTGCTTGCTGTCCTGATTTTCCACCCTGAAATTGATTGTCTGAGCACTGTGAATGCTGGGATTTCCTTCCCACCGCCAAAGCTTTACGTAACTACCAAGTAGCCACTTAAAAGCATGAGATAACAGCTAACAGCTGTGGCAGTTCACTGGCTTTTGCCTGGCTTCCTAGACTCCAACACAGCTTCTCTTTGCAAATCTGACTTTATAGCCTTTTTATCTTCCATCTTGCAAGCAGACAGGTGCTTAGTGCTAGCTCCATTAAGTGCTCTGGAAACCATGCAGGTGTCTCCTATATCAAATATAAGCTGCTTGCTTTTACCTAGATCTTGAAGGTAAAGATATGGTAAAGATATCTTGAAGGTAAAGGTATGACTAAATTAGTCATATTACTTAGCAATCTGCCCAGCATCTCTCATCCATTAGCAAGAACTTGTCTCCTGCATCTGATCAGCCACCGCCTTAATGTTCGCTGCGGGCCTGATGTGTTTCCAAAAGGCAGCACTGTGCTTTTGCCCAAGGCCCTGCATTTGTAAGAAGTCCTATAACACCGTCAAAATTTCCTCATAATTCTCTGAAAACCTGTCTTTCAGAAACCCCAGAGCAGACAAAGCCTTGCTTGCTGGAATGACAGCCTCCTTGTTGACTACTCCTCCCTCTTCAGACCCTCTGATATTTCTATCTGCCTGTCTTTACCCATCACCCCAGAGAGACAACTCCATTGCCTCTCACTCCAGTCTAGAGGTGTACCACTAAGCAAGCAGTGGAATAAAAGGAGAAGCACAACCAACATTTCCCCTTTGTGTGACAGCATTTTGAAAGTCTGACTGAACTCCACTCTTGTTTAGAAAGAAAGAGCAGAGGCAGCACAATCCAGAAAGCGTTTCAGGGCCGTGAACTGTGAGCTGAAGGAAATATTTTTCTTGAGACCCACATGAAGACACCTCTGTCCTGCAGCAAAATAACAATTAAGGTGCAATCCTGACCTCAGTGCGTCCTAGTGGTTAACTTGGAGAGTTCCTAACCCAGAATATTGGCTGAGGTTAACTGGAGTCGGCTTTCATTTTCAGCAAACAGAAAATTAGCATGCACATGAAATTAAAATGGAACTTCAGGAAAAGTAACACCTTGAGAAAATGGCAAATAGTTACGGGCAATTAAAAAAACCAGAAGGGACAATGTAAAAACTATAGAACTTTTTCATTTTTACATATTTTAAATTAACTGCTTTATTTCAGCATTTCTAATACATTTCCTGATTTCTTCCTGAAATTTTCATTTTTACTTTAAAATGGCTTAAACTTTAATGGGCAAAAAAGGCATGAATAACATGTATATTTCAGTAAATGTTGACAGTTTACATCTTTCATTTAGTCTCAAAGTGAAACATTGAAGTTTTGGGACAATGGAGTTTTTTGTTTAAGCCCTCCAAATTTTCTGCTCTGACCCAATCAATTCCTCAGTTCAATTTACCAAACCAAAAAATCCATTTCTGATCTAGCTTTATGGTTAGTCCAAATCTGAGGCATCTAACTCTTCCTACCCAGTCTAGTGTGCCTTTGCAACTAATGTTTTACCTCAGATGTAGCCTTCTCCATCTGTGCTGAGCACAACTGTAATTTAGAATAGGCTTTATGACCTTAGCCCTTTTGGGAAAGTTTAGCAGTATACTTTAATCACCGGGTTTGGGATAAGGGGATGGATTTTAACAAGGCATAAGATTTATGCAGGGATAAATATAAACTCTCAGGAAGAAAATATGAAAATATGAGAGGCTATTAAACTTACGATGAAAGATCTAGGAGCAAGAGACATGGCAAGTAATTCATCCTACAGCTAAGGAGCAAACTTTTTGTCTAGCACTGATTATCTCTGTATCTCTCGGGATGCAGAGCTTGTACAAAAAAAATGAGGACTTTTTCACTTTCAAAAGACACCCCTCCATAATACTTGAGAACTACCTAGGAAGTATTTATGTATATTTTAATTGTTGGAAAAATTTTTAATGCCTAAGAGCCCCTAAATGTTTTAGAAAGCAAATCAAGAAATGGAAATCCATTTTAAAGAACTGCCTCTCAAGAGACTGCCAGGAAAACAGGTATATTAGAGTAAAAGTTATTTTATTTTATTAGGCCAAAGAGAAAGGAGAGATCAAATAAAAAAATAAAGTGTAGAAAAGTGGAGTCACTTGTTGGTCTTTCTGGTTTACCATCAATTTTATCCTCATTAAACAGGATGCTGAAGGTGAAGTATATCTTAGAAGGCTATTTACTCAGAAAAGGAATGCTTTCTGACTGGAAATGAGAGTACTGCCACAGAAAGAAGGACAAGAGTGGAATATCAAATGTTCCATTAGACCAAAGAGATATAGATGTTTCTGCCCTCAGCTACAGCTGGAGATGTAAAAATATAGTTGCCTTAAATAAGCAAAGCATGGAAACAAGCAGCATGGAAAAAAGCTCTTACAAAAAGATATCCTGCATTTTCTGGCTACTCCAAGCATCCCAAAATGACAAATGCAATGGCAGTCCTTATGACAAATAAAGATTTGCTAGATTTTTTCATTACAACAGGTGACTCTGCCCTATCTTGTGAAGAGACCTTACAATAAACATAGAAGTCCTACTGAAGAGTGGGCATCCAGAAGCAGGGAGGGCGTTAGCTGCATGCCTGGTGACAGGCATCGTGGAGTGTCAGAGAACCTGACCCACCATGCCGTGCACAGCTTCTCAGTGGTCCAGAGACACTGGGGTATTGGCTGCTACGCACCAGAAATTAAGAAGATGAGAGTCAGATGAGAATAGTGGGAGTCACACCAATAATTAGTACAGTGATCTTTTATGAATGAAGATACAGCAAAGGAGGAACATACTCAACATGACATAAAAGTAATCTGTGGAGCAAACGGGTCTTACCTAGTTCTCTATAAGACAGAAGGGAGAAGAATGAAAAATAATTTCCTTTTGAACTAATACACACAAACACACATAAACAAACATATCCATATATATAGCTACTGTCTGCGTGAGCAATTTTTTTTCCCAACAATTTTATTGGCAGGTGAGTATTTTTATGTATGACAGAGGACTTAGCTGTTGCTCTTCTTTGCAAGCCCCAATCACTTGCAATCTGCCAAGGCAATTCATCTGACCCATGAGTATTTGTATAACCTCTTTTCTTGGGAGTCCTTTGAAAGAGAGCTGTGAGGTGGATGGATCTTTCTGTTGTCAGCATTAGCATGCACTTGGCTACTGTCTTTCCTGGGAAAGTCTGCACAGCCAGGCGACAGCATGTATCAATTGCAATGGCAGCCTAGCCAACCCTGGAAAAAACAAAAGCTAATAATAACCATCAGCTGGGTGGTTGCCAGTGACAGGAGAGTTCATCACACTCACAGTCTGCTCCCTGCACTCATCCAAGGAGTGCCTGGGAAAGAGGGAAGTGGAGAGTGGACAGCACAAATTGCCATGGGTACACAGACCACAGTTTTCATAGCCACTATTTTCATGCCTACTCAGTCTTGGGCAGGAAGTAGATACTGGGGACTGAGAATCCCTGGGCTTATAGCAGATGGATGCGTTGACTGCACAGCTCATGCACATTTGGTATCACCATACAACAGGAAAGGACCAAGGTGCACACTCTTGGTCAGGAAGGTTCTAATTGCATCTTTATAACAGTTGCTATTTATGTGTGATTTTGTGTGCATGCCTTGCAGGGTGTGCAGCTATAACCACTAGACCACATTCCTCACCTAGGCTTGGACTGTAACGCAGCTTACCAGAGGGAAGTCTCTGTCTAACAAAGTCATGCTTGATAAATAAAAGGCCAGACAGGTTTCACAGTGCTACCTACTATTTGGTTGACATAAAGAACAATGATTACATTTCTTGTTCATGGTGTAAGGGCCTATTCCAGACACTAACATAAACTCTCCTGGTGATCAGAAACAAAAATGTCTCCTGGATGTATGTGATGATAGAATTTTCATTCCAGTTTTCTGCAGCAAAAATTCAAGTGAGGATATGACATCACATTGTATACATTATAAGGTATCACATGTTATGTTATGTACAGCATGAAAACTCCAAACTGTGAATCTATGATTAATATAACCATTAGCAGAGTTGCAATTAGAAGAAATTTTAGAAGCCTTCACAACAAACAAAAGTTGAAAAAAGACTGATAATCCCCATGTGCAAAATATTCCATGGTATCATAACATGAAAGAAAGCCCTAGCCATCAAGCAGGTAGAATTGCAGTATCTAGAAAGAGGCCTCTATCATATCTCAGACAACCCTTCAGGGCTTACCTAAGTTACACTCAGCGCTGTTCCTCCTTGAAGCAACACAAGAGAGAAAAAGTAAGGAATAAATTCACCCTCCTCTCCTCTGTTTCTGTTTCCTTCCTTGCTTTTTATTTCTTAGAAAACAGTGCACATTCTTGCAAATAGAAGGCCTTTCATGTCAAGAAAAGGGCAATAACCCTGGGAAAAGTATTGACAGCACATTTTCTAAGACATGTAGCTATAAGATCTCACTGGCGAATAGGGAAGGAACAAAAGTTAACCCAAGAAAATCAATGATGCCGGAAAACAGTAGGATTCTGAGCATCTCAAAGTTTAGAACAGTGATCTCCTGAGTTACAGCTATGAGGTTCTCCCCTTCGATATAAAACTTATAAATACTACCTGTGCTCTCTGAATCAATAAAGATTGATGCAGAAAGAGATATTGCTTTCTGCAAAAGAAAAATATGCAGTAGGCAAAATGAGAGAAAAGATGTTCCATTAAATTCTGCTTTAATTATTCTATCAAAATACTCATAGCCTTGAAAGCTGTTCCTGCTCCATGCACATATTTAGTGACTTTTCAGAAAATATATGAAGTTATTCGTGCGACCAAATGAAAATGGCATACAGTTATATTAAAAACTTGTATGAATGAGAAATATATTTGGATAGGAGTAAACCTATATATACAGAAACTACACCTGGAAACTACCTATTAGTTTGTAGTTTTACTTCATTCAAGCAATGATGACCCCTATTGTCTCTAGCAAGGGTTTCCTTTGTCTGGACTTAAAATATATCAGGGAGGAGACCTGCTTTGCTCCTTAGAAGGTACATGTGAATCTGATTATTATATCTATGTAATATGATGCTGCTGCAGTGGAGCAACATCGCTGTGGTAGGTATACTTTAAGTCTGCACCCACAGTTCGAGTCAAATGTTGAAGTAGTAGATATCTCTGGGTACCTACTGCAACTGACTTGTCAAAGGACATCATAAAAGATTAGAAGTCCTCAATGAATTTTGAGTTTTTCTATAATTCACCCGAATTGCCTGAAATATCAAAAAACCCCTAAAACTTAAACCTCAAAAATTCTGTAATTACGATGAGATTTTTCCAGGGGAAGGGAAGTTATGCCTTACTGCAAACACTATCTCAATAGCTCTTAGGAAGTCTAGCAGCAAATTGGAGGAAAACAAGATATTGGCAGATGTAATATCCCCGATTGTGCTAACTTTTAAGTTTTAATACGTGCTATCATCCATGATTCTCTTCAGATGGAATGCAACAGTAAACCTCTAAAGTCGCCATTGGGAAATGTAAAGTAATTTTAAAATAAGAAAACAGAATTTAATATCAGCTCTTGATGCTTACTGCTTAGGGTCTTTGAAAATTATAAGCACATTAAATTGTTGGTCTGGTGTTATTAAACTAATATTTCATTTTTATTTTACAGTCATGTTTTAGACAAGCTTTCTGAACTCTCAACAGTGTTTCAAAGGCTAATTACTTAGCGGGGTAGATCATACTGCCTCATTATTGCAAAAAATGGACAATTTTTGGTAAAGTATTGCTGACAGCAGTTTTGTGTATATTATTAGGAAACTGAAACTCAAGAAGATACTGGTTTTTATGTCTTCCTTGAAACATTTCTTCATTGCTGTTACCAATGGGCTTTGAATTGCACAACTAATTAGCTGTACTGAAGCATTCTGCTCTAAGAGTTACTTCACCTTCTTTTCTTGTTTGTCATCCACCTGTTACAGCTTGTGTTTTCAAACTGTGAATGCTCTGGGACACAGGTTGGCACACACCATATGTTTATGCAGCATCTACTACAATGAGGCCCCAACCTGGCTGAGGATTACCTGTGCCAATATTCATTTGAGTAATTATAAACCCTAGGCCTGTGAGAGTTCTTTGAAAAACAAAAATGCGCTGGAGCAAATGATGTAAATATTTTCCTCAGCTTCATTGATGGGATCTATTTAGTCAAATGTTGCATAAATTAACATAGGTAGCACAGTTTATAAGACAGATGCTTTTGCAAGAAATCAGAGCATCAGCTTAGAACAGAAATTTCTTTCTTGGGGGAAATCCCAAAGATTTTATAATTACTTGTGCTTCAACAGTGACAAATCAATATTTCTGGATATTTTTCTTCAGGTTGGATTTGAAAAAAACATGTTTTTTGGAATACAGAATATATCTTTAATTATCTCAAATGGCACAATGCACATTAAATGAATGTTACGTTATTTAAAATAAAATATTATATGGAAAAGCTAAATTATCACATTTTCACTAAATCAAGCAGATATAAACACAGAGTTCCTTGGTTTTCCAGCATAAAATAATTACAAACAGTCCCATCATGAAATGTTTCAACATTTGCAAACTTCATTTCTGATCAAGTAGCATCAAAATCCGAAGACGGAGACAGAAACAAGATACATCTCTCCTGATGTTATGACTCAATGAAAATAATCTAGGTGGTTCAAGGGAGATGTAAATTGCAGCAAATATTTGAACTTTAAGATCTACAGTTGAGTAATAACTTTCTACCTTTTGTATTAGCAGAAAATCTTGCTGTTATTGGAAAAGGTACTAGAAAGATGGAAAAAGATTGTGTAAATCACCACCACATTTTCCCTCACTGTGATGCTGACGTGTGTTTATTAGGTTTTGATTCCCAGCCATATACATTTCATGTATAATTTTGTGTTAAGCCACAGCTCCCCAAGCTGCAGGTTTTGTAGTTTTTTTATTCATGGACACTTTTACATGGTGAGAGCTGGAGTTTCCTAAGGATTATTTTAACTTGCATAAGCTGTGGTTACCAAAGTGCTATAGACCAGCTGAAAACTAAGAAGCATGTGTTCTGAACTTCCCATTTTCAAATTACTCTTCATATTCTTGTCCCACCTCAATAACATCCATACAGCATGAGGAAATGGTGTATGTATAAAGTCAACATGGGCTGCAGGGCTCCCCATGAAAAGAAATTATCAGTGAGGCTTACTGCTAGCTTGGTCAAGTGACACGAAGCATCTGAAATGACCCTTGTTAGTAAGAACTGTACCTGAAGATATGAGTGCAAAAAGACAAGGGAATTCACCAGCTAATACGCCCACAGCTCTGCTAAGTCACCTCTCCTGTACAGACAAGACTAGATCCTTCAGTCAGTCCCCACATCAAAAGACTGTAGAGGTAAAGTGAACTTGGACTACACTCAAACATTGCTGCTCTTCTTCATATATATACACACACACACACACACACCCATGCTAGGTGCATCCTAGGGTATTATATTGTACCTCCCTGGCTGTTTGGCTAAATTTATGCCTCCTCTCTTGTGGAGAGACTTTTATGGGGGTACAAGTGCACAGGTGCTACAAGGAGCAATATTGTCCATCCCCTCCTATTTCTGCTCAGAAGCAGAGAACAGACTAGCCATGCTCTTATCAGATTAGCTCTAAGAAAATAGAGACACATTGTTTCATAACTCCAATGTCTTCATTTGTCCAATACAGAAGGTGTTCAATGTTGATACCATCTTTGGTACCTGTAGTTCCAATGCCGAGATGGCTTAAGTCATAAATGACTTCAATGAAATGGCATCCCATTTACCATTGGGCTTGTTTTGTATTTTGATAGTAATCTAAAAAAGGGTAGAATCAGAGAAGAGAAGAGAAGAGAAGAGAAGAGAAGAGAAGAGAAGAGAAGAGAAGAGAAGAGAAGAGAAGAGAAAGCAGGTTCATCAATGTGTGTAGCTGTTACTCTAATGGCTCTCACAAAAGCCAGTTTGTACCATTAATGTGCAAAGCTGGAGATTTAACTCACATCATGGTGATCACTAAGAAAGCATTAGAGCTCTATCATAATCCTTGCCTCTAATGATTTCAGAACAAGAAGGGTACAATAAACTAAAACCAGCCAACCAAACAAATAAAAAACAACCCAGCCCTGAGTAGACAAATTGCAAAAGACCTGCTATAACAGAAATTCTGGAAATGTGAAAGACTGCTGGAGAAAATCTAAATAGCCTAAATAGCCTTTCACACTAAATCTGAAAACACAAGATGTCAGTGAAAAGATAGGTAGACAGAAATTCTGAGCTATCAATCTGAAATGAATCTGAGGCAAAACAGAGAAACTACTGGAAGATCCAGGATTAATCCCTAAGAAAGCAGGTACAGCTTGCAGAGTAAATTAAGTTACCCAATGAAAAATGAAGTTTGCAGAATGTGAACCAGTCTTCTGAGGTAGACATATAAGCCAGCTATGAAAAAAAAAGACATCAGAGGGAAAAGACCAATGAAAAGCCAAGTCAGAATCCGCCAACAACAGATAGAGCTGAACGCAGTGTGGCAAACACCACAAGCCAAGATGATACCAAGTGTTGGAAAGGGAGGCACACTCCGTATTGGATTACACTTACCAGAGTTTACAAGCTCTGGCACCACACTTAAAGCATGGACACAAAGGATGACCAGAGCAGTGGACAATTTTGCAGCCAAAAGCTAAGGGTTATAAATCTGAAAACTAATGGGACATGAACACTGAGTCCACAAGCAAAGTGGAAATACAGCACTGGAGGAAAAACCACATGCATGAAAGGTAAAAGGTTGGAACTCAGAGAGTATAAACAAACAGTAAATGCAGAGAAGAAAACATTGTATAGAGGGGAACATACCCAACATCCAGTTATGAGTGTAATAGGTCTTTTGTCTCCTCCATTGTGAACTTTCAGTAGAAGTCTGAGGAATTAAATAACCGGAAAAGTTTGAGAAAGTCTTGCAGGAGACAGGACTATGCTCAGCTGAAGACCAAGTACATGTGGAAAAAGTTAGAAAGATCTTTAGCCTATGGCTGGAGTTGAAATAGGAGCCAGCTAGTCTCATTGGGAGCTGTAGAGCAAGCTAAAAAATGGCCAGCTTTGCTATATTGGCAATATATATGGGACTTCACCTACGTATAGAACTAACATAAGTACTAAATAAATCTGTGAAAGGGAAACATTTTTATTACCTACCAGGGGATAAATCCTTGGAAGAATGGCACAAAGCCCAGCTAGTAGGCTTTGCCAGACCTGTGCTGGGCCAATGTGACTGTCTCTGCATTGTCCTCCCAGATGCAGGAGCACGGAGGAGTGCGGTGACACCAGGCTGGCTCCAGACCCAGTCCTCTGGGCCCCACAGATTGGCAGCAAGGAAGAGCTGAGGAAGAACGACTGTGTTCCAGTTAAGGTAATTAGAGCTCGTCTTGTATTGTCTGGGTTTCTTCTTTTAAACAGAGTCTCCTAGAGAGTTTCCACAAAAAAGGGACAGCTGTGTGGAAAAGTTGGGGGTTTTTATTTAGGAAAAGGTTTTTTAGGTATAGCTTATCTTTCAGCCAAAAAGGGGAAGTATCAGACAAAGTCATCTTATACTTGCATAGTAAACATACCTTTGGCATGTGTGCTGTACAATAGATTTGCTTACTGTGAGACCATCTGATTTACTGGGGTTGATGTCAGACAGCCAGGTAGATTTGAAACATTTTGTCAGAAAAAATGCAAGATTGCTTAGACAAAGATGCTACCTCTGGCTCAAAACCAGCATTTGCCTGAAGATCCTTGAGGTGCAGTAGAATAGTCTGGTGCTACACCAATGTATGCTTGTGTCTAAACATGAGTCAGCAGTGTGTGCTGGCATGCTGGACTTATTAACAAAAACACAGCCAGTTGATCAAGGAAAGTGATTATTCACCTTTCTCTGGTAATCATTAGACCACATTTGGAATACTGCTCCCAGTTTTGGTCCCCAGTACAAGAAAGACACTGGTAAAGTGGCGTGACTTCAGCGGAAGCTACCAGAATGGTCAGGGCTGGAGCACTTGCCCTGTGAGCAGAAGCTGCAGGACCAGGGTTGGTTCAATCTGAAGACAAGATGACTTTGGGGGCACCTAACAGCAGCCTGCCCGTATCTACAGGGAAGTTAGCAAGAATACAAACCCTTGTTAAGGAGGTACATGGTAGATGGAAGAGAGACAACAGTCCCAGACTGAAAGAGGGGAGGTTCCAATTGGGTCCAAGGAAACAAATTGTTCAAGACTGTCCATGAGGACAGCCAAGCACTGGGACAGGCTACCCAGAAAGTTGTGGAGTTTTTGCCATGGAGGTTTTAAAGACCTGACTCAACAAAGCCCTGAGCAACCTGATCTAAATGCAACTCTGCTTTGAGCAGGATGTTGGAGCAGATGACCTCCTGAGGTCCCTTCCAACCTTGAAGATCCCATGGAAGGCCATCTTCCAAGTTCTCACATTCTCAGCATTGGGTTATGTGAGCCACTGAATATTTCCCATTTTCTTAAGGAAGGTCTGAGTGCAGAATGAGTGCATGAAAAGTGTTGCAAATTATAATGTGGAAAAACACAACAATTCCGATTCCAAAATGTTAATGGTGACTGGGATTAATAAAAGGATGTCTTGATTGATAGCAGAAAGACTTACAATTGTGACTTTTAGAAAATCTCTAGCTCTTTGGGCAGTCAGATCATGTTTTGTTTAGGAGCCAGTGTTGATTTAAGATTCTAACAGGAATGGTCCAGGTCTTAAAATTTTGGCCTTAAGTTCACATAGTCCATATTTTCACTTTAAAGGTCTGTATCTGATTAGTCCATCATGCATTTTCCTGTATTCTCGAATGTTTAATAATGAATGATGGAGAAAGCTGCAGGTCAGACTAATTAGTCTTTTTGAGTGTGTGTGTGTGTGTGTGTACATTAGCATTCCTGAACTGTCTGTTACTGTTTAATTAAACCCACAACATACTTCTTTACATTGATTCAGCACCATGCAGGTGTTCCAAGTTCAGCTATTCAAAGTTATGATAGACATCTAAGTCAGATGCAAATCAGAGGACCAAAGTTAAATGACTAATTTCCTTGTATAATCCATGAAGAAAAGTAGATACTTCCACAAAAGGCAATCAGAACATCATTAGCTCATCTATATTAACTTGTATAGCCCATTAGCTACCTCCTGGCTGACATTTGTCATAACCCATTTCAGAGGATAGCTAGTGTTACTGCTCTACATGGTAGCAAATGCCCCAATTAGAACAGGCCACGAATTTTCCAATTAAATGGAATAGGTGTGAGAGGCTTTGCTGGAAAAGTGCCATATACTTGATGAAAATCATCAGGCTCAATATTCTTTTTTTTTTTCCTGAAATACAGCAGGAAGCCCTTCCACATAGAGGATCGGTACACTGCAAACCTAATGAAGAGAAACAAAAGTTATTACTATAGGCAACATGATTACGTGGATACTGGAGGACAGACCTCTGCTAGCAGGTTATATATCCATAGCTTCCATTTCACCCAGAAATCAATTCATGTTGATAGAGTGTGTACATTTTCCACAAACTCTGGAGGTGGGTTTCATCTCAAGTATCTTTAGACACCTACAACATGTATGGATGTATCAGAGCTGCTCTGTTAGTCTCCCTTTATTGTCAGCAGGGAAAAGCAGGTACCAAGAAAAATGATTCATCTGACCTGTTTTAGAGATCTGCTGAAGGATGAGATGACTCATACTTCAGCAAATTGTATTAGTCTCCACTGATAAGAAAAGAAGTTTAGACAAGTAGCTCAGGTGCAAGTAAATCCCACCCAAGAAAACAACACTGATCCACAAGTCTGGAATCAACAGAAGTCTTCTAATAAAAGGGACAAGCAGCCTCATTCCTGCAGAAGAGCCAGATTTGCAATGCCCCGGCTTCAGAGATTATTAAAACAAAACCAGAAAAAAAGCAGTATCACAGTACTATGATCAAAACCACAAGTCATACATTTAAAAATCAAACTTTTCTACATGTTGAAGGTCTTCTTATATTGGTAAAGCCAAGGGAGATGAGAACGATCATGTCTTTTTCAGAATCTTTATATACCTCAACCATATTATAGCAGCTTTATATCCCTGAATCTTTATTTGGCCTCCAACCAGTCCAGCCCCTTCTGAGTAGTATCACCCTTCCATTAACATGCAAAAGTATAGTTTGCGGCAAGTAGATAAAAAGAAGGAAAACTTCCTTGGAGCTCCCCCTGCTTCTCCCTGGGATGGTAAAGTTTCTCCAAATCTGAAATTTAAAGGGTACTATTCTAAGCAGCAAAGAGTTCACAGCCAGTTCACAAGTTCACAGCCAGCCT
>NW_008824108.1:513711-516663 GCF_000699105.1 Pygoscelis adeliae | reverse complement strand
ATATTTACAGATAACTTTATTTCCTAGAGCCTTTCCTGAGGAGTTATGTAATTTGGTGAAAATCTGCCTTGCTTTCTGCCTCCTTTTCCTTCTTTTTTTTTTTTTTTTTTTTTTTTTTTCAAACAAAAACTTAGTTTTGTCTCTGATGGCTATAGAGGAAAGTTAACAAACTTGATTGGGAGAAAGTGCTCAGCCACAATTGAAAGAAACACGCTCAGAAGTCCCATAGCTTCCCTGGCTGCCTGTAAGGCTGCCAGGCAGTCTCCCAGTCCCAGAGCTCAGCAGCACAGCTTGCCTAAGCCCTCTGTCCTCCTCCTGTAGTGCTCAGCTCAGCTGTAAGATTAATTCCAGCTGCGCAGAGCGACCCTCGGGGTCATCACAGCCTCAGCACTACATAATGATGAAAGAAGGGACATGAAATGAGTAGGTGGAGGCTGCAGGGGGAAATGCACACACTCCAAAAGAAAAGGGAAGCCAAAATAGTAGGGATGGGCAATCTGACAGAATAACAGTGTGGTCACTGAAGCAAAACGTGACACAGTATGCCCAGAAAGCTGGGGAGGAAAGGAAAAAAATTGCCCTGTCTGTGTCCACTTAAAGAAAACAGTAGCAATGCAGAGCTCTGGGTGCAACAGAGGGAGCGCAACAGCCACATGGAGAGGTCATCGCCTTCCCCACGGCTGAGAGGAATAATCAGAGAGCACGAACTTTCAGCAAAAGGGAGGTCAAAGCTCCTAGCAGGTTCAGCCTTTCAACAGATGATGACAATGATGATGAACATTCAGCAAACTGCAGGCTGGTCTAGAAAAACAGCAGGAAGTTTCTCAATAATTTCTTCTGGATCTTCTTAATAAAGAGAAATAAAGCTTCTTTTCAAATACCATAGTCACAGAAGAATGATGAAGAGTAGCCTTCTTTCTAGAGGACCAAGTGAGGGAGAAAAAGCTGCCGTTCTGGTTTCTCACAAATTAGCACATGGGCATCAGAATAACAATGCAAGCACCTCCAAAGGTAATTACCCTTTTTGACCTGAGTGGCTAATCAACATATTGAGGCTGTGGTCACACATCCTGATCTGGCTGCAGCAGAGCCAAGTGAGGAAGCTGCCAGCCCCAGCTTGTTCCCCGCTGTCTGCCACCACCACTTTGCTGGAGGTTACTGACTTGTGGACCCACTGGCATAACTATTCAGACAAGCGCTCTCTGCTTCAATAAAAACAAGCCAGGTGAGCTGAAATGCCATACATATTAGGTCTTCGCTAGGTTGGACTGTTGCAACTCAGCTGGGTCTTGAGGTGATCACCCAAGCAGTCACACCAGCAGTGCTGGGACTCTCAAACCTCAGCTACCTTTGGTCAAGGACTGTTTCTGTATTGAGAACGGAGACCAACCCTTTCCCCCTCGTGTTGTTGGATTCAAACATCTCCAAGCCTCTTCCCTGACAACACTCTCCCTATAAACTGTCTCAACTGTTTTCCCAGGTCATATTAAAAATCTTTCTCTGACTTTCTGCTGCCTTGGCTGTCAGCTTCTCTGGTGTTTCTGCTGTCTCCAGCCTGCCCCCTCCCTGGTAGCTTGTCCCACAATGCCCATCCTCCAGCAGAGCCTTCCTCCCACGTAGTTCAGATCCCTGCAGCTGCTGTGTGTTTTGAGTTATGACTCAAAAGTTCCCAGTGCTTCGGTTGTCTGCTCAGTAAAGGAGCTTAATTCCTTTATGGCAGGGTGGCAAAGTGCATGGGTTCTTCAGGGAAATAGTAAATTAGCTGGTCCTTGCTCTACATTGAAACTAGGCACAGAGAATTACCATAAGGTAGACATTTAAGTAGCTCGCCAGTCCAGGAGGTACGGTGGGCTAGGTTTTGGGAAGGGACACTCTGAGAAAGGTGCATGGGGCAGTCCTGTGTTTAAGAAGTCTTTCCCATCCCTCCCTGTGGTCTCATCCCCCAGCCACTGATGGTTGGCTTAAAGGAAAACAGACTGGTTTTGAACTGTCCTTTCCTTGTGTCTGAAGTAAAGCCTTGTGGCTGAAAGGCAGCTTCTGCCACGCCTGCTGGCACCCATCAGCCTGAGCCCACCGGTGTGGGACCAGCCTGAACAGGGTTTCCCCCAGCTCCCCGCACTACAATATGTACCTTTAATGTAAGTCTCTGGCTTGTGATTTCACTTTCAAATGAGACACACAGTATAATTAGAAGTGACAGCAAGAGATATATATCCTCACAGAGGTGCATGCTATTAAATATTACAGTTGATTTCTCCCCAAAATTTTCCAGCACTGGTGTTTGCTGAGTTGCTTGCTATATCTTGGTTGGTATGGTTTAGCTAAGAAAACCCATATGAAACCCATAGTGAATGCACACAATTGTAAATGAGGCAGAAATAATCAATAATTCTGTTTTCTTCTCATTTTCTGACGTGTTTGTATCTCCTGGCCTCAGTCCATGTTTGGTGTGAGAGGCTCCACGTTTGTATTGGGTTTGCATGGCAAGGTTTTGGTAGCAAGGGGGCTACAGGGTTGCCTTCTGTGAGAAGCTGCTAGAAGCTTCCCCTATGTCCGATAGAGCCAATGCCAGCCAGCTCCAAGACAGACCCACCACTGGCCAAGGTCAAGCCCATCAGCAATGGTGGTAGCGCCTCTGGGATAACATATTTAAGATGGGGAAGAAACTGCTGTGCAACAGCAACTGCAGCTGGAGAGAGGAGGGAGAGTATGTGAAACAACTGCAGACACCAAGGTCAGTGAAGAAGGAGGGGGAGGAGGTGCTCCAGGCACCCGAGCAGAGATTCCCCTGCAGCCCGTGGTGAAGACCACGGTGAGGCAGGTTGTCCCCCTGCAGACCGTGGAGGTTAATGGTGGAGCAGATACCCACCTGCAGCCTGCTGACGACCCCACACCAGAGCAGGTGGATGCCCAAAGGAGGCTGTGACACCATAGAGATCCCACAGGCTCCTG
>NW_008824108.1:508203-513544 GCF_000699105.1 Pygoscelis adeliae | reverse complement strand
GGAGCAGGGGAAGAGTGTGAGGAGTCCTCCCCCTGAGAGGAAGGAGCGGCAAAGTCAACGTGTGGTGAACTGACCGCAACTCCCATTCCCCGTCCCCCTGTGCTGCTGGAGGGGAGGAGGTAGAGAAAATCGGGAGTGAAGTTGAACCCAGGAAGAAGGGAGGGGTGGGGGGAAGGTGTTTTTAAGATTTGTTTTTATTTCTCATTATCCTACTCTGATTTGATTGGTAATAAATTAAACCAATTTCCCCAAGTTGAGTCTGTTTTGCCTGTGACGTAATTGCTGAGTGATCTCTCCCTGTCCTCTCGTGCCCTGATCCACAAGCCTTTCATCATATTTTCTCTCCCCTGTCCAGTTGAGGAGGGGGAGTGATAGAGCAACTTTGGTGGACACCTGGCGTCCAGCCAGGGTCAAGCTACTACAATGATGCACGACAAGGGACCACGGGCAGAAAGCACTGAATCTTCTGCCATGGGATTTCTTACCCGGTTTCTCAAGTTCATATAAAGACTGAGCTGTTACCTGAACTTTCGGGTTTTCTCAGAACTGAATGAAATTTCTCAGACTTCTGCAGTGCAGTCATCATTATTCTTTGTCATTGTGTAATCCCTCTTTGCTGAATGCAGCCCTATAAAGCTGTTCACCTCTAGTTCCCATTTGTTTTTTATAAAGCCTATTTTCTTGAAAGGTATCCTTGTATTGACAGCATGTAGCATTTTCTACCTGAGATCTTTTTCATTCCGACCTGAAAACTTAATGCTCATCTCTCTGTTTTTTTAATCTTTCAAGCTGTATCAACGGAACATTCTCCCTTGTTTTCCTCAGCAATTTTTGCAACTATTTGGCTTTGATCTTTCTGTGATTGTTATAAGATCAGGGCCAGGAAAACTTCAAACAACATACAGTGGTTCAGTGGTTTGAAACAGAGTTAAATTAGAACTGTATTTTTAAATACACAGTTTGTATGAGTTTCAATGAAGCTCAATGAATTTTACTTCTGTATTTGTTTACTTTTGGTTTTATTCCATTAATCAACTCATGAAAAATTTTACTGAGCACAGGTCAATAGCTAAACTTGTTATCAGTCAGGTGTAAAAATGTAAAATCAATATAATCACTTTCTTGCTATCCTTCTCTCTTAAAAGCACAGAGGGAAAAAACATAATGGAAAATATAACAAACAGCATAGCATGTACGGGGAGAGAGGGAGCCAATGCGTGATTGTTCCTTTTCATGCCCTAAAAGCCTTTCTTCTTCCAACTTCTGCTATCCCAACTCTACTACAAGAGAAACTTGTCCCTCTAGGGTTGCCCCTAAACTATGGGAAATGTGTAGCCACATGCAACTAGCAGTAAGGCTGCAAGTGTTTCTCCTAGAGAGATTCTATTCCTGTTGGGGAGAAAGGAGTGGTGGTGCTCTTCAATCTAAAAGAGAGTACTTGAGTGAAAGGATGGCTGACCCTAGGCTAAACTAATTGGTCAGTGTGAGTGGGTACTTGCCTGAGTAAAAGGTTTCCCATACTGGGCTCAGCTCTAGCAACTGGTTTCTGGTGGGAATCTGCAAAAATATAACCATGCCTGATGAAGTCTGGCAACAGCACGCTCAGTCCTTCAGCATGCACGTTGTCCTCGGGTAGTTACCTATGGGACGGAGCGGTCTCCGTAGCCCCACACCCCCAATGGTGTTGCCGGTACTAGTGTTTCTAGTGTTCCTCAGTCATAAGAAGTAGCCTCGATAGGAGTCAGCGTCAGGTTTTATAGAGCACTTGGCCACTGGCCAAGCCTACTATTTGTTTTTTTTTTCTGCTAGGTAAAATCCTCTTCCCACCTTCCACCCACCCTCAGCTTGGAATGATATCACCATTACAAGCTTCACATTAATTAATTCACTTTTGTAACACAGTTTTTCTTCCAATACTCACTATCCTTCAGTGAAATGTTTCTGATATGGATTTTCTCTGGCATTAACCTGACAGCAAGAAATCCAGGTGAGCACATAATAACATGGCATGCTGACTGAAGTCATGATCAACCTGACTTCCAACCTCTAAATTCAGCTAGATACCCCCACCTACTTTGTGAATCTCTTCTGGGGACATTGATCTTTTGAACACAAACACAGTGCATAAATGTTAAGCACATCTGCACTGACATGGTCTTGTGTTTGCTTAGCTCACCCTCTAAAGTGTTCATAGTGCCTCATCTGCAGATTATGCACACACCAGTCTACCAAGGCAAGATGACTCCATGCTTGAAAAATCCCAGGCTGCTGTCTTGCAGGAGCCAGTATGCCTGATGCACATGTATCTTTTCCTAATTCTACCTGTCCACTGAGCTTGAAACTGCCTTTGATAAGAGAAGGCAGAATGAAAGCAGCATGGAGTGCAAGAGAAGCAGAGCTTCTGAGTGCTGCTAAACTTTTACCAGCTTGTAAGGTATCTCCTCAAATCAGTACTGGATGTGTGCTGAACAGGGCGAATAAACATTACCACACGTTGAGCACCTTGACTACCATGCAGCATCTTCTACGTAGAGTGCATATCACATGTGAGAAACACACCATTTAATACAAGGTCTATATGTGATTTATATGACCTCTGGCAGGTACCTTTCACACCAGAATTTAATTTGCTGTTACAGATCTTTACATGGAAATACAAAGTAATAAAATGTTAGCATCAAGATCTTGGCAAGATAAAAAAGTAAAATACATATGTTTGTATTTTTATTATATTACTTAATGCATTAAATTGTTAGTAAAAGTTCTTACATTATTTTGTTTGCCATTAAATCATTTATGATATTAAGATATTGCTTCTTTTTTATTTCTTTGTACTGTTTTTTTCTTCATTTCAGACTCATTCTAAAAATGGAATTTCTTTCACTAGAGGGTTTTAGGAACAGGTTATACAAATGTGTGTTAGAAACTTGCTAAGTAGAAATGATCCAATCTGTTCTGCAGAAGGTTGCAATAGAACAGTGATTGCCACCATAGGAAAAGTTTCATCCAATCTTTACTGCTACAACTTTCTGTATCTCCTCCCCTCTCCCACTGCTTCACTGTTCCTCTCCTCTTTTTTTTTCCTCCCCTGGGTTTGCTGCCACTCACTCCCTGGCCCCTACCCAGTTGCTAACACTGATAACACCAACTTTCTAGCCAGTGCTGGGACTCCTGCTTTCTTGCCCAAAACCTAGATAGCTGCCACTACCTCCTGCTCCTCTGCCTTGGCTCTTGCCCCCTCTTCACACTCTCTGTTCCCCATCAGCTCATTTCCACAGGCACAGCAAAGGCCCAAGCTAAAAAGCCTGCATGGACCCAACTGACTGCAGCCTGAGCTACCTGTGCTGGCATGGAGCTGAGGGCCAGCAAAGCCAGTTAGTCCGTGCTTTATGCTTGGTGCCTCCTCCTAGGTAGGAACTGCAGGAGCTGGGAGCAGGTGGATGACCATTTTTCCTTCCATGACTACAGAGTGCTGTATGTGATAGATGAATAAGTATTTATGAACTCAACATGGCATTCCTAGTTCAGCAGCATTCAATATACTTTTTTCCTATTCTATATAGAATGAAATACCCATTCCATAGAAGGTATCTCTTGGAAAGGTATAGGACAAGGGCAGCACACAGCTTCCAAAACTTACCAGAACTAATTACTCTTTAATTCTGGTTTTATCATCTCACACTTTTGTGTCACGATATTACATTTTTTTTCTGAGCTCCCAGTGTCATGAAATAAAAATAAAAAAAAAATAAAATCAAGTCCCCCCGATTGAAGTGAAAATTCACTTTGAAGGCTCAAAAGCTTGAAGATGGATTATAGCAGAAGTTGTTTTATTATTGCAAAGATTCACTATTTTTAAAGCAACCACAGAGCTCTTGGCAGGCCCAGCATGAACAATTTTGGACGGTTTAGGTTTGGCAGAATCGTAATTCCTCTTTATACACTGACCTGAGGGACTGGCACCCATAAAACCTCTCACAACTCCAGGAAAATGAACTGTCCTGTAGAAGTGACAACCATAGTAGCTAGAATGACCATTTTTCCAGGTGCTTTTATCTTCCTGAAAAGCTCATCAGTCTCATCTACAGAGCAATACTAAAGCTTCCTTCATATGCTGCCTTCATGCCTTCACCCCAGTTGGTTGGAATTGTCTTTTGACTATATACTTGCATGCGGGAGGCTTCTAGCTCGAGGTCCAACCAGAGTACAAATAAGAGATACTAATGGCAAAATAGTTCTTTATGATCAAATATGATATTGACTTTTAAGTTTTATATGACTGATTGGACTTAGGAAAATAAACCATATCCTGGTCTCCATCTGGAAAGTGGTAAAGGACCATTAATCTTCTATCCCTTACGCACGATATCATTCCGTTGCATTGCTTCTCTATCACAGAAATAGACTGCATATCTAGCATCCAAGATTAGATAATTTTTCACTTAGAAACTGAATGTTTAGAAGGATACACATGACAAAATTATACTTCTCAGCAGGCACTTTTCATATACAGAGGCAATAATCCTTATTATTTCAGTACAACTGAGTGTATTATTTACAGACTGTTGAAAATTCTAGAGGATAAAGAGATGATATGGAAATTGCCATGGTAAATTATGACATGTCTTTAACCAAGGACTCCTACCTTCTCTTCTGCTCCCAAGAGAACGTAAAAGATGCAAAACCTATCTTTCAATGTAATGTAATGCAGTGAAATGCAATGTTTTCTCTATTTAAGGGAGCCAGTAGTTGGAAAATCAGTGCAGAACCACCTGATTCCTCACTATAATTTAGTTGGCAGCAGTGTGCAGAGCTCCATGGGAGTAAGATTTGTTTGGGCTAGTGACACGAAAGGGATTCAGCAAGTGGGTTCATACACAGCATGAATCCACACGCCAGAACACTCTTGGAGGGGAGAAACCAAAACAATAAACCTCACCTATTAGCTGTGTAGTGTGACTAACAGCAACAGTCCTCAGGTAAACAACATTTGCACAATGGAAAAGGAACTAGTCTATAACAACTGCTTTTTCTATGCACAAAGTCACTCTGTTTAGCCTTTCTTAATCTCCCAACAGTGCTGGGAGGAAGGGCTGTATATAATGAACTGGCTTAGTGATTGGTACACAGGCTAAAAGGAGACTATGCTGAGAGATACAGGATCGTTTGGTTGTACACTGTCATGTGTCCCACTCAGTTTCAGCCATGATCTGGCCTAAACTTGGGGTGATTTGGCTAAGCAGAGACTTCAGGTTTTGATCATATATACCTTAGTATCATGGGACGGTGGAGATTATGTCTTATAATAATTCTGCACGACTGTGGAGAATTCGTGCCTTTA
>NW_008824108.1:488949-508179 GCF_000699105.1 Pygoscelis adeliae | reverse complement strand
AAAACAAACGAATCGTGTGTAATATAGCTGTTGAAAGAAAGGTTATTACTAATAAAAATAAAATTACTAGGGCCGTGTGAGCAAATATGGGAACAAATGCATACCCATATGGAAAGTCAGCACTAGAGCTGAAAGCTTATGAAAACACCTGCATCTAAATTTTGACCTTAGACTTTTCTCCTTGTTATATTTCCCCAGGCTTAGCCAAAATCTGCAAATAAACAATCCAATCAAACTGCAGGACTTCTCCAGGAATTCACTGTGTCCATCTGTTTGTGAATCAGTAACAGGCAGAATCAAGTAAACAATAAATACATGAAGATACAAATAATAAGACTTTACTGGAGGAAAAAAAAGCATAGCTTCTCATGCCAGGAATGTGGTGTGTATTCTAAAACTGGCAGTATTTTTTACATTTATTCTGGGAGAAGGAAAAAGGCAGCAGCTCAGCAGCCTTTTGTGATTTCTTAACAGACACTTCGTAATTTATTGTTTATTGACTTTATATTTCTTCCATAGAGCAGAATTTATGTAACTGTTCTTTATGTTATTATAATTTCCTCCTAGTTTGAATGTTCACAGTGAAAGGGGTCCCATGGAGTTTAAAAGAAGCTTCTTAATTCTGTCTGAAAAGTTGTTAGCTATTACTATTAAAAGAAACATTTATGAGGAGATACTGAAAGATTTTGAAAGGATTTTTAGGGTGAAGAAGAAAATACTAAAGGAAGAAAATCTACAATTATATTAAAAAGTTGCTACAGTGAAGACATATTTTTATCTCGGTACCACTGAGGATGCTACAAGAAAAAGTTTAAATTGAAGCAAAGGGGAAAAAATTGTTTCTCTATTTGTTCACATTATGAATTTAACAGCAGCCGCGGTATCATTGCTGCTTTCTCCATGTAGCCACTTTTATCCTGCTGTTCAAGCCATTCTCAGGAAGGGCTCTTTTTCTGCAGTTCACCTACTGCCAGGTTGCTCCTTCTTCCCCATGCACTCCCAGAGACATTCTTCACTTCCCAAGTGGTCCCAGCTATTCATGCTATTCAAAGGCAGCTCAGAAGTGTAGACAAACTGAAATGTTTTATCATGGATGAGGGCAAAGCAGCTAAAGTAGAAGGCAGTACAATTCAATATTTTGATGGTACTGAGAATGGAAGGTGCTGTTGGGAAGGGATGGTGAAAAGGAGTTTTGGATGGGCAAGTTTTTTGATGAGGGAAGGAAGTCTGGAGACTTAAGCAATGGACAGGATTAAGGAAGACAAAGGCCATTCTCAGGCTTTCAGGGAGATTTTGTGTGAGGGGATTGGGAGGTTTTCTTCTCTGAGATGCTGTTAGTGGAGACATCTTCCTCTTCTCATCCCCTCAGTCCTTCAGTGTCACCCATATAGATTTCTCTTTCCTAGCACTGCAGGGACTCCCTGTTCCCAGTCTAGTCTTCCTTGAGGGTCTCTGTTGTGCTTTACCCGGGCAGGCAGCTAAACACCACACAGACATTTGCTCACTCCCGCCCCCCCTCAGTGGGATGGTAAAATTCATGGGTTGAGATAAAGACAGTGTAAGAGTAGAAGAAAGGAAAAGGGAAAATAATAATAATAATAATAATGATAAAAGAATATACAAAACAAGTGATGTACAATGCAATTGCTCACCACCCACCGACCGATGCCCAGCCAGTTCCCGAGCAGCAGTCACCCCTCACCTGGCCAACTGCTCCCTGTTTATATACTGAGCATGACGTCATATGGTATGGAATACCCCTTTGGCCAGTTGGGGTCAGCTGTCCTGGCTGTGCCTCCTCCGAGCTTCTTGCTGGCCGGGCATGAGAAGCTAAAAAGTCCTTGACTAGAGCAAGCACTGCTCAGCAACAACTAAAACATCGGTGTGTTATCAACATTATTCTCCTACTAAATCCAAAACACAGCACTGTACCAGCTACTAGAAAGAAAATTAACTCTATCCCAGCCGAAGCCAGGACAGTCCCCCAGTGTTCTATCTGTCCTTTAGTTAACTATCAGTGTTCTAACTATCCTCTCAAGTGTTCTCTTTCCTCAGTTTCCTCACTTCTTCCACCTCCCATGCCTCTTAAAGAAGGCTTCCTCTCTTCTGAGAAATGTCTGTTTTCCTGTATCATCCACCCAGCTCACCATATGACTTCAGACCAGGAGGAAATGGGCCATCTCCAAATGTGAGGTTGGGACACAATCATCTCCAGCGTTGTCGTTCCAGCTCCTTCTAAGTACTGTGAAGTTTTCCTGGCAATAGCTACTGTCCTGTGCATCCTGATCCCACCCTCAGTTTTAGCAATAGAGGGCTCTGAATACACAATGTGAGGACAGACTGTTCAGACTAAGAAAATATGGTCTAGAAGAAACTAGCATAAGGTATACACTCAGTACATTCAAAATTGCATTCAAAGAGCAGTCAACAAATTTGTATCATTACCTAAGTAGAAGAGTGTATTGGATGAGTCTCTGAAGGGTCTATTCTAAGCATAGGTCCATGTCACAGTCATGTCTGCCTTGGAAGAGAGAATAGCAAGTATGCTTATCACATTTGCAAGCAATCTCTCTCAAGTGAGGAGTGGTTACAAGCATTTCAAAGAACTAAAAAATTAGAGAAATTATCTAAAATATATAACAGCTCAATGGCCTTATGTAGGAACAGTTGACTGTATGAGTATACTCATGTACTATATATGAGTAAAGAAACAATAAAATGAGATTAAGTGTGAAAGACTATTTAGATTTTTTTTCTTTATATCATCATGGATAATAAAAAAAAAAAAGGCCTTAAAGTGAAGAAAAGAAATTTAGGAAAATATTTTCCAATGGCAACTGTAGTTAGGTGCTGGAATAGGTACTTGGGGAGACCAGAAACTCTCCGTCACTGGAGGTGTTTAGCTATTGTTTCCCCCTATTGGCCAGAGGAAGAACAAGATAACCTCTTAACATCCCTTCCAGCCCTAATGTCCATCATGCTATAATCACAGTATTAACAGAAAGCACAGCTTGTTGTTACTTGTGAAATGCATCTCTATTTCATACAATAATACAGCTCAGGAGCAGTGGTTTTTAATTTAAATGCTAGTGTTTCAATTTCATATTCTTATCAGAAAGACAAAGTCAAGACTGAGACCATGCAATCTGGAGAAAATTTATCTTCCGCAATCCAGCATAATATAAATGGTTTTATTTATCTGAACAATAATATAATGTCCTTAATTAAAATCACTCAAACCCTTTCAATAAACTCTTTTTGTTTATCATTAACAAATTTGGCCTGTTTTAAACTAGTAGTCTCCATGAACAATCTCAGGCATGGTTTACCAGTCATTGTGGTCCAGGGACCATTCCCAATGCACAGTTCGTGTGCAGCCCTCTGGTTTGGAGGTTGAGATGGTTTGTTAGACAACAGCCAGTCCAGGCCAGAGGATCTCAGTGCCCAGTAAATTAAACTTGTCTGTTAGCATTCCTTGTATAAATGTCACCTATGTCTTGGCATAGGCATTGGCTTGTATTTCAGCTGATGCTTGTAAGTGTAAATATAAAAAAATCAACATCGAACAAAACAAAATATGCAATGTAAAAGAAGACTTAGGTGTTGAGTTTCACTACAGCAGCAAGTACAATAATCTCCAAAGAATCTGCCTCATCATCTCTCCTACTGCAGTTCAAAAGAAAATCTTCACAGTTTTGTTTATTTTTTAAATCCTATAAATCCCACTCTTATGAAGTGCATCCACTCTCATGAAGAGATTATGAACAAGCAACCACAAGCAAACTTCCTAGATTTGCCTTCAGATTGGAATGTTTTGGCCATCTGTACATAACAGCTTTAAGGAACATTATTCAGCATCTTACTTAACAGCTATTTTTAGAAAGACACATCAACAAAGGCACCCACTGAAAGTATAAACAATAGCTATGAGGAAATGCATTTCAATACCGAGGCTCATGAAGGAAATGTCAGCCCTCACGAAGTGGCTAAGTATACCATAGTCTTCAGGAATACTGCCCACAACACAGTACAGAAGCTGGTGGAGCCAGGACTCATCTGAGGGTCAGCTGCAATAAGTCAGAGCAATTATCCACAGCATGTGAGAGCATCCATGAAGCACTTAGGCTGTGAAAGGTATCTTCCTTGGGGGAACAACCTATAGAGTGAAAGCTGTACTCCATATATAAAGTCACTGTTCTCCACTTCATAATACAAGAAAAAGAAAAAAAAAAAAAAAAAAAAGAGGCAACAAATTCAAAACTGAGGAAAGGAAATGTTCTCTCACAGTCTACAATTGGGCACAGGAGGTGCCACGGCAGGTCACTCAAGCTATAAGCCTACCCAGATTCAAGAGGAAAGGTGACATTTAAATAACCTTGGAAGTTCTTGTTATCATACTCTATTAACTAAAAAATTAGTATCAAGCCACCTGCCTTGCGGTCTACATATATCTCTGTCTAGTCAAGTTCAGGGTAAAACTTAATGCTGCAGAGCGAATTACCCCATGTTTAGGTACTGTCTGATTCCTATATTTTATTCTGAAACATTAATTCCTGGCCACCATCATGATGGTGGACCAAATGGATGTTTCTCCAATCGAGCACCGAAAAGCTTAATGTCTTCTGTCAGGAAACATATTTATAAGTCATGTCACAAGTAAAACAGTCAATACATACTATTAAGAACAAGAACTTTGTGACATAGAAAGAAAATCTTCTAAATATATTTTATATCTGTACTTCAGGTATATATAATTAATTATTACATTAGACACAGCAGATACCAATGCTAGCTTTATCCCTGATACATTTAATATGTTTCTGATTAAATAACTGGTCTACCTATAATTAATTTTGAAATGTAAGCAAACATTCTGTAAATAACAGAAGCCTGTACATTTCTGGTACACCCATCATCATCATCATGGTTTTTGTTGGCTGTAGACAAGACTATCCATGGAAATGCCAATATCATATTACCCTTCCATAGTCTGCTTTGATTACCATTACCAAGCACCTTGCAAACTTTCAGCATAAAATGCCACTGTGTAGCTTTGGAGAAGGATAAAATATTTTTGCGACTCCTCCTCCCACAGTGTATGAAAAAATCCCAGTTCTCAACAGGAGGAAGAAAAAGGATTACATGTCACCATTACCTAGAAGTGAAATATTTATTCCAAGGATTTTGTTTTGATGAAAATTTGTGGTTGAAGTGCTTAGAAAACAAAATGTCATGATCGGCTTGCACATGACAAAACAAAATATCATGACTGGCTTCCTTCTCAGTGAGCCCCAAAGGTTATATTGGACTAAATGTGCATGGAGTGGGAGAGACAGGAGAAAAGGCAGAAGGGATGTCTATTAAGCTGTAGGTCAAATCTTCATTCACCAACGTACTGGTGAGTGGAGTTTTGCAGATGTTCATACCACTCAGGGAAACATGCTGGTCTCCATAGGCTCCCTTTATAATCAATGGAAAGATGTAGAGAGGAGTTTACCTTGGGAGGCTCTGCAGTTACGCCCAAACCACACAACTGTATGATGCAGGACACCACGGCGGGGCTGGTCTCCTGATCAGGAAACAGGAAAAAGCGATAAACTCTCTTCTCATCCAATGAGCACAGTTGGAACTTGACCTAACATGCAAGGGACAAAGTCTTGCAGGTTAGATGGAAGTCTGGCAGACCTGTCTCTCTTATGGGAACCTGAAATACTCATCAGCAAGGCTAGTGGTTAAACTTCAATTTCAGCTCTTCCACCTGCACCCTGACTCCTCCTGCCTTCTCATCCATCATGCTCCCTTATAGGTATATAAGTGATTCCAGTGTACAATAAATTACCTTGTTCCCTAAAACGCAGACTCTTGGGTTACCTCTCTTGTAGAGTATCAATGTTGGCATGAAACTCTTCTCTGGTCTATTCCCAGGCTTTCTCACTAAAAGAACTAGTTGAGTCACACCAGACTGGAGCCTACAAGCAAGTTAACATGTACGCAGTAAAGACAATGAGTGAAAGAGGACCTTAGATTAAGGCAGAATCAAAGCAACTTGACAATATAGTTGAAGCCATAGATGTGGGGATTTACTTCTCCAATAAGTATATGTTTTCTTTACAAAGTCTTGGATCTAGTTTAGTCACAAGAGCTGCAGTAAACTTGCATTTCCCACTTCTTAAGTTTTGAAATGCCATTGCTCTTAGCCTGATTGTGCCTTAATAAAACTGAAAGAGGCCAGAGAAATTTGGGTTTGATTCTCCCATCACTCTAAAAGGGCTTTCAGTGAGACCTCAGCAGATCCCAGTACCCTGTTAGGACATGTAGTAACTTCTGTAAACTTCAGATGATCTTAAAAGAGGGTGAAATAGTGTATAATGAGAGAATGAAAAAGACAACAACGGCCCAGCTGTGCCTGTCACAGCCAGTGGAAAAGCAGAGTTTTGGAGGAACCACAAACACTGTTCTGCTTTGTGTTTTTTCTCTTATATTTTTAAACTCTCCCTCCCCCCATTTTTTCCCCACACAAAACAGGATGTAGGAAAAGACAGGTCAGGGAAGCCTGCTATTTAAGAAAATGCATCCTTTGGATAGAAGGGAAAGAAGAGTATGCAAAAAAAATCCCCATTTATTTATACCTTTGTAAGATAAGCCCTGAGTGTACTGCCACATTTTTCTTTTTTTACTCTTTAATCTACATTACAACACAATTCCTCTTATTGGGATACAGGTCAAAATAGTTTTATATCAGATGGGATCCTAAACCTAAATATTATTTGTAGATATTTTGTAGATATCCAGAAACATCAGAAATCATTCATTCAAACATAATGCACAGCATTTAAATAAAAACACCCTAACAACTACTTGTGCTATCATAAAATAGGCTCAGTTTGCATACCTGAGAATACCAAAGGGCATAATCCGTCAAAGGAGAATAATCCTCTGTTGTGCTATAAACACAAATCAAGGGAGTATAAAACCTATGTAATGTCACAGTTTTATATTAAAACATAAATGTTAGCACCAGGATAGATTTTGCTTTCAAGATACAAATCTGTTTTGCATTGCTTCTGGGTGAGCTCATTACATGCCAGGTCGACTCTAGTTTGGTTTGAGATGGATTTCAGCAAGCAGCTTTCTAACTGTATGAGGGTGATGATGCGTTCAGCTTGCTCTGGCATGAAATCTTTCAATAGTAGAAATTTCCTGGCTTGGTAAAGACTGTAGACCTCCCCAGGAAAATTGTGTGCTTGCTCAGCCTGCATGGCTTCCACCGGTAGCAAAATTTTCACAAAGCATAAAATCCTGGACACTGTGATGTGAATTACAGTTTGGAACAGGAAGAAAATACATTGACCCAAATTGATTGAAGTTAGAGCCCCAAACTGAATCTCTACTTTAGAATTTGAATTTTAGAAAGTTGTATCTTTACATAACTCAAGTATGGTATTATACTTGTAACTGTATAGCACATAGTAATGCAGACAAATGAGGAACATGGAATATTGATATCAGCTTTGATAGATTTGGGTTATGAGGTATTAAAGCCAGCTTTCAACCTCTTTTGGGGAGATCAAAAGTGCAGCAATAGCACAAAATTGTTTATTAACTGTCCAAAGCATCTCACAATGTGCTTGTGTTACAACCTGCACATCAGTTTTATCTCTTCAGATCCTAATCCTCTACAACGTTGAAAGACCACTATGCAGTCTTCTAAAGAAAATGACCTAGATGGAAGATGAATTGTTTAATTTGCCCTACATGAAATGTCCCTTCTGGGCTTATGTAGATATCATCTTGTCATATAGATTCCTTTCCTACAGGTTGGCAGCTGGGGAGGAGGAAGAACAGAAAAAAAAAAGATGTGAGATGAGAAAAGCTCAACCTTGCCCAATCTGAAGTCAATGAAACTTTAAAAATCCTGACCAAAAGCAATATATAATATGGTTAAAAAGGAAATAAGAATTATTCTACTTGAAAAACTTGGAGTTTTCTACATTTGTTACTGTTTCACCCTGTGATTCTTCAGAGTGAAGGGCAAGGGCAAGGGCAAAAGCAAAGGCAATGGGAGACAGAAAGAAAAAGAAGGATTAGGGGAAGAGAAGGCTGTTCTTCAATGGCCCATAGTTCTTTCAGTTGTCAAGTTTCTGATAGGGGTGTAGGGTAGGGTCTGGCAGAGTCTGATCTGGTAAAGGCCAAGGGAACTAACCCAGGGCACTGAAGAGAGGACATCTTGTTGCATGCACCTGTGGAAATGTGCCCTGTGACCAAGGCTGCTCACCTCCACCCAGGGGGAGGCCATAGCCCTCCCTTTATGAGAGGGCTCTGATAATGGTGGGGAGAAAGGTTCTGAGCATGGACTTGGAGCAAGAGGTCTGCATCTTCATCAAGGTCTACCTCAGCAACTTTCAGCACACCAGGTAGAGCTAACCATTCTTGGCAACGGCTGGGTGTTAACAGAGACTGCCACAGGGGTGGTGGTGACCAGTTACAGTGGATCTTCCCCTATAAATTTAATCCTCTGTAACTGACACTGCTGGAAAACTCATTTATGGCATCTCTGGCACCAGTAGCTGAAAGTAGACAAGGAGCAAAAGCTGTTTAACAGTTTTGAAAAAAAGAGAAGGCTGGGAAAACAAATGCCCAGCATGTAGCAAAACAAATCCGTATTGATACTCAATAGTCCTCTGCTGAGAATGAATGCAGCATTCTAGATTTAGCAAAATAATCAAACAATGTTGAAGGGTAGCAGAGGCGCATCCAAGTGTGTGTGATTCACTTCCTACCAAATCAATCCATTTAGTTTAAATTTAAGCAATCTCCCAGTCATCACAGTTTCATGGTATTTCGGGGTTAGGGGGTTTTTTGGCCCTTATGTAGCCTGCACATGCAATATAGAAATGCACTGTGATGTTTTATCTTTGCTTTTAAGGGAAAAATTAATAAGTTTTCATAAATTCCTACTAGAACCAAGATTTTTTTTAAGGTAACACCACTGTTCTGTACACCCTTAAAAGTGTGTGTGTGGGGGGTGTTGTCTGTCATTGACAGATGCATACATTTTGAAATCAAAAGGGAACATCAAGACTTACTGGGAGATCAAGCATACACAGTGCAGAGAAAGCCTGTTGCTACTTTTCAAATTAAACTTAATGGGAAACACATCAACAATTTTAATTGCCTTTAAACTCTGCTGTCCAGTGTTGCTTACCATTTCTACTAAGAGTTGTTCATATTTCTAGTCTGAAGATTTTTCCACCAATTGGCTCTCTTCATGTGATTCTCTGTTAGATGAAATAAATGCCTATTATTAGAAATTTCTTCTACAAGATAAATACTAGAAGAATAATCATGTAAGCCTCCAACCTGCTCTTCAATAAACTAATCAGTTTGAGTTTCTTTAGTTTTTCTAGCTAACATGTCTTTTCTGGACATCAAATTGTTCCTGAGGTACTTTTCCAAAGCCCATCAAACTTCTGAAAAAAGTACAGAGGCTATAACCAGCCAGTACTCCAGAAGCAGCTGAGCATCTTCTACAGAGTTAAAATAATCTTTTCAATTCTAATTGACTTGTCCCTACTTCTGTGTCCAAAAATTACATTCATCTTCTGGAATACCACTTTGCCATGGCAGAACATGGTCTCTACCTAATAGACTAACTAATTTTTAGAACCACTGCTTTACCAGAGTAAGGCCACAATCTCATAAAAAAGGCATCCGTTCTTTACTCTGAAGAGTTCACATTTGTCTTCATTGAAATTAGAGATGGTAGATCCTCAGAATTTCCTTGTATTATTGCTATTATTTTGTTATATTTTTACATTGTATATTTTTGTTGTTTTACAATAATTTAAGTATAAAATATCAGCTGTCCGTAATAGAAATGCATAAACATATCATGCCAAGTCATATTACAGTGATATTCCATATACTGTAATAACATAATTATTGTAGGATACTATTTATAAACAATGCCTCAATATATCAAATTGTTTCATTACCAGAAAACAGGACACTTCTATTTTTACAAATAAATAAAAGTTTAAACCTGTAATTTTAAGTGGAAATAAACCCTATTTTAACCTGTCCTGTGGACTGCTAAGGTTTTAACACTGGAAGCTAAGTAATGGCATAAATTAACAGAAATTTTGTGACTCCTTAAGCCTTGCTCTGGATTTTCTAAACTCTCAGTATAAGCCTTGGTACAGTAGATGGATCTCAGAATTGCTATACCTGCATACCACTTTAGCTGAAAATTTCAAAGAATGTTGGCTACAAACACAGGACATAATTTATTCAGCTATTTTGGTGTCTACAATAGTGGAGACTGAGATGTTCATAGCACAGTAGAATATGTACAGAGGCTGTAGTGGATTTATGCCAACTTCATATTGCATCCTTCATGTTAGGATTACTTATGAGCCTTACTTTACTAGGAAATTGCCTTCGCATGGAAAAGTAAAATGTTGCTTGCTCTGAAGAGCTAGAATTCTACCTGGCAATTTCATTGGAATATTAGAAAACTCAAAATACACTGTTGGATAAGAGATAGTGTACCATTATGCATCTTTGCTAAGAACAGTCTGAGGGCAAGTAGGAAATATGCCACCGAGCCAATGCACCTGTTTTCGGGTTTATTATATTTAGCACAAGGGAAAACAAGAGAAAATTCATAATAAAACAAGCACAAGCTTTGTATTTTAATGGACTTTTCTGAAACTAGGACCAGCCACAACTCCCTAGTCTTTTCTCATGGGCAGTGAAAGCTCAGCTCAGATAACAATGAGGAGAATAAAGCACTATGAAAACTCATATTAAGATGCCAAAGGCAAAGCCATAGGAAAAGATTTAGTTAATTAATTATGGCATGATAAACTTGAGAAGAGCCTTACAGTGTTGTACTCTAATAAAGCTGGTGAGTGTGCTATACCTACTCTGTACCACATTCTTAGAAAAGAACAAGAACTTTCGAGTATGCTGTTAATTTTCTTTAAAAATAGCCTTTTTCTTTTCATTTGAGCTAAAGCCAAATCCTTTCTTTATAAATGAAAGATTGTTTAGTTTTGCTTTCATGACCTCAGTTCACTGTCCTGTACTTTCAAAGCTCAAACAGCTGAATCATCTAATGAATTAAGCCATAAATATAATTGAATTTGTTTCCTCTTAACAAATCATGGGTTTATAGTTGCAATTCTGCTAAAGATTTCTGTAAATCAAAAATTAAACAGTCTTTTAAAAACTATTTTGATTTCTAAAGAAAATTTTGAAAGAAATTCACATTTTCTGATAAGAACAAAATATCTCTTCCATGAGTTATAAATCTACACTTTTCAAGAGGACATAGGAATTCAAAGATTTCAGGGAGTGCTTAGGTTAGGGAGAGAAAGAGGTAAGAAAAGGTATTTGAAGTTTGAGTGCTTTTATCAGTTCAGCTCTAGAATGCAGCCAAACAACAGCAAGCAGCTTCTCTCCAATTCATACAGTGTTATCCTTATTTTCAAAATAACTAAAGCTTTCTAAAGAAGGTCATCTGTCACTCAGTTTGAGATAAAATTAAGGTTTCAAGTGAGATTATCCATGGACCAAATAACAGAAGAGGAAGCTGAGGAAGGTTGGAGCAAAAAACCATTATGGCATTGAGGAAGGACTAGGAGTAGATCAGAAGGGGAGAGGGGCAAGCTCACACTGAGGTGTGCGAAGGTAGAGGTGGGAGAAAGCAATCTTACTCAGCTTGACAGATCCCAACTACCCCTCCTACAAACCCCACCTAAGCTAGACACACATTTTTCCTTTGTTAGGTCAATGCTTGTATGAGGCAATACCTTTGAGCTGGAATCAGGGGACTCTGGATGACAGCAAATGAGCAGGGGAGCTTTATCACACCAGGGGAGAATGAAGCTGTTGTGCATCTGTGACATGAAAATGTGGCAATGGACTTCACATAAGAATCCAACGCACCTCTTAATGCAGGAGTCACTTGGCACACATGCTGGCTTCTCTGTGCTTCCCCGCCTTCTCCATCAGCCTTTTGTTTTGTTTTTAAACACACACACACAAATTGTGCAACATTTAGGCCACTGTTAAAGAAAAGTCATCCAGTCTGTATCTACAGCACAGTCCTCTGTTCTTCCAGTCTGAAACCCAGTTTCTCTGTTTTCAGTAATGCTGAATACTCAGAGGTCTATTTACTTATGCAGGTGATGTAAGAGAGAACCTTGTTTTGTTTATGTCCTTCCTGCTATTTTTAGCCTAATGATAGTTGGATTTAACTGGATTTACTCTCCTTTGAAATACTGACATGTACCAAACTCTCCCAAAGAAAAGCATATAAAATTAAAGGCTGACAATTGCATTGCCCTTAGCCTGTTAGTCATTCTGCATATGAATAACAACTTGTCTTTGTCCACTTTTCCAAAAACCAAGAATTGGAAAGGAATAGTGCATTTGCATCAGCTCCTTCTTCTGAAGTATATTCTTACTGAGAAACTCCATATGGTGGAAAACAAAACAAGCACAATGAAAGCCAGTGTTATGCAACATCTATTAAAAATCAGATGAGTCACTAAACAGAAAGTTGCCAGGCCTGAAAGAAACTAAAAACCAGCTAGCCTCACTATAGCAAACTCCGGAGATCTGAAGGAATGTTTGTTATTTTGGAAAGATGTTCCCAGAAATGGGCTTGGCATTTGCCGAATCAGCATTATAAAGATAGATTAAATTGGACTGGAATATACTTTTGCAGTACTTTTAAAGAGACAACTTCATATTCAGAACCCCATTTAAATGTTGAAATGGTAAGAACATAATGAAGGAGAATTACATATTTAGATATTAAATATAGCATTCACTGGGAAAGGCAAGACAAACAGGATTACTGTCTTCAGGATCAGTCTTGTGCGGTCTGTTAATTCTCACAGAGCCAATTACTACTGAACTAAAGGATTTTTTCTGCTGGAGTTACTATAAATGAGGAATTGCTATAACTGAATTTTATTATATTGAAGCTAGGCCATGTATGTAAAACTGGATTGAAAATATTCATATCATTTTACAGAATCAGTTTTACTTCACAAGAAAGGCTCATCTCTTTCTGAAATTTGGAGTGGTTCGTCTCTGGTTTTACCTTAAGCAGCCCCTGAGGTGTAAACCTGAAGTACCTCCCTTAGGGGGTGCAAGGGGTTGTTCATCCTCTGCTTCTCCTGAGGGCTAGGGGAGGGAAAGGAGGAAAAAGAGGAAAGGAAGGCAGGGAAAAGCAAGAGGGCAAACAAACACTTTGTGATGAGAAACACAGGTGTAAACTACAGGGTAAAGGAGAGGTACCATCTCTGGCCTTCCCTACCCAACTACAGAAATTATTTCAGATAGAGAATATTGAGTTTCTGAGAACTGGGCAAATACTAATAAATTCTGCATTGCGCATAAATTGCACATAGCAATTACTTTTTCTGGGCTTCTGCTGACTTCCTTGGACTTTGTAATAGGCAGCGAAATACATATGTATTTGACTCAGATATTATCTATACAGGAAAAGGGACAATAATTCTGAGTGTCCACATGGAGAGCTATTCTGAAAAAGCTACTGCGGTTCCTGTCAATTTCCCCAGGCAAATAAAATCCTTCAACTGTTAATATTGATTTTGAACAACAGCCGGTGAGAGTGCTATCAGAGCAATTCAGTTAAATGACAAATTAGACTTCCTTCCCCTCCCCCTTAGAAGCAAAATTAAAATGTCAACTACAAGTGAAAACAGTGTGCATGTATCTGTACAACTGCATTTTGCTGCATCAGGAAGAGGAATATAGCCATGCCAGCCACAGTCTGGATGGCTGAAGCAGTTATCTTCATGATATTCAGGATTCAGCACTCTTTCTCAGATCTTGATTAATCCTGGAAGTACAATACAAAATCAGAAGTCATCATGCTCAGTTACCCTTTCAACAAGCTGATAAAATTGAGCCTGCTATTAAAAAGCCTGAAGTTATAAAACATCTCTTTGAAAACACACTTACTGTAACTGATTGTCACCAAGGACTTTGTCAGGCCTTAAACTGTAGGATTTTAATTTCTTCTGCCACTCATCTTTACCCTTTGTCACCTTATTTGTTCTAGCCAATTTAATTCATTGATGTTGGCTGCAAAGGCTATAAAACTATGTGATTCTTGGTGAGTTTGAGTCAGCCTCATACACGATAAGTAGAGTGTAGACTGTCGAATTGTCAGAGCTGCAAGTTACTCTGTCCTTTTGATGCTGTTAGACGTGGATTGGAGAAGAAAGCTGCCAGAAGACTTACAAAAGAAATCTAAGTATGGACTTTTACTTCCTGATATGCAAGAAAGCATGTTTATAACCTTTTGATTTCTATTAAAAAAAATTAAAAGGACGTGATAAAAAAGAAAAAAAGTTAATTCAAAAGAGTATAAACTTTTCAGTTTATTTGATATCCTCTTAAGACAAGAGCAAATCAGAACTTCTATAAAGGACTTACTATTACCAACCTGATCTCCTTCTATGACCAGGTGACCCGCCTAGTGGATGAGGGAAAGGCTGTGGAGGTGGTCTACCTGGACTTCAGTAAGGCCTTTGACACCATCTCCCACAGCATTCTCCTAGAGAAGCTGGCGGCTCACAGCTTAGACAGGTGGACTCTGCGCTGGGTAAAAAACTGGCTGGACGGCCGGGCCCAGAGAGTTGTGGTGAATGGAGTTAAATCCAGTTGGCGGCCAGTCACGAGTGGTGTTCCCCAGGGCTCAGTTTTGGGGCCAGTCTTGTTCAATATCTTTATCAATGATCTCGATGAGGGGATCAAGTGCACCCTCAGCAAGTTTATGGACGACACCAAGTTGGGTGGGAGTGTTGATCTGCTCGAGGGTAGGAAGGCTCTGCAGAGGGACCTGGACAGGCTGGATCGATGGGCCGAGACCAACTGTATGAGATTCAACAAGGCCAAGTGCCGGGTCCTGCACTTCGGCCACAACAACCCCATGCAGCGCTACAGGCTTGGGGAAGAGTGGCTGGAAAGCTGCCTGTCAGAAAAGGACCTGGGGGTGCTGGTTGACAGCCGGCTGAACATGAGCCGGCAGTGTGCCCAGGCGGCCAAGAAGGCCAATGGCATCCTGGCCTGTATCAGAAATAGTGTGGCCAGCAGGAGTAGGGAAGTGATCGTGCCCCTGTACTCGGCACTGGTGAGGCCGCACCTTTTTTTTTGGGTCTGGAGAACAAGTCTTATGAGGAGCGGCTGAGGGAACTGGGACTGTTCAGTCCGGAAAAGAGGAGGCTCAGGGGAGACCTTATCGCTCTCTACAATTACCTGAAAGGAGGTTGTAGCAGGGTGGGTGTCGGTCCCTTTTCCCAAGTAACTAGCGATAAGACGAGAGGAAATGGCCTCAGGTTGCACCAGGGGAGGTTTAGATTGGACATGAGGATAAATTTCTTTACTGAAGGAGTGGTTAAACATTGGACCAGGCTGCCCAGGGAAGTGGTTGAGTCACCATCCCTGGAGGTATTTAAAAGACGTGTAGATGCAGCACTTAGGTGGTTTAGTGGGCATGGTGGTGTTGGGTCGACAGTTGAACTCGATGATCTTAGAGGTCTTTTCCAACCTTAATGATTCTATGATTATTTTAATCTCTGTTACAGCACTCACTAAACACCTGACATATCTATAGGAGACCCATTACAAGCCTGAAACCTGCTGAAATGACTCAGTTTTCAAAATTTTTGTAGGTATTGGAACCTCAGCTAAGAAGTATTGTTCAGTTGAAGCTTGCCAAATTTTCAGGCAGACCACGAACTGATTACCAGTGAGCCCTGAAGCAAATGTCTTTGCACTTGAACCTCAAAGTTTCAAAGCCAAGTTGCTAAAATGCTTTTTGTGCATCATAGCTGCACAATGTAGAACTGCGGCTCTCCATCCCTTAGACTGCCTTTGGGGCAGGAGTTGGAGGCACCGCTACCCCTCACCTCCTTTAGACAGTGAATCTGTGGCTTCATTTGTGAGTGGAACCTGAGAGCTCAAGGCAAAGCATCAGGAAGCAGAAATCCCTCTTTTATATAAAGTGAAAGTGTCTGTATTAACTCCCCAGTCAAATCATACAACTGAGTCTTTCAAAGTTTTGTTGTTAGACTCATAGAGATAATTCTGTTACGGCGAGATTGATGGATCACTTATTCCAAGTAACTTTATTATAAGCTACTGATTAATCAATCTTAAAAACAGACAGTAGAAAGAACTGCTAAGTATATGTATTGGGATATCTTCATCTGTTATGAATAAATATTTAGACCCAGAAGTAGTCAAAGGGGAAATAAGGAAGGAATATATGAAAAAGTACCTTCTGAGAAATAGGGCAAAGGCCAAACAATTCCTTAATTAAGCCTAACTCTGCTAGGACATGGGTGAGTGGTTCATTCAACCAAAAGAAAAGCCATCTACACTATGCCAAAGCTATAATTTTTCCCTCAACTTTGCAGACAACATCTCCAAACTAACTCGACTGAGTGAAATGCAGTACAAAAACAAGGCAAAGCCAGAGTCATGACTGGAGTCCACCAGGTTCCAACTAGTGAAGGGGCAATTAAATTTGTATAGTTACTTTGGTATGAAATGTACCCCAAAGGTCTACACAGACCACAGCCCTGTCTCTGACAGGGGTCAGTAGCTAAGGGACAATGCCTAAAGAGCATCAGAAGAGGATAAGCACAGCGTGATACACCCCTGAATTAATCTCCCAGCTTCATGGAGTTGTAACTTCAGATGGATTACTCTTCCATTCATTTGCCCATTTATTTCATTTCTCTTGCCATTTAGTTTAAAACTCCTTGGAGGGGATACTGGTTTCTTCAGGCATGAAACACACTGCAAAAAGTCTGAGAAAACACAGGACTGACAACAAACACTAGTTAAGGAGGCTGAAGCTGTTTCCTGTGCAAGCCAAAGAGAAAGGGGAAACCAGCATTCATCCAAACAAGACTTCGTTTCCCTGCCTTTTAACCTCTTCTCGTCATCGCTGGGCCTTTTCTCATCTTTCTGCCACTGTGAGGGGCCAGAAGCATCCCCAGCTTTGTCCAAAGTTTAAAGAACAGCCCTGTTACTTTACATCTGCTTGGGGACCAGTCACCCACTACAAGTCATTCATCTTGATTACAGCACCTGGTTATTGCAAGACTGCGAAGAGAGGTTTAAGGATTTAAGCTTGTTTAATTCTACAGAAGACTGAGGGAAGATTGTGCTAACAATCACAAAACATGTAAAGAGGTGCTCCAGAGCAATAAGATAATGTATTGTTTGTCTCTGTGTTGTATAGGAGTTTAATTGAGTTTAATTTGCACCATTTCTCAGTGGCAGTGGAAGCTTTGGAGTACGATGTCCTGGGAAGCTGTGGTATCTGCATCACTCAGCATCTTTAAGAACGCATTAAATGGACATTTGTCGTAAATAACCCAGGTACAGCTGATCCTGAGTTAGGACATGGGTTTGGATTAGCTGAGTTCTTGTGCTCTGGCAATTTCTATGATTCAGTGGTCTTCTGTCATGGTGGTCACAGCACTAAGCTTTGGTTTTGTTCAACACCTTTCTGAAATACAATTTAAAAAATAGCTTGCTCTTGTGTGGTATCACAAGGAAGCTGGAATATTTCCTCTGTCTCATCCTTCTACAGCTTCAGACTCAGCTTCTTGGATATGTAAATTGCCCTTGCTTTAAATATAACTCTGAGGAGAAAAATCAAGCTGTAGTCCAAAACGAATTGCAGACTGTTTTACTGCAGGGTATTTCTTCTTCTATGTATGAGGCCTGGGGCATATGTTTCTGTCTCCTCTTCTCTTACGTTCTGAACCCTGTGTCTCTGGAACAGGCCATACATTTTCCACCACAGGTTTTCCTTCTCTCTCATCCATTTCAAATGTTTTCAGTACCATGAATTATTTATTAATTATTCACTGAAGGAAAAGCCATTTACATTGCATTCGCAAACGTGACCAGCAAAAAGTAGCAAAACCATATTGTTTAAATGGTTATTTATTCAGATAATAACTAACTTATACTGCCTGTCTCAAGTCAGGTATTCAACTAAAAACAAGCTATAATAATCACTCTTAAACCACTGGTGAAGGAATTCCTCTCTAATGATGCATAAGTTGAACGTGCCGAAGGTCTTAAAAGCCTGCAATCACTTCTGCCTTGCTTATGTGTTCTGTTCTCCAGCTGGACAGAGGCCAGCTATAAATCTCTTGCCTCACATATGAAAGAGACAATTTCCAGTCTCCCTTTCTGTAGGGCCATTATTTGTGATTTATGAGTATTTGGGCAATTACTAGCATTCCATAAAACTACAAGTAAGTCTCAAAAGCTGCAGAAAACAGTATAACAATGAAAAACAATCCTGAAATTGCAAAATTAAAGATTTCCTGTTTTCTATTGATTAGACTGTGGGTTGAAGAGTGTCAGTCTTCTGCTGAAAAATAAGCAGCATTATTACATACAATTTACACACTGCAATTATGTGTAACTCGAACTCTCAGGTTCGAGACCATCTAAGGCACCTGAAGGTGCACAAGTCCATGGGACCCAATGAGATCCATCCGTGGGTCCTGAAGGAACTGGCGGATGAAGTTGCTAAGCCACTATCCATCATATTTGAGAAGTCGTGGCAGTCCGGTCAAGTTCCCACTGACTGGAAAAGGGGAAACATAACCCCATTTTTAAAAAGGGAAAAAAGGAAATCCTGGGGAACTACAGGCCAGTCAGTCTCACTTCTGTGCCTGGGAAGATGATGGAACAGATCCTCCTGGAAGCTCTGCTAAGGCACATGGAGGACAGGGAGGTGATTCAAGACAGCCAGCATGGCTTCACCAAGGGCAAGTCCTGCTTGACTAACCTAGTGGCCTTCTATGATGGAGTGACTACATCAGTGGACACGGGAAGGGCTACAGATGTCGTCTATCTGGACCTCTGTAGGGCCTTTGACACGGTCCCCCACAACATCCTTCTCTCTCAACTGGAGATGTATGGATTTGATGGGTGGACTGTCCGGTAAAGGGTGAGGAATTGGTTGGATGGTCACATCCAGAGGGTAGTGGTCAACGGCTCAATGTCCACATGGAGATTGGTGACGAGTGGTGTCCCACAGGGGTCCGTATTGGGACCGGTACTGTTTAATATCTTCATCAATGACACAGACAGTGGGATCGAGGGCACCCTCAGCAAGTTTGCAGATGACACCAAGCTGAGTGGTGC
>NW_008824108.1:480532-488707 GCF_000699105.1 Pygoscelis adeliae | reverse complement strand
TATCCTGGGCTGCATCAAAAGAAGCGTGGCCAGCAGGTCGAGGGAGGTGATTCTGCCCTTCTGCTCTGCTCTGGTGAGAACCCACCTGTGTCCAGCTCTGGAGCCCTCAGCATAAGAAAGACATGGACCTGTTGGAGCGGGTCCAGAAGAGGGCCACAAAAATGATCAGAGGGATGGAACACCTCTCCTATGAGGAAAGGCTGAGAGAGTTGGGGTTATTCAGCCTAGAGAAGAGAAGGCTTTAGGAACACCTTATTGCAGCCTTTCCATACTTAAAGGGGGCTTATAAGAAAGATGGGGACAAACTTTTTAGCAGGGCCTGTTGCGACAGGACAAGGAGTAATGGTTTTAAACTAAAAGAGGGTAGATTTAGACTAGATATAAGGAAGAAATTTTTTACACTGAGGGTGGTGAAGCACTGGCACAGGTTGCCCAGAGAGGTGGTGGATGCCCCATCCCTGGAAACATTCAAGGTTGGATGGGGCTCTGGGCAAACTGATCTAGTTGAAGATGTCCTGCTCATTGTAGAGGGATTGGACTAGATGACATTTAGAGGTCCCTTTCAACCCAAACTATTCTATGATCCTATGATAATTGTTTTTCTTAGACTACACAAGCGCTAAAAACCTAGTTTAATTTAATGAACAAAGTACAAATAACATCAAACATGCCATCAAAAATCAAGATAGTTCATTAACTGCAGACGAGCAGAAGAATGGATTGAACAATCAATGGCTGCTATGCATAATGAGTTTCAATGCCTGTATCAAGTAGCTTGAGTTAAAGCATCAAGGTTTGTGGTAACAAAAAAAAAAAAAGGATATTGTGATGCTGTAGCATCATTTCAGATGTTCAGCAATTCGAATATCATATCACTATACATAATTTTCACCATACTGGTTTCTCCAGGGCACATAACTTCTATCATCTACACTCTGAATGAAGTAAATAACCACTGAGAAAGGAATACTGAGGCACACTATTGACATTAGAAGGGTTATTAGTGTACCTCAATTATTGCTTTTATTTGCCTATGGGAGCAGAAGAATTTTTGCTGTTCAGCAGTGCGAAGGCAGTAATTCCACACAGTGACCTGGCAGGGAGAAAAAAAAAATCAAACTGAAAACCATTATCATTGTGCATAAGGTCCTATGCCACAGCAACTGCTTTCTTCTCATTGGAGATGGACAGTGCAATGAGACAGCATCGTGTTCACTGGCATGGTGGCTGGGGTGGGGTATCTCTGCAGTGATCCTTGTTCATCCCATCTGCGAGTAGATATATGGCTATGGACCCAAATGCTGCACAGATTTCCCTAAATACCTCTTCCTGAGCATCAAAGTCAGCTTTATTATTAACTGCTACACTGTACAATACTGATACTTTCACAGAGTCTAGAATGGGAGGAGGGTAAGTCTGGTGCTCCAGCATCAAGAATTCTTTGTTCCAGGGCTTTCATCAGAGCAATCAGTTTGACATTATGTCACCTGGAGCCACTTGAGTCAAATGTACAGTAAGGTCAGGGGTATCTCTGTGTAAACATGTGTTTTAAGATAAGGATGGGGTGTTATTCAAATGCTTGTTTTACCTGAATTTGCATAAATAAAAATCCTACTAAAACACTTACATGAGCAATATCTGGTCTCACAGATCACCTTAAAGACACAAATATTTTTGGATCGGGCAGGGATTTACGAACATGTTGTCAAAGGATTTTTGTCATTTCCTGGGCTGCTGTGATTTAAATACAAACACACAAGTCAGAATGAAGCCAGAGGAAACTCGGTGTTCACTTCAGCCCATCATATACTACCTTTTAGTAGCTAAACTCTACCCACTGCAAAACACTGCTTTATTAAACAAAAACTAACAGCATGCCACTAATGGCTACTACGTAATTGAGCTAGGCACATGGCCTAGAAGGTGTGTGGCCTTGACTAGAATAATACACTGGCAATCTCACCAGCTGGTTGTACAAGTATAATGGTATTTACAGCCAAGTAGAGAAAAAACACATGGAAAGGGGAGTGCATTCTTGCTTCCAAAAGCAGAGCTGAACTGCAAGTTTAAACGCCGTTGTACACAAATACTGTAGCCAAAGCTAATGAATGGCCCCTTCCACCTAAAGGTTGTGCTGGTTTCAATCCATACATCAGAGAAGTTTTTTAATTTCAAATTAATTTTCAGCATTACTAAGATGAAGGTATGTGGATTACAACTGTTGTCTACAGTTTAAAACCTCAATGTTCGCATCATGGGCATTTAAAATTTATTTTTTGAACAGTGCTAAATTTCTCTAGAAAAATAACAATTGCCAGAAATAACATATTTTAACTAAGTGTCTTGAAATAGTGGCTTCCTATACAGGAAACTAAAGGTTAGTTCTAGCCAGTATAATCATTATATTCCAGCCTTCTAGGCAGTAACTAGAGCACGATCTGTCTTATATAATGGAATATTTCTGACAGCTCCAGGAGAGATAATGGTAGTACTAGTCAGATAACATCAGAGTCATTTATCCAACATTATTTCATTCATTTTCCACTCCATCACTACAAATAGAGTGAGAAAATGTCTATGCTATATAAAGATTTCTAAAACAAGAAAAGTTGCTTACTGTATGTCCATTACTTGTGCAAAAATAAATCTCCTTGATTTATCATTCCAGCAATTTACCATGAGTGACACGTCAAACTCTTTAAGTTCCTTTTAGAATTTGGCATCTCTTCTAGGCTACAGAGGGAAAAATGCCTGGGGACTCTGAAAGTTCAAAGCCTTTTTATTAACTAAAGTCATGATTTAATATGTCTCGATTGAAAGGCAAGAGTCCAGATGAAGAGATCAAAAGATCATCTTAATGGAGAAAACAAATCTATAGCATTGAATTACATTAGCAGCAAATATGTTTCACAACTGAATTTTGGTGGGGTTTTTCTTGGTTTCTTTGGGGTTTTTCTGTTTGTTTGTTGTTTTGGTTGTTTTGTTTTTTTTTAAATGAAGCACTTTGCAAGTCTAATGGGGAAGATGGGACTGTACACTATGGGCAGCACCATCATGCTTTTCAGTGCAAAGCTGCAAGGTTAGAGCTACAGAAGTGTTCCAGTAAGATTTAAAAGGAATGTATTATCACTGGTGTACAACCCTTTAAATCCATGACACTGAATATGTTGGCACTACATCTACACTATGATTGCATTTCTTTTTCAGACTGGTTTCTCCAAATTTCTGTTCTTGAGAGAAGAGACATGTAGGAAAATGAAACATTTATGTTGCTAAAGATATCTTTTTCTAGCTGGAACCACTGGAGAGATTTCACATAGTTTGGTTTCTCATTTTAAAAATGCCCAAGTCAATTACCAGCCTGCTATAGATAGTTTTCTCATGAGCATATAAAAAACATGCTGCCGATGGCTCTGCAACAACAATATTTAGGGCCGAATTTGTGCACTGAATTATGATTAGAGTTGCTACTACTAGCTTTCATGACACTTAACAAGCATCTACACTCTATGAATATATATCGCTGAGCCTAAGCTATGTAATGGGATGCAGGCAGCAAGGTAGATGGGTACTTCAAGCAAAAGCACTGAGGTTCCCGGGGACAAGAGGTGCAACACATAGCACATGGCTTTCCCTTCCTTGTCACAACTATTCCCTAGTGTTTACAAACTAGAGACTTGCTTTTGTTTGGTATTTGAATGTTCTCCACAGTTCAAAAGCCAAAACTTGTCTCTTTCTTTTCACCTTCAAAAACAGTTACAGAAAGGTGAAGTACTTCAGAATAGTTCTGGCTTTCCAAAACATTAGCTGAGCAAGAGCTTTGTAAGAGTTACAAACAAAGAAGCTCATGGCATCTTCTCTGCTAGTCTCCTGGAGTCTCACCACTTTGGAACTCACTCACAATGTTTTTTTCCATTCTCATCAAGACAGTATTTGAGCAGCAGAACCCATGCGTAAGACACTGATCAATCCCTGTTCTTTTCAGATCAAAATCAAGGATGTTCTGATCTGGACATTGTCTGGGCCAAGATTTCACTTAGATATATGATAACAGATAGTCCATTCACTCAAGTGTTTATCTTTAAAGCATTTTACAAATACAAATGAATTTCCAAACTCTTAGGATCTAGGTAAGTGATTATTTTACAGTTAGCAGAAGTGATTGAAACATTAAAACTTTGAGCCAATAACTATCCAAATCAGAAACTACAAATTCAAATTAGTTAGTGACTTGGAGCCTGTGGGATTCATCCAAAAGGTATGCAGTCTTTCAGTGATGATATGTGGATGAGAGCACAAAAATCTTTTGTCCAGATAACGTATTACTCATTCACCGACACTGCCATATGGTTGCCAACAAATAAATGCCATGAGTAACTGCAAAAAGGAAGGCAAGCTCATATACTGACTACGTCCTAACAAGAAAAGATGTATCAGCTTGACTTAACATATTAAAACTCCAATATAGGAAAAAGGTTCTTTTTCAATATTATCATGAAAAGGAGTGATAGGACAAAACAAGTTTTTAAATTTACTTGTAAAATAAACATACATCCAGAAAGTTTCAGGATAAGAAATCTGAAGGTTTCTTTAGTATAGACTATGTTCTAGTATGTTGCTGGGAGAGGTAATGTTCACAATGCAACTATCCCAGTGGCAGCAATAACTTTAATTAAATAAAAGGTGCTTAAACCTAATTAATTGTCAAATGCAGAGAAACTTGAAAGTACGTGCTGAGGGCTGCCAAACTCCAAATACAGGGATGCAGACTACCTAAAATATGAGCAAATTATTGTTTACCAGCCCAAGACCTACTGTAAGTTGGGACTGCTCCTAGGAGTCAGGACATATGCAAGCCCTAAGGATATAAAGTTCATCACTACTGCTGATACAATATTTTTTAAGACTTAATTGCTATTAATAATTGTTGCCAGAGTAGTAAACATGAACTATTTAATTAGCTTGTCTCTTTCCAATTACAGTCTACTTACATAAATGCATTGTGGTTTACTCTGTGATTAAACAGACACTAGCAAGTATTCAGCAAAAGTAAACCATTATAATCCAATTTGCAATGAGGATTACTCTTTTTCAGTGCAAGGCTTAGAACCTGCATCACATCATCAACTTTTTTCTACATTTGACTAATGAATAGAAGTTTACTTCCATTTCCGCACCTGAGCTGGCTGGTACAACTCCTTCACTAGGCAGATGCAACATCGGTACCTGTACTTCACTGTATTCCTGAGCCCTCCAAATCTATTCCCTACAGTGCTGGACTTGGTGCCTGTATCTACCTCATTGCTTACCCCACCTTGTTGAGGACTCTCAGTGCAATGTCCTCTCCCTGAAACGTTCCTACCTACAGATCCAGCTTGGTCTGAGCCACTGCTGGTCTTTTCTCCAGAAGCCTGTGTGCATTTTTATGCAATGATAAAGGTTTCTTAAAAAACAACATAAACCTTTTTAGGGGGTTTGTTTGGGTTTTTTTAAAGAACTAAGTATTAGAGGAAAAAGAGGTAAACAGCCTATGCACACACTGCCATTTTTTATGGTGACCTGAGTAGACCTACTTCTTTTGATACTTTAGGCAGTCTCTGTGTACCTGTTTGATATATCACAAGTAAAGTATCTCTCTGTTGAAAAAGCCTTTTTTTGTCTTACCAGATGTTTTGTCTGTTGTTTTGTTCTGTTTTTGTCTTTATTCTTCCCTATGTCTTGCCTTTGATTATTTTGGTCAGAAAACATTCCTGCAGGCTGCAAAGTCATCACAGTTTAAAAGCTCTGTCATTACTCATAAAATAGTTCTTACCTGTTTGCTGGTTCATTTTTAAAAATTTATTCGTCCTTGTTGTCGGTTTTGCTAGACAACTATTTCCTGAGCTCAGTCACTGTGTTCACGAATGAACTTCCTGGTGATCAGGCTAGTTTCCACTACTCAGAATTGCTCTACCGTACTTCCAGATGCACCAGAGGTATTTTAGTCAGTACAAGTTTTCTGTATATGATTAGATATATATCACTGGTATATTCAGCCCAGAGGTCCAAACTTTTGCATCAAACCAGACAAAGTAATTTACAAAACCCCTTCAAAAACTCTAGAAGGGCCAGATGTTGTTCAGACAGTTCCCAAAATGCTGATAGATCATTTTTCAAGACAAAACAAATCTCTACAGTAACCTTGCTCTTCACAATAAGCCCATAATAGGTGCTATACCTGCAAGCGAAAGTAAAATGTCACTTAATACTTTAAAAAAAATGTACTAGCAAAAGTAAGGCCACTAGTCCATTCTAGATTAATGACTCTTCCTGTTTCAGCAGCCAAAGTCCCTAACAATTCCATTTTTTCCACATGCTCTGGCTCATTAGCAGGTAAATGCAGTAGATTTCTCTTGTTTCTTTCACGCTCCTGAATAATAAGATTTGACAATGTGATAATAGAATTTTCTACTCAGCATAAATACTGAAGGAAGAAATTAAGGAAGCCTTATCTGGGCCATTTTGAAAGGAATAACAGAAAAGGTAGAGAAGCTCGATTGCTTTGTTAAACCCTGCAGGACCCACCTTGTGGAATTTTGAGCACATTTAAATTATGGAAAATTTGGAAACACTGACAACATTAAAACATCCACGTCAACATCTGCTGTTTCACAGATTTCTGTAGCCACTGGGACATAGGCTGCTCTGGGGTGTCCTCACTCTCTAGACACTCAGAGCTTTGTGACCATGCAGGCAAGAAACAGAGACTGGCCGGACAGAAGGACAGCAAGAACAACCACGACTCTGGAGTTTGATTAGAGCACTAAACTATGTGGAAGGAGCAGTTATGGATCTCAAAGAATTGCTTATGCCTGTTAGCCAACAGCTATCCCACATAAATGAAATAAGGCGGCTCTAAAGCAGGGAATGGACCTTATCCTAACCACAGAGTTAAACTGTTATGCTCCCTTTTCTTCCTTTCCAATGTCTGCTTAACAAGTCTTGAAATCTTTTATGTGCCCTGAGAGCGCTCAAGAATCCAGGAAAAGAATGCTCTGTGCAACCCAGACTTGGGGAGCTAAGCTGTAGCATTTTAGAGAAGGGATATGATGTGGGATCACATCTTGTCTGCAGTTCATCTTTTTCTTAAACATTGGGGTTGTGAATAGGGCACCTGTCTTCATTAAAACTCATTCTGATTCTCTCAATAAATACAATTCAATTGTAATTTGTTTAGTTTATTTAAAAACACTTCCCTGTTATAACTAATAACTTAATTTGTAACTGGGGCATGAATTTGACAGCTACCAAGGAAATAAATTATTGGAAGTCCAGCAAGCCACTACACTTTCTTTCACTCTTCTGCTGCTTAAAGACTCGAGAAGAGTGTTAGAATTACTAGTTAATGAGAGATGCATGTAGTCTCATTGGCATTTCTCTTTTATTGGTACTTAATGAGATTAGATGAGAAATAATTAGACAAAATAGCAGTGCAAAACCCAAGGGGAATAATAAAACTGTAGGCATTTCACTAGGAATCTTAGAAATCCTCTATCAATTCTGGTTTAAGCTACCAAAACCAACATGCTTTATCAGGAAGTTAAGAAGTTCAAATCTTTTTCTGATTTGTTTCTTTTCCTAGTATGTCCTTGTAAAAAATCAAAACTGATAGTGATTGCCATGTTGCAAAGCCAACAATTAATATAAAATTTTTTAGAGGTTAACATTTGAGAAATTAATCTTACATGCTAAGTATTTCTTTCACTTCGAGCACATAAGCACTACTACAGATGCCTGTAAGTCCATTCATGCACACCTAACCAACAAGAAAACAGATGCAATGACACGTGATCTAAGCAAAATGGTTTACTTATTCTTTCCAAGTAACCATGCAAGGTCTGTCTGTGTTTTTCCCCAGTTTCCTAAAGCCTTTGTTCTGAAAACAATTTTAAATAATTAATAAATCCGACTGAATTCACAGGCTGTTCATAGATGAATACAACACACAGCAAAATAAATTTAATGTATCTCCTCTTATGAATTATTCATTCTGTTTTAGTAAAATCTTTCCTGAATTAAGAAAAAACAATGGTCTTTTAGTGTTTTAATTCAGATACACATTATTGTAACAACAAAACTTTGCCCTCAGGAGATAGTCTAAACCAGGCAGGTTTTAAAAAAAATAAATTAAAAATC
>NW_008824108.1:406512-480445 GCF_000699105.1 Pygoscelis adeliae | reverse complement strand
TTTGGACGTACATGAATTCTAAGGACATCTTATTTGTAGTATTTCTAAAAAACATCAGTTGGTATTCATAAAAAAAAGGTTAATTCACACAATCAGGTTTCAGCAGAAAAAAGGCAATGCCAGAGCCTAACTGAAACAGATGAAAATATTATGAATAGCATATTCATACGGCTGCTAATAGAAACTCTGTCTGGAGATATACCATTATATGGTATATATACTCAAGGCTTGAACTGTGTCGGACTTTGATTTGAACTATGTATTTCCAGCTGAACAAACATATTATTGTAAGGGCAGCCTGGTTTCCAAGTTACACTGCCACTCAGCCTCAAAGGCAACTCGGAAGCAATGAACTGCAATACAGAGTTTAAATGCAGAACATGACCCAGCTCCCTGCCTGAAATGAACACGGGAAGATGGTCCCAATCTGTGTATTATCATTATGCAACTAAGGGCAATGGAAAGAGAGCTTTGGAGGGTCTTGCAATGAGTACTATAGGACTCAATAGGAAAAAAAAAAAAATTGATCCAGCACTTGATGTCTTCTGGTCACAATAGGTTTTAAGTGGAGGACCAGAGATGCTGGGAAACAAGAGGACATAGCCTTTTCCCAGATTGATTCAAAGTATTCATTACAACCAGCGGGAAACACATGAGAAAATTTCATTCACAGCTTCGCATTAACTTTACATGAAACATAAGGTAAGAAGAAATGGCTAGGGAAAAGGTAAAATATTTAGAGTATCTTAATCGGTTATTATTACTGAGAGAATTACTGTCACCAAGAGGAGCTGAGATGCAAATGTTACAGGTTACAGTAGTGCAGCAGCAGCCATGGAGCTCCAAGCCCAGCTCTTGTAAAAGAGGCTGTTAATCTAAAATTGGATATCTTATTTAGCGGTCAGACAAGCACTGTGAGCATTGAACGAGTTGCTAAGATAAAGCAGGCTTAAGACATTTAGATCAAGATTCTCCACTGGTGTGATTCAATTGGAAGAGTTGATGGAACTACAGGGATCCACATGAGCTGAGAAACTGCCATGGGGGGGCCACACTTTGTCATGTCTTTCTCTTGATTTGCGTGTAACTGTGCAGAAAGCCCTACAATTCATAAATTTAAGCCTCTAAAGTTATGAGGACTGGAGAGGTTGTTCTTAAAGAAAAAAATCTGGCTTGCTTGTGGATTACAAAACACAATTATTCTTCTAAATTCTTATGTTTCATTTACTTCTGAAGATATTTCAGAAATCTTCAGCTCTGGTCCAACTCATTTTTTTAAGCAGTCAGACCAGTGATTTTTTTCTTCACTGTTTTTGGGTTTTAGAGAGTCACCCCAGTGATGTAAGATCTGCTATTCAGAGAGAGAGAGAATTCTGTTTCTGGGCTGTACATTGTGTGTAGCAGACCTACAATATAATCCTCACCGGGCACACTTTGCTAAGCACTTTCAGATAATTTTTCATCACAAATTTTTCAACTGTGTGAACAAACTAAGCAGCAAAGTTGAGACAAGGGGTCAGGGAAGAAAAAGTTTGGGACATCTTTATTTCCCGAGTTTGAAAATTGTCTTCTTTTTCCCACACCTCTTATCCAATGACAACTCTTAACATGAGTTGGATTTGTTTCCACAGAAGCAATCATAACCCTGGTATATTGAAGTGTAAGGAGGTTTTATATACCAGTACCAATCCTGTAATATAATACTGCAAAATGGATTATTGCCAGTGAAGCTGGGATGATACCAGCAGATATCAGAAATAAGCCTCAGTTTACTCATCTGAAATGTTCAAATGAAAGGCTGAACCCATAGGATAAGTGGGTCTGTGGCCACCTTCAACAGAGAAACAGAGGCTGTCCTGACCATATGGAAGGCAACAGTCTCTGTTGGCTTACAGCTTTTCATCCCCAGTCACTGGATGGTTATTTATTTTCACCACAAGAAATTGCTCATGAGAAATACCTGGCTGAAGTCTAGCCAAACTACAAAGAGCTCTTCTATTTGTGAAAAGTGCAAGACTGTGCAAACAACAGAATCTGGTGTGACTGTTTTCATAAAAGAGTGAATAAGGATGACATCATTGGCACAATACATGAACAGAGCAGTCAGTTTTTCAGTAATACAAAGCGACAGTCAAGATAGCTCACAAGTATTTTATACATTTATCTTTGGAACAGTATATAATCACGCTTTGCCAGTATTCTGGCTAGGAAAGCAAAGTTATTCATTAAATATATATGTTCTGCAAACAAAATAAAATTGGCAGTGATATTTTAGCTAGTTGAAGAAACAAAAATGTCAGTTGTCTCTCCCACTTTTTAGTCGGAGCTTGCTTTTCTGCTTTCATAATAATAATAATACTTAACATTCACAAATGAACTATACCTACTGTCATACTTAACAATTACATACCTATAGTTGTTCTTAAGATGTACCTGCTGCTTGATATATCTTTGAGGTATGAGATAATCTCACAATCGAAGCCACCCAAGGGCGTAGAAACCATAACTGAAGTGGACAAGGCAGAACCTGTTTGAGGCTTTATTCACACTGTGCTTTCCAAGGGCTTAGACCTGATGAGCCTGGGCCCCCCTGCCCAGCTAAGATTACTGGTGTCCATCCCCCTTTCCTGGGAGGCAGACTGAGCTAACACAATATTTTTATTGAACAGCTAATGGTGGCAGCCCAGCAGCTGAGCCCCTCCCTAATACAGAGAGGAGCAACAGCAGATCCCAGAGCTCCTCTTCCAGTCTTCAGGGAATTTCTGGGGTACCCTAGTTGGAGGCAGCTGCCAGCTGAGTTAGTTTTCTAGAGTGACCCTCAGCTACGGCCTGCCTCCCATTGAGTCCTACAGCACTCCACCAAACAGGCTGACCTGGCTCTTCCCTACTATCCGAGGCCACAAAACCCTCCACCCGCCACTGCCTAAGTATTAGGACTTTACAATTGAACTTGGGAAGCAACTCCATGTACAGCTTCCCATGCAAACTTGCCCAGCACCCCTGTTTTAATGAACAGGGGCTGAAGCACAGCCTCCAGTCTTCAGATAACTATGTACGCATAGACCATCTGAGCATCCAGGCTTTTAATGTAAGTGAATCCATGGACACAGGATTTTATTGGGGGAGCTATCTTACTTTCTCCTTGTAGATCCTTAAAAATATCATCTGAATTGAATTGTGAGCAAATACAACCAGCTACAAAACTCAGCTACCTCTTCCCTCAGGCCTTCCCTGAAGTTACTATTCCCCATAATGCCTCCTCCGGTGTCAAAAAAAAAAAAACAGAATGAAAAGAGGGAGGGTTAATCATTGTCTAAATCCATAGTAGCAAACAGTCACAGCAAGGACTGTTTGGCCCAATGAACTTGCCATTCATTCCCTCTGAAATGTCACTAAACTTGGGCTAGGAATCCTGTTTCTATTTTTAAGAAATGCAGCTTGTGAGTGGGAGGCAGAAGAACCAGATACAAATAAGAAGTACATACGGGGCAGCATGTTATGCTGGTAACAGAAGAACAAAAACAGTCGGATGAGAGGTTGTCTTGGCTTAACTCCTGACTCTCAAAACCCACTGTTTCCATAGTTTGTCCACCCTGCTGTGGGCAGTCTTTACCATCCTACCCACACCAGTTCTAGGTGTTATTTTTTCTCCTAAATTTGAATGTGAAGCTCTTTTGATCAGAAATGGACAAGACACTACTTATAACCTATGAACTCTCTCAGATGGTAACACAAACATCGGTCTACACGTTGCAGCTGGGTCCTTCATTACAATCACACTGAAACCCAGATCCAAACTTGGTGGACCCAGTTCAGCTTCAGACAGACATGATTTCCATGCACCTTTCACCAGTAGTTATTCATTCAGCACGGGTTGGGTAAGGCATAGATAATACAGTGGGTGCAATTGCACCCCCCAGTTCGCTCTGTCTGGCACCAGTCACATCGCTGAATCTGCAGCCACGTCTGTCCAACACAGTCCAGGGCACTGGTGAGATCCCAGGGCTACCAAGCCAGCTCCAGCATTGGAAGCAGTACAGCATCATTAATATGCCATTATAACCAGATTAATAAGCAGAAACCTAGAGACACTGGCCTAGGCACAGACCCATAATACAGCTTTCTTGCTGCCAGCACCCAAAATGTGTTGGCAGCACTGCACTGTGGAGCACTAGGTGCTGTGATAGATATATTAAGTCCCTGGAGCAAGCTTAGGGCCGTTAAAGTGATGTTATGTTGCTTTGCGTCACTGATAAGTTCCACATCTGGATAACCAAAACAGTGGAACAAAATTGATCTTCTAAGTTTATTGCTGGTTTTGCTGTATATTTTCTTTCATTTCAGTACTACAATGAAATTAAACCCAGTACAACTGCATACTTGTTTCAGTTGCATAAGCAGATACACTGACACTGGAGAAAGAAAAGTAGGTGCCTACCAATGCATGAACACGCACGCACGCATACACACAACCTTGGTGGAGTGCCAAAGTACTTGACTATAACTAACAGTAACAGAACAGTCACATAAATAATAGCTAAGGCTACAACTCTGTCAGCTACCTGGAGATGTGGTTCCCGTCCCTTTGATTGGGATGTGTCAGATGAATTAGAATAGAATAGAATAGAATAGAATAGAATAGAATAGAATAGAATAGAATAGAATAGAATAGAATCCGGCATTTGGACTTGTTAAATTTCATCCCAGCACTACAAGACCCCAGAACTACACAATGAACTCCTAGCTTCTCCCACATATTTCCTAGAAACTCACACGCATACGGCTTCTTCACCCAATAACCGTTGGTCTGGGGTCGAGGACACTTCGCATGCAATTGGCAAGCTGGAAGACATGGGGGCATGCCTGGGTTCTTTGAGTGGCAGTGCTGGAAGCAGCTCGATCCAGCTCTGCAGAGATAAGTGTTAAAGCTTCCTCCAGCATGTTCTGCTCCCTGACACCCCCCACCCTGCAGACATCCTAACCAAGCTCAGTCTGCCAGGCAGCCTTCCTCCTCCTCACACCTGCCTGCTCAGGCACCATCCCAAGAACTGCTCTTGGTGGTGGGGATGGTGGGAATTGTCAGTTTGGCAACACAACCTTAACTATTTCTGCCCTTACTCCTTTCCCTTGCTCCCTTTTTGTCTATGCCTTCCTGATGAAAGGCAGCTGATATTACAGAAATCAGCATAGATGGTTTTACTTGCTGTCCAAAAGAGCTTAATTAACAAGAGACAAATGATTTCTGCATTGTTTAGAGGCCAAAACTATTCTTACTTGGAATCCAGCAAGTCTGAGGCCTCCAGGGTTTGCCAGAAATGCTGAATGGCAAAACTAGCCTCCCCCCAAAACTCCTTTGCAGGCAGCAGTTCTGTAGATAACTGGTCAGGGCACATCTATTGTTTTCCTGGTTTAGATTTGGTTTTCTTTTTTTCCTGCACTAAAAAGGCAGAAAATAGACCTCTACAAAAGACTCAGAACTGAACATCTTCAGTGGCCCTGGAAACATTTCCCTGTGATTTTACCTGTCAAAAGCTATCCTGTATGGTGCAGTTATAGCTAAAAAAGAGGAAGAAGGGATCCTTCCTGGTGATAGATGTCAAGGGCAAAAATGCATCTTGCAGTCTCCTAATGAGACACAGAGATGATGTTCAGCTGGACAAGGCAGTACACTTTTAAATAGATAGCCTGCTTGTTACAAGTTGCACAGTGGACTTAACTGAAAAAAGCAGGTTTGCCCTTTCTTCTGATCAGTAAAATACTAGAATTCCATGGGACTTAACTTGTTCTCAGTAGGGCTTAAAAACCACACAGGCAATAATCAAAGGTGAAATTTAATAACAATTATATCATCCAGGTCAGAAATTATTCATCACTAGTCCCAACTGCAGTGTAATGAAGAGATGACATCATGCATTCATGGCATGTCTAAGCACCATCCCACTCTTCATGCACATCCATGAAGCCTGAGATGAATCTAGTGTTTGCCTTTAAATAGAACTTTCAATTATTTTTACCAGATAGAGAAACACCATTCTGAAACTGTAGTATCTAGTCAAGACAACAATCTTTTACAAGAGCTACAAGCATACATGTTAGGCACACTGGATATGTTTCTGTGCATAACACATGACGATCTTAGCCTAGAGATCCTTGGGTTCTGGCACTACACAGACAAGTAATAAGTTCCTTCTAAATCAAGCAGTATATTTTTTTCTTTGTTTATTTCCATATTCATGGCAGCATTTGCCTTAGGCTTATATAATAAGATTATAACTAGAAATGTATTGCAGCAAAGACTTCAAAATATCTCTCTCAGCCCACCCCGAAACTGAGACAGCTTCATCAAACGTCAGGACTCTCAGTGCACAGAACACCAGCAGCAGAGAGCAATCAATCAAACACACAGGAGCATAAACAGCACAGTGATTACCATAACTTAATCTATGAAGACAAATGAAAACCATCTTTCTGTACTAGTCATGCAACAATTTGTGTTTGATTATTAGAACTGATGCAACCAAAGAGGAAAACACATTTTTATGTCCTGGCACCTCCACCTTCTGGAAGACCATAACTTCTCCCAGGCCTGCTGAATTCTAAAGTCAAGTATGTGTTACGCTTTCTTTAGTTTGCATCTTGTGATTTCTCACCTTTTAAAGAGATGGGAAGCCTTAAGTGGTTTGATTTGAATAAGCTTGCTAGTATAAACAATCACCAAAAAATAGATACTGCTACTTACTGCAACATCTGTTTGCACCCAGCATTTATTCTTACATATCCCTGGACTTTTCTTAAGGCAGAAGGAATAACTGGCCAAGAAATTGTGTCTCTTTCTCTATTAAACTGTATTGGGATGACCTCTTTCTCACAGTAGCATAAACTCACTCCAAAGGAAGAAGTTGCACCTCACTAATAATATCTAACTAGTATCTCTGCTGAATACTGAAAAAAAACCCACATAAAGAAAAATTAAAAAATTGTGGTTCTTAGTGCCATTTCTAAACTTTTTCAGAGGTCCTTCTTGAAGACCAAAGAGGCTATAGCAGCTGTGTTGAAAATGTTCGCACTTTACTAACTCAGGTCAACATGACTTTGATTAACTCTTAATACGTGACTGAATTCAGTCTGCAATTGACAAGTTTAGATACAGTAAGAACTTGGGAAGAAGATTCAGAAATAACAAAGATTTTAGTCAAAATGTATTTCTTTAATTTGCTGTATTTTCCTTTTCATATCGACCACAAAGTTGATTTTGGGGGGTTAGCTGACACAAATCAATCGATCGCTATGGAATCAAGTTCTACTGAGATGCAGGCAAATGCTCCTCTTCTCCAGTTTACGCTGTCTCTATGACTCTAATAAAATCAGTAAAGAAGTCTGCAAGGGATAACGAAATAAGATGTGCATAGACCCCCATGAGATTTTAGCTGGATTTTGCCACAATAAACATGAATGTTACTTTTCCACCACTGCTTCATCCAGAGCTATTCTTCAGATACAATAAATGTGTCCACACAGAAAGTTAATGAGGTCTATGAAATATACTGTAAATTCAAGCTGTTTCTTGGTAGAGAATTTAGTGTGTAGACAAACCCCAGAATTAATTTCCATATTTTTGGTAATTTTAAGAAGCTTATCTTGAGGATCCTGGCTTCTCAATGTGTAGACAAGCTTTTATTGCTATACATAATGGTCTCTCAAAGGACTCAAAAATCTAAAGGAAGAAAACCTATACCCGCTTTTTAAAGACAGAACACTCTTTAAACTGTTGAACACTACCAGTCCTAATCTAAAGAATTTTTGTTGTATGATCACAGGTAATATTGAATAAGCAGCATGGTTTTACAGAAACAAATGTGTATATAGAAACTTCAAAATATAACAAAAAAACAGTATTATTCTTACTGGGAAAAAATGATGACTTGTTTAAAAATAAATTTAAAAGTTCTTTTCATTTCTCTAGGAAAAAATACTTTCCTGTGCAGGGAAGCAAAGTCATAATTAAATAGTATGAATGATCACAGGCAAGTATCCAAGTATATATTCACCCTGTCTGATTTACTAGTACAGGTGAAGCCTACATATCTGTAGGATACCACTGAGTAACAAGGCTGTTCAAAGAAAAGGAAACTATTTTTTTCGTATTAAATTTTATGATATATTTATTCTAATTCTTCTGATGCCTCAAAGTGTGTATGCTTAGTCTTAGCAGAGATTACATTAACCTCTGAACAAAGGGGAGACCTGAAAAAAACATAGAAAAACAGAAGAACTGAAAGACGTCCTATTCAAAAGCAATAATTAAGTAGCCTTCATTTTTATTATTGCAGTATTTATCAGATCAAATAAAACACTGTCATCATACTAAATTTAATCAGCTTTCCTAAATTCTAGCTGGTTATGAGTAGAGCAGAGTTAAGAGCTTCTGCAGAGCTGAGCAGGGAGGCATCCAGGGCAGCCAATGCAAATACACTTTGCACAAAGACTGGGGTGGACCCTGGTGGCCCTCAGCTTTTCAATTAAACAGGCAGAGTCTGCTGAGTCCTGTAGGTATGTTCCTACAGAAAAGGTACTGGGGTAGTAGGCTGTGTTTGTGGCATTGCAGAACTAGTGTCACACACAGTAACTCTGAATGTGGAAAGTGAAGAAGAAAGCTTGTAGTTATCAAGCGATGCAGGAAGGAAGCATGGAGACAAAATCTACACAGTGAAAAATAAATTACATGCTGATACAGGGGAAAAACATAACAAACCGACTTATTAAAATATTTATTAAAACCATAATGATTCTGGTCGTTACTCCTATTTCCACTGGAACAGGGGAAAAAAAAAGTTAAAAATTAAAAAAACCACTAATATGCTAGACTATACACAGAACAGAAGCATTTCACCCATTAGGAAAACCTCAGTTTGGAAGGACAGAAATGGGTAAAAGTTATATACAGGAACAATGTCTGTGCATATGCATACACACACACACACACACATATACACACACACTCAGCAACTATGAACACACCGATTAGCACCTGCAGATCACATGAAACACATCTGTATCCCAAATTGTTCTACTCACATACAAAATTAACACAAACACTCTGTATGTATTTCCTCTGTACATATGTGTTATTTTGCCATATCAAGTTTATTTATTTATTTGCTGCAAAAAAAATGTACTGCTATTTCAGTTTTGCAAGAGCAGCTTCAATAGCACCAACAATAACCCTTAGTTGAGCCAGGCAGGTGGTAGTCTGTTCACTAGTTTCAGCTGTGTGAAATCTCCCCACTATTTATTGTTATTTTAAATTTTGTTAATTATGTATAAAATATGTGAAAAATAAATTCCAAGAATTTTATCCAACCCTTTCCTTAATTGTTGTGCAAGCCGTTTTCCAGAGAGCATTATTAATGCATATTCCATGACAGTCCGATCCTATAGATGCTGGTAATGTTTTCCATGTGAGTAATCCCAGTGAAACCATCACAATGACATACCTGAGTAAGTACTTTCAGGTCTGAGCCCTAACTTCATTCTTCCCCCGTTCAGATAATCCCAATTGAACAGATACCTTCTAATTTCAGGTCACATTAATGTTGAGACCTGAATGCTCCAAAACTAGTCTTTTTCTTTTTTTTCTGACTGTAGTCCCTCCCTCAGAAGCAGAAGTATCATGTGTCCAAACCACAGATACCGGCATTGAGCAATGAGATCTCTTCCGTTTCACATTCCTGAATTAATTCCAATCCAGAAACAAAATTAATAACATCATCTAGTATATCAGTTTTGCCTTGCTGCAATAGGTCACAGAAGACCCCAGTACCCACACCAAAGCTTCAGTGAAAAAAAAATTTACCCTAATTTTGATTTGGAAGAGACACTAGGCTGAGCTCCTTTCACTCTATGCTCATTCATACTACCATCTTTAATTAATTATTAGCCACAAGATCAATTATCTGGATTGATATTACAAGGAATTTCAAACACACTTCCTGAGGCAAGTAGCATAAGGCACAGACAGGAGAAAAGGCCAATGTGGTATTAAAGGATACTGAATGGGCAGGCATAGGTCATGAAATTGAGTTCATATACTTTATGAGGGATACAGTTCAGCCTGAAGCCTGCTCTTCATTTAATCTCAGAATTTCAGACCTTTTGGTACAGCTACAGCATTTATTTGTTTTCTTTTTTCTGGTGAGAGAGAGAATCACTAACTAAGATTAAAGAAGATGAAAAAAATATTAAAGAACAAACTACTGAAGGGTGCAACATGGAGCACTTATTGTCTAAAGAAAGAAGCCGAAATTTGAGCTTATCAAGCCAATACCACAGACACTTTGCAGAGGCACAGATTTCCCAGGGAGGTCAAGGGGCTGCAAGTCTCACATCAGTGAGGGAGCATGTTTCATGACAGGCTGCAGAAGGGAAGGAAAAGGACAGACACAGACCCTGAACTGCTCCTGTTTCCCGCATCCACCACCACAGCAGGAGCTATTTTCTGCTACTATGCAAGGACCTGATTTTCTTACACATCCCTGTGCTTTCTGTTGAATAAGCAGCTTGCTGCTACTGCCGCACACATATTCAGAGAGACTGGGAAATGGGTGTCTTCAGTTTTTAATACTGTTCAGTTTCCCAAAGCTTTTTTCTTAATTTTTTTTCCTTAGAACTACACAGGCAGCATTATTAGATTTGGGGGTCAAAGCATTTTTCATAAGGACACCAAATACCTCGAAAGATTTATGTGGAGTTTTAGTAACCATAGCAGAAAGAAATTAAGGAGCCAGCCTTTGTCCAGACCAGCAAGCAGCCTCTGCCCTCACAGCTGGCAGGGACCGAGTGCGGCTTCTCTCTGGCATTCATCAGGGGACTCCAGACAACACGCTCGGTTCATGCTGCCTGTCATGGTTCCCAGGGGACCGCCACCGCAGCTGAGGGCTGCTAATGCATTGCCCGTCTCAGCCTTCGCCCGTGCAGACTAGGGCCCCAGAGACTCCCTTTACAAAGCTGCGAGCAAGGGGATATACACAGACAGCATGCCCTGGGGCAGGGAAACCCTGGCTGCTCCTCGCTCAGCCTGCAGTCACAGTAGCTTTGCACCACTACCTCTGCATGGCTCCCATTTTCTTTGGGAATCCGAGAGTAAATTTTCTATAGCTGTCCTAGAGTTCAGGTTTTTCCCTCACTTTCAGCATGTCCAGAAATAGCAAAGCCCTGCAAAACTGCCACTCAAATGAGTTTTAGAATACAGATCTATAAGAGATGTGCTCTGAAAAAACACCTAGTAACAGGTTTCCACAAAACACAACTCATTTCCAACCATATGCTGATACTAGGCACTAGGGGCAACACTACCCAAGTGTGCTGTGGCATGCTTACCCTGGGTGCAGGAGCCAGCACAGGGACCCCATTTCAAGCGAGGATCAATTCAAAACCTAACAGCAGCTTTGCAATTACCATAAATTGTCATCAGTGAAGCCAAAGAGCTCAGTCACCAGGCTGCGTAGCCATGGATAAGCTTCTCCATCTCCCGAGGAAGCCTGAGGGTCTGGCACAGCCCTCTGCTCTGAGATACAGAGAGGAAAGTCTGCCAAGCCCTGTGAGACCCCAAGTGTCCGTATCACGTTTGAACAATCAGATTTTGACTCCCAGGTCATTTAGATGCCTTTAAAACTGTCATTTTAATTTCACATAAATGATTAATTATCCACAGTTGCATATTAACACCTGTATCAAAAAAAGACTTTTAAAATGTCACTAGATATTTTTAATGTGTCCTTGACGCTTAAGGAAAAAGCTGTACTGAGTAGACTTTCTATTTTGATTTTTTCTGCTATGGTTATCATCAGAAAGATGGTATGTTTTTGATGAATTTTCTCCAAAGGATTACCTCCCAGTAAGAGTCCTTCTGTGAAAGAGTTCAAATTGTGGGTGTGAATGAAAATGAAAGCTATAAGCTACCACTCATACTCTGTTATACAACATTTTCTTGACTCTAATTTACCCTATTTGTGAAGTCTCTATGTTTGGTGTCTTATACAGCCTACACTCAGTTCCTCAGGCTCAATTCAGAACATCCACTACACATAGCAATTAGTGTCATTTTATTATTATTATTATGAATGGCACAAAATCTAGTTTGCAGCAGGAAGCAAAATAATTTCAGGGGGAAAGAACAGGGATGGGAGACAGGAAGCATAAGCTTACTAGTATTTTTAAAGCCAGCCAGAGTTGCTGTTTTCTGCAGTACCAGCATACACAAACCCTCTAGTGCCTGTTCTTTTTGCTAAAACACAACTTTTGAAGATGTTAGAAACAGCATGAAAACTAAGCATTAGAAGACAGCATTAAAAAATGACTCCAAAGTAAACCCCATCACCTTCCTATAAAGAAGGCCAAATATTTTTGCATATAGCAACTTCAAGGGCAGATTTTAGCTGTTATATACTTGTACAACTAACATTGAGTCACTAGGACTGCGAGTGTCCCTAGGCAGAATCTGTCCGTAAGGTTCCCCTCTGTATTTTCCCTCACAGATGATGCTGAGCAGCAGAGCGGGGTGTTAATTACTGCAATCTGTTGACAGTTCATTTTAAGGAACAGTTACATCATGATTCAAGATCTTTACTTATGTTACAATCACGATTACATCAGTTGCAATTTGCTACACTTGTAAAAAACACTTCATAGCCTTAGTTTATATTATTTGTGGTTTTAAACAAAAACAACAAAAAAATAGAAATAGCTTTCCCCTCAGCTTTCTCTCATATCAGTATTAACTGGGGACAATTCAAATTAAAAAATTTCTTTATCTAGTAACCCTACTTCTTACCAAAGTGTCTGACTCTTTAAATGTCTTTAACATATTTATTCCTGAAACATTTTAATAGGAAATATCTAACCTCCCTTATTAGAGATGTAAATTTTCTGCACATGGTGACAATAGGCATTCCTAGCTCATGTTGTGGACTAGGTTGTAGACAACTCTGAGTCACAGCATCCAGTACTTCTTTTGGATATGGAGAGAGGCTGTTGATAACTAAAGGAGCTCTCTCCCTCTTTCTCTCTCCGGCTGCTCAGTATATTGCTCAGCAGCACCAGAACTTTGATACCATGTTCTCTTGGCTGGTTTGGACTGAGTAGGATTTAGGTGCCATCTCTTTAGCTCCTACTTTCTTTGTATGTGTTTTTGACACAAGCAATGTACTTATGACCTGCTTGATTGTGAGTACCTTGCAGATTACGTTCCTAAACCCTGAAACTGGGAGAGTAGAGGCGCATGACAGCCAAGTGCCATGGGAGCTGCAAAGGCAACGTGGCCGTGCAAGATGACAGAACTTCAGCTCCACAGAAGTTTCAACCCTGGAGAGCCACACCTGGGCAAAACACAAAACGCACAGATCCATATCACAGGAACATGATGCCTGCCTCATCTCTTTTTCTTGGGATTTGATCTGTCCCTCCCTCCTCGTTGCCTCTCCCATTTCTCTTCACTCTCCAATCTTATCTACTTCTACTTTCTTTACCATGCGCAATTTCAATGCCAATTTTTTTCCCTAGCTTAAAGAATACATCCCTTTTCTCCCCGCATTCTTCACATTTCCTTCTCTGTTCTCCTTTTTCTCCTGGGGATTTTCACTTCTTCAATCCCATCTTTTTTACACAAGAAACAATTTCTCTGAACCTACCCAACCTCCAGCAAAATCAGGCCAAGTTGTTCTAAGAAAATGACCTCCAGCACAGGAACATTTTCTGTATAAGCATGTATAAGCATGACCTGGTAATGCAAAAACTATCATCCTTGAGCAGTCTTTGCTACCTGACACTGGGTGTCAGGGCAACACCCAGGACCCACAGGAGTTGATCAGAAATCACACACCTTACATAGATAGGATTCCTGGACTGTCAGTTTGTCAGGGATCTGTTCAATGTTGCTTCTGATTCTGCAACTCTCCCAAGCCAACACAAGCATGGGGGGAAGGCAGTGTCTGTCCTTTTCAAAGTTATATTAACGAAAATGATGCCCATTAGCTCAGAAGTTATGTTTTAGAGCATGATACATATAATCAACAGTGCTGTCATTGTGCCAAAGCTTGATCTTTTTTCCCTCTGACTCAAAAATAAAATCATCCTTGTAAACATAAACTGTAATCTTATAAAATCCTTTCAGCAAAGCCCTGAGACAGAGCAACCTCTTGTAGAGCTAAACCTACCAAAGAAGGAATGGCTCTCAGTGCCTGTCAAAAGCTAAAAGCTCTATTCCTCTATACAGCATTTCCCCTCTTCCTCTTGCTAGGCCCAGCTCTGTAATAACAGATTCTGCCAAGACAGGAACAGCATGTCAGGGTGCAAGTCCTTTGGTTAACGTTACCCCTTGGGTAAAAACGCTGATATGGAAAAAGCTACATCAAGAAAAGACAATCCACCTCACCCCATGTTTTTGTTGAAGTGGTATAGCTGCACTGACAGAAAAGTACTCACAGACACTCTCCCTACACAAAGGCATTCTGCTGACACAGATCTGGCCACATTGATAAAGCAGAGACAGCTCTGTAGCAATGGCTTTATATTGGCAGAGTGACACTCAGAAAACCATAATCCTACTTGGGTCATATGTATCAGACTACACAATTCAATTAATTGTCTTCATGAAGCATTAGAAAACAGATCCAGACAACATGTTACCCTGGTAAAATATTGCTTAGTGAAAGAATGCGCTTCTACTCAGTCATTTCTGCACAGCCTTTTCAAAACATATCTTTACTGCAAAAGTTTTACCATCTAAAGCCTCAGTCCTACAGTCTAATTTATTCACACACACTGAAAATTCCCTTTAGTGAAGATCATGGGAGTTTTCATTGCTACCAGGGTGAACCAGTCCCAAATAATGCAGCAAAAGCACATACTATTAAGGGTAGCAGATTTTTGTGCTCACACCTGGGACTTCATTTTTTAAGGACCTTGCCTTGCATGAAAACAGAGCTTTCAGACGTAGCCACCATTTGTTCAGCAACAGACTGTTTATGGTACTTGAGAGTATCATGTCATTGCTGCGGAAAACTGTAAGGTGTTCTCTCCAAGGAGTAAACAGTGCTTTTGTGAACAAAATACTGGAGACAACACAGCATCTCACTCCATCACACTGGAGATTTAACAATCATAGGAGTAGCAAGATCAAACAGAGCATCCGATTTAATTCTCCCATTCTTTTTCCCTGTATCCCAGGTATACTGCAGCTCCTAAGACATCTGGGAGGTTGTGAATCAACGCAGATAATCTCATCTTTCACATGTGTAGACACGTTCTCAGTAACAGAGTGGGGAATCAGTGCAAATGAATCCATTGATCCCTTTCACCATTCAGCCACAAACCAATTTAGTGTAAGATTTATGAGATGTTGAGAGCAGCAGTTGTAGCTTGAGCAGTGATATAATTAGGGATGCTTTAAGTGTTCAGGGGAAAATGAAAGAGTAGTGTTTCTCTTAACAATGAGTAAAAAGGCACCGATGGAGCAATAATGCTTTTATTGTCTGCATAGTTCCAGTGACCTAACTGTTTTAGCCATAAATGGTCTTTAAGCTCTAGTAGTTTGCAATAAAAACAATCATTACTGCAATGGGCCATGTCATCATTAGAAACAGAGGAGTTCTTTCTCTCAGACAAACATCTCACACACATGGTGCAGTATGGAATCTGTAACATTAAAGAGGCCAAAAAGTAAAGCAAAGTCAACCTAATCACGATGTACAACGACGTGGTACGTGCAAAAGGAACGTCTCTCCAAGCAACCCAGCACACACTGCCATCAGCAGGAGGTGACACCCTGGCAAAGAGTTCCGAGGTAAAAGGAAATGAAGTGCTAATGCACGTGTAGTGATTTATCCACGCAGGTACACTTTGACTTGTCCTTTCACTTAGCTCTGTGGAAATAAAGATAACTTCAGAGATATCCTGCACTCTTGGATACAAAGGCACACAGCTCCTGCTTCTTTCTTTTCACCCCCTTAGAGGTCCAAATTCTACATTTTCTCTGACCAGATCAGACTTGTTCAGAGCTCCATAAATTGGGACACACAGATGCACATTGACCCTTACTCTGGTCACACAGGCAATCCTCCAGTCACCTGTCCAAAGCCAGCGTGAAATGAGTGAGATTCACCTTCCACACCATGCTCTTCCCCACCTTCCACATTGCAGATGGATCCCAGGTATCTTCTCACTTACTGGACTTGCAATCAATTAATTGCCTTCATGAAGTATTAGAAAACAGATCCAGACAACATGTTACCCTGGTAAAATATTGCTTAGTGAAAGAATGCGCTTCTACTCAGTCATTTCTGCACAGCCCTTTCAAAAGGCTTCGTACAAACTAGAGGGGTCTAGGTAGCCCAGTGGTAGCAAACATTTCATTCAGCACCTCGGGTTTTTCAGCCAAATTTTGCCACCAACTTTATGCTCTTCTCTACTACACTTAGCTCTCTTTAAAGTTTGAAGATCTATTGGTCACACCTGGTAAGAAATTGATTTTGTTAGCATTGTTTAAATCTGGTTTTTGATGCGGGACTTTTTTAGACCTTTTCGATGCCTGTGTATTTATTATATGCATGTAAAGATGGAAAAAGCTAATTAAATAATTGGCCTTTCTAAGTATCATATAAGAATATCACAGAAAACTTTACTTTTTTTTTCTGTGCAAGACAAACTTTTTTTTTTTTTAACTAATAGGTAAGGCCTGACATTTGTAGATAGTTTAGCAGCTCACAGGTAGCTAAAGACTGTATTTTGGCTTGCCAGAAACATGATAAAAAGGAGGTTCTTTGAAAAACAGTCTTACCTCTCTTTAAATCATGTTGTTCTTACCCCCAAGCTTCATAGTGCACGAACATATTTGTAAACTATATTCATCAGCAATTTTATATTATAGTCAATATACTTTGAGTGGTCAACATCACTATAGTAATGTAACGTTATATATAATCAGTGATAATAAACATGAACTCTGCAAACATTCTTGTCATATAAGAATACCTGATGCAAAGACAGGCGTCATTCCCTTGCTCACAAGCATATGGCAAACCACTTTAACATGAAGATGAAGCTTCTTTAAGCAAAGCTCGTAATCCTGCTTACAATGAAGTAAACTGCTAAGTATATAATTCTGTCTTACACCACAAAACTTTTAGCTAGGCCAAACCAAAAGCATAAGTAGTTTGTTTTTATATAGCCTTACTGAAAAAAAAAAAAAAAAAAAATCCTTGGCATTAACAGCAAATAGCAAAACAGTTTACATACATGAAATTCCAGAAAATTGAAAGACAGCCTGTATGTCACAACAACCAGCATTTCTTTTCCTTTACTCTTCTGAAGTCCCTAAATTCTCCCTGATTATACTCAAAAATGATACTTCCAGCAAAATATATCAAAGTGAACACCTGAGACACTTTGACCTTGTTTTTGTATACATCTTTTCTCTTTGCTTTTCTGACCAACATTATAATTTTGTTTTCAAGTTAATCCAAAAAATTAAAAAAAAAAAATCATTTGAAAAATAGCATTTTCCTATCCATGGTTTGAAAGCTCAAATCTTTTGTAGGAAAAACAAAAAAGCATAAGAGCTAAGTTTGAATAGCTTTTAGCAAGCTGTGTGCTAGATTTAGAGCCAGTGAAACTGAGCTGCTTTTATAGACTCATCCTCACTTAAAGTGTACAAAGTCCATAAAAATAGAAAAATTACATCATATTCTGCTGCATCATTCCCTCGCTGTTATCTGCATTTTCACATTCACATGTCTATGAAAAATGGCATATGGGATATGAAAACATACTCGTCTATTCACCACAGATCTTGTCAGGTTAAATACACACCTCTCTCTGCCAGCATTAGTGAACTAAGTCTTATAATTATTAATAGCAAGTAAAAAGAAATCTGACAGAACTAATTTTTGTCTTGATAACAACCTTCCAGTATGCGTCTATAATACAATAGTCCATCTGCTTATGCCAGGGAGAGTTTCACACTACCCTTGCCCATTTTTCAGCGTCCTTTGGTTAACATTTGTAACACTGCAACTTCCTCATCAATCTCCATACAAGCCAAGGAGTTCCCACAAGAAACATATATTTAGGGAGAGCTTTTAAAACTCCTATCCAGAATATCAACATCTGTGTTTATTTGCCTAACAAGCATGCTGCATCCAGGTTGGCAAATTCCAGTCTCGCTTGAAGACGAGTGAAGATTTAACGCCCAAAGTGTCCAGCACCATGAGTTATTGCTCGATGTAGTGGGGAATCCTGTCCAGAGCCATCACCACTCCTCACCGCTAATATTCACTTGCAGCCCCCCCATTCCCCAGGGCAGCCCAAATGCTCCCTTGAGCTGGTGCCGGATGGGCCCCCAGTGCTGCATGCCAGCCAGCCCCAATCCCATCTGGCCCCAGCCCAGCCTAGGTGTGGGTATGAGCTGCAAAGTGGAAGAAGCTGCCTGCCGTAGTGGTGCAGCAGCCAGGCACTTTCCAAGGAAGCTTTTCCTCTAGGGAGGATCTTAGCTAGCTGCTTCATTTCCCCTTCGGCCCCTGGCAGCAGTAAAAGAGGCTGGAGGCAATCAAATACCTTCTCATGAGGTGCATTGGCCTTAGCAGTAACATCACTGCATTAAAGATGTTATTGGACTTTTCCACACATATTTTTAATTTCCGGAATGCTTTAACAACTGGAAGCATAAAGTGAACATATTGAAAGAAGCTACACATACATAACTTGTGCAAGTGTATAACTACTTTACTATACTGTTAGCCTTGCTTATGTCTTCTAGGGTTTTTTAATAAAACACATAGCTTAGTGGTGTTTGTTTGACTGACATGCATTGCATTCATTTTTCAAAAGGTAATATTTGATCTGTATTGTCTCATGCAAACTATTCTGCAAAAATTAAGCAAAGTGTTTTTAAATAGTACTATCCTGCTCACAGTTTCATCATTTTATTAGAGATTATCACAAATTCATACATTGTACCTGAATCTCTGTTTGAAAGGTGACAAAAAAAAGTCTCATGTAACAAACTATCACTTACTAGGCTCAGACGTAAGAATACCTGCATAGTTATTCACGTTAGCTGAGTTTTATTCCTATAGATTTACATTTTGGGAAGAAAAAACTAGAACAGAGAACAGAGTTTACCCTCCCACTAAAACCAGTATTAACTGTAACATTGCTAACAGATTGAAATCTGAGCAGCATCTCAAACCTGACTGGTTTTTTTATTCCCTTCCTGAAGCATTACACAGAAGAATAAACTCTACCAGAACAGGCAAAATGAAGTACTGGAAGAAAAGGCAATCCTATATGAAAAAATTGCTAGGCTAGGATACTCCTGGCTACATCTTGTTAGTGTTTCAAATAAACCGTTATTCATGCCCTCATTCAGTACGTCATATTTAATCTGACTTTCCTCCTGATGCTCTTCCTGCCGCGTACTCTCTTTCCCAGGACTCTGAATGACTCAGCTAATGTTCCAAAAACACTGGTTTTGCAGATAAAATCCCTGCTCTTCTCTCCTCTGCCTGTATGTGTGATACAAGTTTTCAGTGACTAGCATTATCTGAACTGTCCAGCCTACGACAAACACATACTATGTTCTTTCCCCTCTGTAATCAGGGTCCAGAGTCTCAAACCCAGTTCCCATTGAAGTTGGGAGAACGGGGCACTGCCTGGGTGCTTGGCGCCGTGACCCAGGATTTGTTACCTTCTGACCTTTCACATCAAGAGTCTTTCCACAGTGAAACATAATTCAGCATATCCTTTGTCTACTAAATCAACAACTGTGACTTTTGCTATGTGCACCAACAATTTTGTCAAAGACCCTAAGTCAGTTGCTCCCTGAGGCCGGACCTTTTTCTTCACGACTGAATTATGCTTTTAGATACATATTAACCTTAATTAAGAGTTACCTAATCTTGTTCTCATTTACATGTGTGTAACTAGTGTTTTAACACATGGGTTGATAACTTTCTTTTAAATCTGCATCAGAGGAAAACTGCATGGATTATACCTCTTTGACAGAAATGTGTTAAAGCCATGAGATATGTTGTCATTTCATAAAGCCTGGAGCATTTATTGATGCCTTATTTTATTCTAAATTAACATGTATTTTTGTTGATTTAGTTTCAAACTCAGTGTACAGTTATCATTACACCATCTTTTGCTTTTCAAAACATAATAGCCTTTCAATCAAAGATGTGCTGTCCATAGGTTTAATGCAATGGTATGTCTTACATGGTATGAGTCCTCTGCTAACACTGCTCTCAGGACTGCTACTTTTTCAATGCTGTTGGTTCATACCAGACATCTGGATGTATTTCTTCATTTTTTAATAGCTCACAGCCCAGAAAAGTTTCTCACCATCACATAAAAATAGAATAAATACCTGAGTTAGTACAGCAGTAGTAAGAAGCAGTCCAAAGAATAGAAAAAAGCCATGTGTTACTTTAACCATACCATTGCAGTTACTAGCAAAACCCTGAAAGATACAGCAAAGAGAAGGTTTTTGCACCAAAGTCCCACAAAACTGTCAATGAGAAACAAAATTTGACGGTTGGACTCGATGATCTTGGAGGTCTCTTCCAACCTTAATGATTCTATGATTCTAAAACAGAGCTATTCCAGTGACCTAAATGCATCTAAAATACCAGTAAATTCAAAGCATCTTCAAGAGCCCACATTCTGCACTTGCTCTCTTGCTTCCCTGAAGAAATTACCTGAATTTAGCATCTGGTTTAGCTGGCCTCCATGTAAATGTCCACAACACACACGGCACCCGAGTCCTACTGGTGTCGCATTGCCAGAGCGACGCAACACTCTGCACGTGGTGTTCCAATTTCTGAGGGTATATACCAGGAACCCGAGTGAGCCACACAGGAATTGTTTTTGTATTCAATTATGAGACTGCTTCTCCGCCTTCTTGTGGCCCTGTGTGGGTGTGTTTTTAGCCTGCCAACACAACAAATTAAAACATTTCTGATTGCACATGCTTTTCTCTCTCTGTTCTGGCCACTGCTATATATAACCTGCTAACTTCTTCTACTAATACAAGAGAGTTCAGATAGAAATACAAAACAAAACTTGTTGGAGCAGAAGCTCCCTGTTCCCATAGCTCAGTGGTAACAGGGCTGATCAAGAGCATCATGCAGGATGAATGAAAAGGTGAAGCAGAAGATACAGATTGCAATCACTTCAGTTTCCTTGAGGTGGTCTGGTAATTCACTGTTGCTTCTCAGGCAAGAACTAGGAAGCTTCAAATGAAGTTAGGAGGGTGAGGGACGAGAAACAGAGAGAGGTGGTTCTTCATAAACCAGGTATAATCAAGCTCGGGAACTCCTTGTCACCGGTTGGTGTAAACATTAAGATTTTCCGTAGTTCAAGAGGAGAACCCTGGCCAGGATCATGGAGAAGGAAACCTGCTGAAGGTTACTGGCTGCTGTTACTTAAGGGACTACCTTAAGTTTCTTATATGTGTGCTGCCAGAGACAATGTATTTAGGCCAAAGGATCATATTCTGACCTGCTGCAGCCATCCTTACATGCTTGTATATTATTAGTTTTTTAGAAGAGGTACAGCTTACAAGTAAATTATTTCTCATTCTGCTTACCAAGATGTAGGGTATATGACATTATAATGGTAATCCTAATAGGCATTTTTCACTGGTTGAGCTCATGAGTCTTGCTAGTTCCTGGCTAGTGCATGGAGAAGTAGGATACCATTTTCTGTTAGGCAACAGGAATTGAATGCCTAATTTCCATGTACACTGAAATGAAAATGTACTTGTTAGTGTTTGCACATACAGACATGTTGCCAAGTGCATCAGCAGTTACTTGAGTCATAGCATCTGTTGAGTTTCTGAATCATGCTCTTAACCTTGAATGTAGTAAGATGTTGGAAACAGCTTCTGATCTGTGCTTTGACTATTATATATTTACATACCATAGGGAGTGTGAGATATGCCACAGTCATAAGTATCTCATTAAGAGAATCATGCTCCTCTTCCCATCCAAGATACCTGGACAGGGACTGGAAAGAGGCTTCATTTGTGCAATAGGGTATGCCGGTGCATTCACTGGTCCCCCAGTGCAAAGGCAGTGTTAAAAAAAAAAATAATCACATTTTCCCTCCCCACACAAAAACATACCAGTATACCTTTTTGGCTTATTTATGAAAAGATTTCAAACATTTAACCAATGTATTTTCTTTATCTGGCCTTTTTTGTATATTGCAGTATTAGCTGTGATAGACAGGGCTGCCATTCAGAGGGACCTTGATGGGCTGAAGAGGTGGGCTGACAGCAACCTCAGGAAGTTCAGCAAAGGCAAATGCAACGTCCTGTCCTAGGATAAATCCATGCAACAGTATGAACTGGGGGTCAACTGGCTAAAGAGCAGCTTCACAGAAAAGGACCTGCAGGCCTCATGGACAAGTTGAACATGGGTCAGCAGTGTGTTCTTGTCCAATTAGATATTAAGAGATTTTTACATCATAATGTTGGTCAAATGCTGGTCCTTGTTGCCCAGAAAAGCTGTGGAATCTCTGTCCTTGAAGTTATTCAAAACACAGAACAACCTACTCTAAGCTGGCCATGCTTTGAGCGGGGCAAGTTGATGTCCACACAGCTGATATCCAGAGGTACCTTCCAACCTGAATTAAACTGCACCTCTGTTATGTCTCCCCAATGACAATACATTTTAATACCTTATAAACAATTTCCCATTTAGGACAAAACAGCTGTGCTTGCCCCTCCCCCCATAAGCCCACTAAATCACTACCAACAGTAAAAAAAATCTTGTTAGACCAAAACTGGCCACAATTACAAACCAGGTGTATGTATTCAGATCTCTGTGTTGTTAATCAAGGTCTGGAACAAACAGAACAGGTTTACACTGCAGGTCCATTTTGCCAAATATCCTACCTCCAGCAGTAGCAGATGCTCAGGGAAATAGCAAGGAATCTGGCTTGCATTTAACATTGGATCAGATGGGTCACTGGAACTTGCCCCCAGCTATCACTGGACCTCTACAGAGGAATGACTCAAAGCTTAAGAAGCAACTCCAATTCTCAGGCCAGCACATAAATGTGAACTCAAATCTTCAGTAGCAGCTAGTGTATTAAAATCTATTAAGACACTGGAGGGAGTGGTTTCTGAGAGAAGGACCAGGTAACCATCTCTGCATTTCATCCTCCAGTGGGTATATCTCAGAGGTTTTTTAAAAAAATCAGTAAAGCAGAATGATCTTTCCACTAAACACCTTCTCCGTATCTGGCTATCAGTTCCAGGGACTTCCTGAACCAGAAGTCACATCTGTATCACTGTGTATGACATAAAACATTTGCTCTATCCTTTTTACTTACTTTTTTTAATGTGCTTACACTTATAGCTCCAAAGAAGCGCTGCAACAAAGAGTTCCACGATTTACTTGCACACCAGGCAAGAAAATACCTTCTTTTTGCTCCAGTGTAAGAACTCCCGGCTGATGGTTTTGTCAGGTGCTTTGGAGGTTTTGTACTCTGATGTCACAATACATGCAAAGGGGCTATGTGACGACTCTCGGCTCTGCATGTCTCTCCGTGTCTCTCAGTCTCTGCAGAACAGTATATCTGACAGTGTCACACACACTCTCCCTCACCCAAAGTCCTTCTAAAGATGTCTGAGTTCATGGGTTGAATCGGTATTTTACTCTGCATCTGACCCGGTCTAAATGAATAGGAAAGCCACGGGGAGAATGGAAAGCGTGATCATGAACGTTGCTAACCGGTATCATTGGGAAAGAGCGTGCCATTAAAGCATGTTGTTATCTGCAACAACAGGTGTAAGGGGAAGCCACAGGATACTCACTTTATACTCCAGCTGGCTGCCTGAGGCATACCAAAATTGAACATGTGAATTCCCTATGAATAAAATATATTCCTAAGCGGTATTTTGTTCTGAGAGTTGTCACTTGCTATTTGATGCAGAGAAGGCAAACAGTACAGTTGTGGACAACAATATAACCTGTAGCAAGTCAATAACTGTTTTAACGTGGATTAACATGGGAGGAAAGAACATAGAAAGCATTTTCCTTTTTAAACATTTGACCTCTGTGCTTGGAGAATTATATTCTTTAGCTCCCCATAATCTTTTAAAGTAGCACTGGGCACATGGAAAAATCTGACTACACAAAACCAAAGCAAGAACATTAGATTTAGATATAGTCTTCTCAGGACTATAGTACACCCTCTGGCTTAATCCCTCTGCCAAAAGGGATGATCTTTGAATTAGTGTGTCATTAAGATATGTAAGTAAGTCTGCAGCCCTAAGCAAAAGAACAGACACAGTTGAACCACCCATGTGCTTTCAGACCTTTCTATACATCGAGGACTTTAGCCACACAGTGTTATCCTAAGAATACTGTATGTTTATTCAGCCATTACTCAGTATTCCTATTTTTACACCATCAGAGAGAAAGCAAATGGATAAATTTTGCACACAGGTCTCTGTGCTCAACATGTTTTACCACATTATGCTCTCTTGTTTAAATGCAAAAAGGACTATGAAATAATTCCATTTACCCATGTTCCTATTTTACAGACTACTTCAGGAGTTGGTCCATTCAAATAAAAAATTCAACTCTGATCCTCCCATAATTGTGTTATGTTTGAACTATTTTCAAGAGGTTTTCTTCCTTTATGTGCTACGAATAATTCCGGTGTTCAGAGACTTTGCAGCTGTTCAAGTTGCAGCTCATCTCTGAACAGCTTTGCCAAAATTTAGACACACACTTATGCACATGTGTACACACATACAAAAACTCTTGACAAGCAGAGTGGTAAAATATAGGAAAACTAATCAGTTTAAAAATCTATTCCCAGGAAGAAATGCTTTGTCATGGCTGGCATGCCAAGTTAACGAATTTGTCATTTTAAACAAATAATGAATCCAGAAGAAACAAACAAAAAAAATCTGAGCACTTAGAAGGTTAGCTCTGCTGGACTGATTTCTGCAAGACTTGCTGTCTATCAGCATCCTGTCCTATCCCTCCAAATCTAATTTGAACCAACTTTTCCCCCACTAGTAACAGAGGCCATGGAGAAATCCCATTTATATGGGCAAAGCAGCAGAATGGGAAAGGTAGAAGTAGGGATGCTTTCTAAAGAAGACTTCAGCAGTTCAGAGGCAATAAAGGGAGAGCAGGCCCAGTCCCTAAGTCAAGCATTTCTGAGCGGACTTTGTTTCTTCTCTGACAGTTTAATGCAGCTCATGCCTATATTTCTCCTTTTCAATCCTCTCCACAACCCTATTTTTTCCTTTTCCATTCTGTCCCTTATTATTCTTACATGAAAATGGCTTTTCGTTCCTGCTACCATCCCAACTACCTTTCTGTCATCTGAGCATAAATAATACAGCCTAAAATGGTTGTAAAGCCTGACTAAATTAAATTTAAAATAACAAAGACTACAAACTCAGAAAACTGAAATCGGGAAATCTTTCCAAAAGCAAAGTTCAGCAATGGAATTCCAATTTAACTTTTATTCCCTCTTATATTTATCAGGAACTAAGCCTGGGTACAGAGTGATGCCTCACGAACACCTGACTGCAGAACAAGTTCTCCCCAGCTCACAGTAGCTTAATGATTCATATGGGCAAAATATTTGCAATTGTCTAATAAAAATATTAATCCATTGATGTTAAAGCTGTGCTAGCATTGTAAAATGACCAGTTTGGGAGAAGCTGGAGTCTTTCACCAACTAATATTGGAAGCCTCAGCTGAAGAACAATTTTTTCTTTGTGAGCTACAAGCTGAATCTACATTCTTGGCTTCTCTGTAATTAAGGAAGAAGCTAATAACTTGTAACTGATTGCTTGCTACCACGGATTCATTTGGACACTTGTTAATATTTATTATTCAGAAACAGACTCCATTATTTGCATTTTTTACTGAAATTTATATTGATGGGGAATGTTGACCAATCGCTCCTTTGCCATATGTAGATGTTTTTTAAAAAGCATGCTAAAGAATAAACAGAACAAAAATACCACAACCCTTTTCTTCCATTGTTCCTCTTATTGAGTGATCTCATTGTCTTGTTCCAGACAAGAAACTTCTTTTAATAAAGGCTGTATGGTGTCCAGCACAAAATATTTCAAAATCTGGTTGGGGCCTTTGGGTGCTCTAGCAGTGTCAATAGCAAACTACAATAATCACCAATAAAATGAGAAAACTATGTTCTGTGTGATTCACTCTTTGAAAGGAAATGTGTACCCTGAACTTTCATAAAGGAGAAGTATTCAATGTGCAAATCAATCTCTAGCCAGAAGGGAAAGAAACAGTAACTCGTCAGAGAATCCTCACATTTGGGCTAAAAACTCAGAGTTTCCGAAATGGAGATCCTTAAACACAGGTTGCTTTGCCTGCACAGGGCATGCAAGTCAATGCCACAGTTTCATACTACCATCTGTCACTAGGTCAGTAAAGAAGTGTCCAACGAAATTGTGCTAACAATTGCTGAATGATCCTTAGCAGATGCATCTTTTACTTTGTGGAGGTGCTGAGGCCATAAATAATGGGCAAAATCCTGCTTCTCTTACTTTTGTAAATAATTCTATTTTGAGACAATAGTTATTTACTTTCTATTACTGCTTTGGACTATGCAAATTTATTCTGTTCTGTGATTTTCTTTCTCCTACTACTTTATACAAACTTATACATATTTACATTCTGCAAAATTTTTAAAAACACACAAAACATGGTTCTTTGTAGATAATACACAATATGGGAGGTTTGGTTTTGTTTTTATCTCTTAGCAAGCTACTGCTAGCTCATTTTCATAGGTCACTGCCTCTGAATTCTGTAAGTGTTCTGCACAGTGACTGCCTTACATCAGCTATTACAATAACACCTACCAAAGAAACTAAGATCTGAGCTGTTAAAACAAGCAGGAAAATACAAGGTGCCTTGAAAACTAAGCGTATTAAATATGCAGACCATAAAGCCACTCACCCATCCATTTTAAAAGCATGACAACAGGGACTAGGATTATTATAGTATCATTCTGGTACACAGTGTTATCTTCAGTTGCACTTTTCTGACCCAGATATTTTCAGTGTGGTTCTTAATGGGGAAAGCTCAAGGAAACAGCCAGAAGAGGTCCTCATTCATACAGTGATGTGTTAATTTTTGTGCCTTTCCAAATTCAGATGCAGTTGTTCTGACAGACAGCTTCTCAGGAGTTCAGGAAAGGAAGGTGGAGCAAAACAGCGTGACAGCATGTTTCCATATCAGGGGATATTTAGGAACTTTGAGAACTATACTGAAAAGTTGTGCTTGATAGGAAAAGACTGCAGGGAAGGATGAGTAAAATTGGCCTGCTACAGGGAACTAGCTTAATTGCTCTTTGTTCTTGAACACTGAAGACTGCAGAGCCCTGAAAATCTTTTGTCAAGAGAGGTTCCCTTTCATCTCCTTGCCACATTCACATGACAGTGTTAGTGAGAGGGACAGCACACAAAGAGAAGGTAAGAGATCCCACTCAGGAGCAGCAAACACAAAGAAATGCCCCTACAGAAAAGCATCTGTAACTGTGTGCAGCAATGGGCTCTAAAGTTATTATTACTGCATGTGGGAGAGCATCAAGTCACTGTAGATAGTTTTAGCGTGACGGGGGAGGGAAATAAAAATCAAACTTGGTACTCAAACAAGCAAACAACGTAAAGAAAGGAATTAGTGAAAATAAAAAAATATTACTACATCGCTGCACAAATATAGATGACACACATTTTGCATACTGTGTGCAATTCCAGTCATCTCATCTTTAAAAGGGTACAGTAGGTTTCCACAACAGTGATAGAAGGGTAATAAAAGTTATCAGAGACATGAAGAAAACAATTTGTGTGAAGAGAGAATAAAATAATATTCTCCAATTTAAAAAAACTACTGAGATTGGCAAAATTCAAATATGAAGAATGGTGAGAAATTATTCCTTATTTGTATCTCCTTTATCTAGGGAGCTATTTTCATGCAGCAGGTTTAAATAAAATAATTTTTTAAAAAAAGGAAAAAAAGGAAAAATTACTTATTCTTAATTATTCTTTTACATAATTTACAGTGTGTGTAAAGCAGGTTTGGAACATAATAGTGCCACAAGATACCACTGAGGTAAAATTTATAAAAGAGTGCCAAAAGACTCATGGAAAATAAGTCCTTCAAGGCTGTTTGGTAATGATAATTTGAAACCAGTTCAAGCAGTCCCTGACAGCTATTTGCTGGAACCTGGAAGGAACACAGTATTCAGTCCTTATCTTCAACCCCTTCCCAAGCACCTTCACCAAAGCATCAGGATACTAGGCTAGAAAGGCCTTTGGTCTGACCCAGTACAACATTTTCTTGTCTGCATAGAGCAACCCACTCCATACCTGTTGAGAGAACAGCTAAACAGCTATAAATTTGGTAGGACCCCTCTGAATGGAGCAGCTCTGTCAGGTCCCATTACCTACAAAATAGTAAATAAAAAGACAAAAAAACAAACAGAACTTGCAGCACCAGGGAGGGATGGGGGACACATAACAATAAAACTGTAACTGTTTTTTAAGATATTTTAGGTACTGATTTCGTTCAGCAAATCTGGAGCCTCACAACCTTCTGCCAAATAAGATCAGACAGTGGGAGGAAAAAAACCAGTGGCATTCTTCAGGGTTTTCTATGGATTTTTCAACATCCAAACTTATTTCCACTAATGACTAGCTGATTATTCATACTGCTTCACAACATAGTAAGAGGAGTTCCTCCTATTACTATTTGAAAGGAAGAGTACTTATCCATTCACACTGCATCAGGAGGGGGAGGTCTGATTTCAAGCTTATTTCACAACATTCCTGGTGTTAATTAATAACATCTGAGCCCCCCAAATAATGATCCATCCTGCCAGACACTTGCATCTGTTTATAAACATAACTGCTAGAACATACTCATGTACTGCACAAGCATATACTGTCTGAATACATTGTATAGTTCAATAACAGCAGAAAAAAAAGTAAAAAAGCTTAAAAGGAGGAAGAAGATGAAAACCCCCTCTCTGTCAGGTGCATGAATCCAACAGACCATCAGCTGGGAAAGACAAACCCTGCTAAGGGTAAGCTGAGATTTGTAACTGCCCTGGATTTGGTATATTTCTCAATACCTATATAAAAGAAGAATATTTTTCTGGTGATTATTTTCTCAGATCCATTTTAAAAAATCCACTGTGTTTTTCTGCCTCTACTGAAAATATATTAGTCCCAACTTACCTATTTCAGTAAGTTGGTTATTTATTTTTTCAATTGCTTACCCAATTTTTGCTTGAGTATATTTAGATAGCATAACTGACATCAGGACTTTTACCTGCTCTTTGGCTCATGTCGAGCTCCTTTTTGAATTATTCCAAGGAATTTTTCTCATCATTGAAAAGAAATTCAAGTTTCTCATCTTCCAATTCTAATTCGCTGCATAATTCTTCACAAGGCTCTGCTTATTTCTTACCCCTGACGTGAAACAAGATAGCAGACTCAGAAAAGACTTTTCTCATGCTACTCTCTTGCCAAAGTCCTATATGAAAATTGAGGCCAATTTCCTGTGGAGCTCCCCTGACAGGTGGGCTCATTTGAAACTTGAACTGTAATGATTTCTTTCTATCAGCCACTCAACTGCTTATTCATTTCTTTAAGTTGCTGTAAATCCTTAACAACTGTTCAGCCTGGAACGTAAAGGGATTTTGTTCCTTATTAGGACACTAATGAGAACCACACACCTCTCCCCTCACATTGGTAGGAAGACTTAGCTATAATTGTCTTGGCTATAACTGGCTATAAAAGACCTACCATTACTTTTCTAAAATTCCCTAAAGCCATTTTTGCAGACAAAAGTAGATTCAGTACTAAGGAAAAAAACAAAAAACCCAACAAACCAAACAAACAAACAAATTAAATTGCTGTCTAATATTCTTCTACAAAGATTTTAATAAAATTTATGAAACAAGTTTAAAGTACAAAATATCTAGGAAAAAACAATCTAATAGATGAAATCATTATCAGTTTCTTTAAAATTAATTTCTTTACAGTTAAGAAAACTCTAAAGCTTAAGAATATCTGAATGTTAATAATTAACTCCTGAAGACATTCTGAGAAGGGAATGATAGCGTGAAGAGGTGAACAAGAAACTTGTGGAGATTTCATTCAAGTTGGCAAACTCAAGCTCCACATTACTCAAATGTTACAATTCATGTTGTGCATTAGATAAATGAACAAACAAGTAATGACCATGCTCTACCTGGTTCCCTACCAGCAGCTTGCTCTTGTGTTATTTTTGCTCTACAGCAGATCAGTATTTAGCTAGCTGTTCACCCTGTAAGATTTGATAAAGAGCGAGATATATTGCATAGACACATTAGCTCATACATCTTATATTTTAGTGACAGAGTAACTGAAAACAAGATTTTAGTTTAGTAAAAGCTAGAGACAAAGCTCAGTTTTTAACCAAGCAGACAACTTTACCTGTGCAACACAAATCAGGTATCGGTGAGGCAAGGAAAGAAAGAACAAGAAAATTACTTACATACAAGAAAGAGTGCATAAGCATTTGGATAAATTACTCCCTCAGCTTTATAGTTCAATTTACAATTAGGAAAATAGGGGGGGAAAGGATCTGAACATCACTTTCAGAGTCTGATCTCTTCCAAAAAGCTGCTGGAATTGTACTTTTAAATGACAAAGATTGATTTAAATCTTGCTGTGTTGTATTCTTTGTGTATTTGTTCAAGTAAAACAAAAAAAGAATGGAAAATTCAACTAACTGCTGTAGAAAAGGTTTACTCATCATCTGTAAGAGCTTTGAAACCTCATTTTGACAAGACAGTTATTCTGTGCAAACAAACAGCATATTGTGAAAAGAAGGAAAGCAAGGAAATGCAAAAGCTGTGTAATACCATTTCCCTATGGTACTGGATGCTTTTGCTGTCAACTTAGATTTCATCACATTTTTCTAAATCAACTGTTTACAATGAGAAACTATGTTGGTCATATTAAGACAGGAGTGCTGTGCACATTGATGTGCGCTCGGTTACTACAACGAAGTTTCACCCACTGGAACAAATATGTCTTTTATTTGCATTCAGGAACAGCAGCTGTTTCTCGTGCATATTGAGACTTACTTTTAACTCTGATAATACTACATTACAACTCTCCAAATGTTTGTTTTATTCTTAATGCAAAATAGCTACCAAAAATATTTAAATTATGAGACACTACTTATACTATAGAAAATGCTTAAAGAGCCTATGTGTGGGTGAGTGTGTTATTTTAGCTAATATTATGCTTTTAGCTGGTGTCAGTATTGAAGTACTCATTACAATTCATTTTAAGACATTCATTGATAAAAAAGTGTGTCCTTCTGACTGCCATGACAGCTTTGGTAGACAGGTATGGCATAAAAGAGACAGTAAGTGATCCACAGTACTTCTGAAAGTATTCTTTCAAAACAAAGAATATAGTTACAGTTTTCATGTTCGTTTGAGAGAGGATGTCTGCCCAGCTCAGGCTGCACTGTGGGACAGAAGCTGCACTGGTGCCTAGAATCACGCCATCCATTTTCCATACCACCACACAAAAGATTTTTGAACAATGAGAGTTTGTAGCGTATTGATTTCTTTAACATGGAGGTAGCATAGATTTAAGTCTTGACTAGATCTGGGTGTTTTTTTTCCAAGGGTTACTAAAATGAATTGGGATCAAAATCAGAAAGATGTATGGTAGGGAAAAAAATTCTTAAATTAGACATTTCATTAAAATTTTTATTTTGAGCTTTCAGGATCACAGATTATATTCATCCCTGAGAAAGGATCCCCTTTAAACTGTACCTCAGCAGCTGTTAGTCCCACTGTTCTTAAATGCAACTGTTAGTAGAGATTCTACAGCCTCCCTCAGCAAATCGATGCCTGTGCTTGGCTGTACTTTCTAACACAAAGTATTTCCTGATGTCTAAGCTCAGTCTTCCTTACCGCAGTTAGAGGCCATTACTTCTGACCCATTCCCAGTAGAGCAAGAAAGCAGCCTATTACTTTGTTGTTTGTATAGCCTTCTACATGCTTGAAGATGCTGTCCCCTAAGTCTGCTGCTCTCCCTCTTTAACAACTTCAGTTCCTTTAACCATCCCAAATAAGAAAAATTTTCTAGGCCTCTGACCCTCTCATTACTCCTGGCTGGATACTGTGCCACTTGTCCAGGCCTTGCCTGAAGTATAGCACCCCAGCTTAGGTGGCATAAAGTCTGAGTTAAAGCACTGCTAGAAGTTAAAACATTTGAGCTACATATGACTCGTTTTTATACCCACCAGTATAACATCTATTATATTGTTATATAAGTTTTTGCAATGCTATATGACATTGGGGGGGTATATTGTTATAGAAGTTTTTGCAAGGCTATATGAGAGGGGGGGGGGGGGGGGGGAGGCCTGGAGGTCAATGTCAGAAAACCAAAAACAATGAAAAACAAAATAATTGAAATTGATATTGACAACCTGGAGACGTGAGCTGTGGAAAAAACAGGATGACATTTGATGGGAGGAAATACAACATAGTAGACAAACAGGAATAATCAACTACATAAAATACAAAAAAAAAAGGCTCGGTAGCAGCTCTGCACCATCTTCCAACACACGAAAGATTGCTGCATGGACAGAAAATACCCTGTTGCTATCGTCTGGATAAATCAAGAAGAAATACGCTTCAGCTGCAGCAAAGTCTTAGGTGAGACGTGGGAAAAAATTTTAACAGCGAGTGTACTGAAACACTGAACTTGATTATTTAGGGAGATTATGGAGTGTTCCTCACCAGAGACTTTTGGGAGCAGATTAGACAAACTTCTGTCAAAAATAAGCAAGGTAGCAGACACTACCCCGATTTGGGGAAGGGAGATGGATTAAATCCGGGTCCTCCCAGCCTCTTGTTTCCTAACCACATTCCAGATGTTGACGATCTGTTGTCTGCACCCCTGCCATTTAAAGTGTTTGTATCCTCCTCTCCTTACCTGCATAGTTAATATGAGTATTCCCTATTCCATTGCTCAGACCACAGATTAAAATATTGCATATATCCATACCCAGGACCCACCCCTGGAGAACCCCATGACATCAATTCTTTCAATTTGATCATAAACTGCTGGTAACCACTGTGACTGTGTTTTTCCCAACCAGCCACATGTAGAAAACAGGCTGTGTTTCTTGGCTGTTTTGGAGACTGCCATCTGAGGCAATATCAAAAGCTTTGTTAAAGACACATTATTTATAACCGCTTCTCTCTTCTGCATTCCATGATGTCACAGGAGATAATTAGGCTGGTTTGATATGATTTATTCTTTTCAAGAGATGCTTCCTGTTCTTGATAAATGGGTCACTTATTTGTATTTCTCTGGGTTCAGAAGTTAAGTTGATCGCTCAGTGATTCTCTGCGTCCTCCTTCTCCCCTCTTGCTTCTCAGTTTCTCTCCTATTTCTTTTTAAAACCGTGATTATGATTGTCCCTTCCCATCTTCTGGAACCTCATCCACCCTCCATGCCATCTTGAAGCAGCAGGGACAGCCTCAGCTACCTCGTTAAGTATTCCAGGGTGAGTTTCATCAGGCCCTGCCAATTCACAAGCATCTCTAACCTGTTTTTTCTGACGCTAGTTAGAGCACTTACCCATCTGTCACCAATGTTCATTGTGTTAGCCATCTGGCCACATTTATCCTGGTTAGTGAAATTGAAGCAAAAAAGGCACTTAAACACTCCAGTTTTCCCAATATCCAATCACAGTTTTGTCTTCTCATTGGGATTTGTTCAGTACTTCCTTTCCCTAGCAATGTAATTTTAGAATGTTTTTTGTTCTCATGTTTGTGTTGACTCTAGCAAGCCCTGGCATTTTCTATTTTGTTCCTATGTGCTATTATAGTACTCTTCCTTTTTATTTTTTTGGTGAGCAAAATAACCTAATCCTTCAATGTTAAATAGCAACCCAAATGAAGGAAAAAAGGAATTTTGGAAAGCTAGATGACCCCAACACAATGTTTTTAGTAAAACAAGTTAAATAAAAGAGTCCAGGTTAACATAAAAATATTTTTCAGGTCTATTTGTTTACTTCACAAAAAAAACCCAAGTAAACAACAAACAAACAGAGAAATATCAGGCTTTCCCAATGGAGCTTTTTCAAAAAGAACAACAATTTTTTTTGGACCATGAAACTGAGTTGCAAGTTGTTCATCTACCTCCAGTGCTACTGGTAACCCTCAGTCCCAAAGTCCAGAGGTTACTAGTACAGAAATCAGTTTCCTCTTCACATGTACAGTCATTCAGGCAAATAAAATTTGTATGCCAGTCCATAAAAACTTGTCGCATACAGCCATGTCAACTGCTGCTTTCTTAGAGCCAAAGCAAGGAGCTTTGTCTACACATTTATAATAGCAGTTAATATTTGGATTTTTTAGACTGCAGAGACCTTATTCATCGCCACAATGTAAACAACTAAGCCTGATAAAATGTCACTGGAAGTAAGATTTTGCAACACTGCATCTTTGACCATAGCCAGCTTGTCAGAAACTGGCATGAGGAAGAAGAATAACAGTTCAAAAAACAATGTAAAACATTTTACGGACAGGAGTTAAGGACCGGTAATTCCTCAGCATTTGAAAGGAAAGTAGGCTCATACATAGACGGTAAGTAGACATGAAGAAGGCTCGCTTCTGTGGAAAGTTAGACAGGCTAAAGGAACAATCAGAGGATTAGGAAGGTTCCTAAAGTTTGCTGAGTTCATAAATTTATTGGGTCCCAAAGCATATCTCAGCTCCAATATTAAGTATTCATTGAAGTGGATTGTGTTTGCCTTTGCATCATAAGATTCCTGAAACCTTTGAATCATGACTGTATGACTCTAAAACATCTGGTTTTGTTTGCCCACAAGCTACCGTTCTTGATACCAGTCATCCCCTGGACTGAAATCAATCAACCTTTAAAACTGTAGGTTCAGAATGTGTATTCCATTTTTTAAAAGTTTATAATTCAAATGCACTTTGATTTTGATGTGGGAACACAAAGTAATGTGCCCTTACCAATGAAAAAATACTTAGCAACAGACATAGAACAGTTTCTTCTCTAGTATTGATAAGCCTTGATTCTTAGGAAATTCAGAGGAAATTCAGAAGCACCTTCATACCATCTTTCAGATCCACTCACATTTTCCTTTCCAATGAATAACAATGTACTTCCCTTACAGCTTCACAAAAATCCTCCTTTGGGTTCTGCTGCATCTCCATCAGTTTGTCCCACCAAAAGGGTAGCAGGGAAGACCCACATTTACTTCTCCAAGGGTCAGGACACTGACCATAATGCCCTGCCCCTCCAAACCCTGGGGGTTTGGCTGCCTCACGTCAAGGCCAGCTCTGACATGGTGCAGCTGGGTGGCCTTGTAGCAGGCTGCTGTGAAAAGAGCCCTGGGAGAGACCCCTTGGGGCCTTCCCTACTATCACTCCCAACCTGCCTTTAAGCTCAGGTCCTCACCTGAGCTGATCTGGACCACTGACTGATCTGGACCACTGGCTGATCTAGACCGCTGACTTGCCTCTGGACCTGTTGCATTGCTAGGGACCCACCTGGTGATTAGTGGACCTCTTGGGTGGACCTGTGTCCTGGTTTTGGCTGGGCTAGAGTTAATTTTCTTCATAGTAGCTAGTGTGGGGCTATGTTTTGGATTTGTGCTGAAAAAAGTGTTGATGACACGGGGATGTTTTCGTTACTGCTGAGCAGTGCTTACACAGAGTCAAGGCCTTTTCTGCTTCTCACACCACCCCACCAGCAAGTAGGCTGGGGGTGCACAAGAAATTGGGAGGGGACACAGCCAGGACAGCTGACCCCAACTGTCCAAAGGAATACTCCATACCATATGACATCATGCTCAGCATATAAAGCTGGGGAAAGAAGAAGAAAGAAGGAAGAAGACGTTCAGAGTGATGGCGTTTGTCTTCCCAAGTCACCGTTACACGTGATGGAGCCCTGCTTCCCTGGAGATGGCTGAACACCTGCCTGCCAATGGGAAGTAGTGAATGAATTCCTTGTTTTGGTTTGCTTGCATGTGCGGCTTTTGCCTTCCCTATTAAACTGCCTTTATCTCAACTTTTTTTTTTCTCTTTTACCCTTCCAATTCTCTCCCCCATCCCACTGTGGGGGGAGTGAGCGAGTGGTTGTGTGGTGCTTAGTTGCTGGCTGGGGTTAAACCACGACAACCTGGTCACCACCTCTGAACCTGCTCTGCCCTTCTAGTGTGATGGCACCACTTCTCAGGGAGGTCATGGAGCTGGCTCCTTACTGTCACCGTCAGCTCCCAGCTCCCTTTCCCCGTGGAGCAGCCTTCTCCCTGACATCAAGCAAAAAGAAATCCTGAAAGGGATTTTCCCCTCTCATTGTGTGAGCTTTTTATGGCAAAACCTGGGGGTTATTAAAATAAGGTCAGAAATTGAGCAGCATTTCTGGGACACCTTGGCAAAATAGGCAGCCTTCTAGGGCATCAAAACATGAGAAATATGCACACACCTCATGGAACAGCACTGTCTCTGTGTTTGGCCTAGCTCAACAGCAGCAAGAATAGCCAAAAAAATCACATACTTGGCAATTGCACCTTTACCTGCTGGGGGAAAAGGCGTAGGAAATAGCTGAGGAACCTATGTCCACAGAGAGATCAGGGTTGGGAAGCTGGAGTATGGCCACACATTTCCACCAGCCACACTTAATGATGTCACACGTACGATGCTGAGGTTGCTGAATGACATAGCTGCAGAAGGAACGGTCACCAAAGAGAAGACCCTGATCTTCAAGCCGCTTTCACTGGCTGGTCTCCCTGCCTCTAGAAAACCCTTCAGCTATTTCTGTTTTGTCATATGTATCCACATAGATGGCCCCACATCTTTTGCTTTCTGCGCAAAAGGAAAAAAAAAGCATCCTTCCCACAGCTACTCCCAGCTATTTCTAAGAGACAGATCAGGTGGGCGATGATGGGCAGGCATCGCAGTGTCCTTCTCTGTGCTGTTGCTCTTTTTTTTTCCTTACTCAGTGCCCTTTCTGCACACACTGGAAAGAGAAGCAGAACAGGGCCATACCTCTTGCCACCTTTTCTTGGGTTATGGGAGTACAAGAGGTTTTCCTCCCTTCCATGCTCACACTGAGGTCAGAGAAAAGGGAAAGTCTCTACAAAGGGCTGTGATTTATTTTGCCTCTCACTTGTTTTCTCTCTCTCTAGGCACCAGCTCTCAAAAGAAGGCCAAAGACTTTCCAGGGCTGACTTGTTTTTTTCTGAAGTAACCTTAAGTCTGTAAAATAGCAATTCAACCCACTCCTGTTACTTCACAAATAAACGTAGGGGCAGATCACAAGAAAAACGACTTAACCAGAAAAAAAAGGGGGAAAGGAAACTGTAGATTTACCCAATAGTAAGATTATGTGTGTGCTAATACAGCGAAAAGGATGTACGTCTCCCAGGCAAGGCTATTTGTGCCTCCTCCCAGATTTGTGTCTAAAACATGAGAGAACACAACAGATGTATGTTACATTGAATAAGTAACATACACATTTAAATCATATTTCTTTGTGTGGTGCAGCAGGGAAAAGTGTCCTTTTCTCACTGGTAATTAGAGAGTGCAGCAGATGGTGGGGTTTACTGTAGTTGGTAAGGTCCATTAAAGGAACCCAGGCTGCCAAGTGATTCTTCATTAGAACAAGCCTCTTAAGGTGTAACTAGGAGTTTTTCCTAGGGTTTAGGAAACGTTCTCTTGTGCAGTAATATCCTGCTAAAATTATCCTTCTCATCCCTGCTGAATGGTTTTCCTTCTGGCACCAGGAACATTATTCTAATTATAACACCCAGAGGCACCAAAATGTATGTATACATGGCCAGATACAATCTCTGCCACTACCCAAAAGAGCTCGTAAGTCAAGTAGAAGAAAGATATATCATCATTGCACATATCAAAAACAAAGGCATACAGAGGTTAGATCTTGTTAATATAGCAACAGAGAGCCATAGACAAGCTGGCCCATAAACTCAGATCTCAGATTGCTTGAGCCAAATACAAGAACATTTCTCAACCACTAGCCACTTAGCCTTTTCAGTTTCAGCTCAAGCCACTGTATTTTGATAAATCACCTCTCAAAAACTGCCATACCCTCCATTGAGAAGATTCTCTTTTATTCCTTTTTTTTAATGTCATATGTTCTTTCTGCTCTGGGAGATTACAAAGAGGAACACACAGAGATGTGAAATGAATGGTGGTTGCTTCCTGCCATGTTCGTTGCTTGGGATAAATAACAATTTATGTCAGGGGGTGAAAAATAATCATTTCCCTCTGTGAGTCACCCAATTTACTGCACCATGTATAGCTCCATCCTAAATTGAAAGGGGTTATAAATGAAGAATTTTCAATATTCTTTATGTAGCTGCCATGTAAGTTCATAGTGTTTCTCAAGGGTGATGGACACTAGAAATCAACATTAATCTTTCCCCTTTAATCTAGTCATCAGAGCACTCTACTAATAGATTTTTTTCCCCATAATGGAAGAGGAAAAGCAATTCTACCCTCCCTTAAATGGTATATGAAATATACTGGGCATAGCTACCACACAGTGAGTTCAAGTCAGTACTCCACTTTGCACTAGAGAACTTCGGTTCAAAATACAAACTCCCTCCTTGCCTTTGCTTCAGCTTCCTCCCTGAGTCACACATGCTTCTATGTAAATATTGCATACTGCTTCTCAAAGAAAATAGTAGGAAAAATCATATTATAAGCCCAGAACCAGATATATTGGCACTTCTGGGCACTTTGCCAGCCAGAGCACCAACTCCTGGGGCACAAGTGTTGGTGCCTCCTTTTGCCACCTCCCCAGAAACAGAGCCAGTGTGGATGCATTTCTCACCCGGCCTATGTCAAATGAGTCCACACCGAATTACAGAACTGACATTTGTGGTGCACACATTTCCTGCAAAGTCCCTGAACATGAGCTTAACAGGCCACAGAAAGATGTGTGTGATTATTTGCAAAAGTACTACCGTAGGCACATGTAAAAAATGGACTAATACACAAAAATAATGTCCTTGGTACAATAACTCCAGATGTGTGTCAAAGATTCAATGGCCAAATATGCGATCAACATTTCAGCTACAACAAACACATGACCCTACAGACATATAAATGTGTCAAGTGGTCACAAAGCACATATTTAATACAACAGAATAGAACATCCTCTGGTAGAAAAGGATTTCTGAGCTAATTAATGTCAAGTCCTAGCTTCTGGACAGTTATGCCAAGCTGGTTATTGTTTGGCAAGGAACATGCCATTGTTGGATCGTTTTGCCGCCTGAATAAGGCTCGTAAGTGATAACTCTGAAACTGAGCTGGACTCATTGCTGGAGAGGCCAAGGATCCTTTGCTAAGTGTGAACGCTTAAAGGAAAAAACAAAACCTATTGAATGAATTTTCAAACCAAAGAAACGGAAAGGTTTGTGATCTAAAATGGCTGAATATGTAAACACTGTATATACTTCCATATCAGCTTAAACCAATATTACACTGATGTTATCAAGTTACTCTCTGGGATAATTCAGAAAGTATTCCTTGTAAAAGGAATTTCCTCACCTACCTTGCCTATAATTCAGGTTGAGTTCCTGTATTTTCCACATTTCTGCTGATTTCAAGACTGCTGTCTCTTCAGAGAAACTGCCAAACATAGAGGGTAAGTAAATCACCGCAACCACAGCCAGAACCACGAAGGAACCCCAATAAGCTCCTCAATCAAAAAAGCACCTCTGAAAAACAGACCAAGACACCAAAGAAGCAGATCCTGGTTCATAAAGAAATTACATCAAAAGCTCCTATTTAAGGAAAAGGAAAAAAAAGAAAAAAATGTTTTATTTTTAGTTTGCTTCTCTGTACCAAGAAAGATTCAGTCATCTGCTTTGTGGGGATTTTCCTACACAGCAATATGCTTCCATAAAAAGAAGCCTGATTGCTACTTACTTTGCCAAAGTAAAGGTGGACTACAGGCAGTCTTGGAGGTTAAGATCTGCAGACAGTGCCAGTGCCTGCTCTGAGCAGGGTGCCCAGAGCCAGGAACCTTATGCTCTGATGCAGCTCTTCAAGGTGCTTTATGTGACCTTAGGCAAATAGCAATCATCTCATCCACAGAGCAAGTGTGATGTGCTGGGAGACTAGGATATGATTAGGGCATTAAAAACACAGGCAAAGCTACAATGTCATATGAAAGTATGCCTGTATACTGCCGGACAACAGTTAATGTCTGCGTTTCCTTCTCTGGGTTTTAGGTTCAGTGCTTTGTTTTGTGTTGGCACATTGGAAAAGGATCTCTTAAATACAAAGTGAGACATAAACTAGTAAATTTTTGTTTCCAATATTCTTGGGTTTGTACACTGAACAGTAAAGTTTTAATCTAATGCTGATGTAAAATGAGGGGCGTCAAACATTCCATGGCAGCCAGGAACTTCAGAATACTTCAAATGCTCATTTTTTAATCTTTTGTGCATTTCTTCCCTTGGGGGGATATCATGCAATGTAACATTCAAGGCATTGGGGTTTAGAGGAGAGGGGAGATTCTCTGGAAGGCTGAAGATTTTGAAATATAGTATACCAAACCAAAAACTTAGAATTCAACTACAATGCATTTTAAGCCAAGCTCCTTAAGCTAAGACTATAAGTGCCTGTATTGGGTAAGACCATAGGTTCATCTAGCCCACTGTGCTTTTTTCCACAAGTGCCATATAAGAGTGCTTGAGGAAGGATGTAAGAGCAGGCAAAGAATTTCCAGTTTTTCCAACCCAAAACTTTTTTGCTCAGAAGGGTGCTGAGCTAGCTGGGGTTTCTACAATTGCAGTAATTCTCCACAGATTTCCCTTTCATGAACTTGTCCAGTCTCCCCTGGGACACAGAAACCTCTAGTGTCCTCAGTGGCAAAACAGTTCTCCTGCCTTCTGCGTGAAGAGCAAACTCATGGTGTTGCTCCTATGACCACCAGATCACAGCCTCTTGTTCCCAGTCAGGAAGAGATAATGAACAGCAGATTCTTCTCTGCCCTCTCCACACTCTTCCATGCTTCACAGACCTTTGCTACAACTCCCTTCCCCAAACTCATCTCTTACGCAGAAGAAACCCACTTTATTGAGTCACCTATGATTTGGAAGCCATTAGAGATATTTGATCACCCTTGTTGCCCTCCCCTAAACTTTTTCCATTTCTACTCTATTCTTTTTGGGAAGAGGGGCCCAGTATTTAAGCCACAAGTGAGCCATGGATTTATACTGAGTCACAATAATAATGCTCTCAGTTTTAGTCTCTACTCCTTTCCTCATATTTCCAAAAATTTGAATTGCTTTTTGACTGATACCAAGCACTGAGTTCATGTTTGCATAGAAATATGAGTCATAACCCCAAGATTTCACTCCTGGGTGATGATGGGAGCTCAGAGCCCTTCTTTTCATATGCATTGTTTTTCCCATGTGCATGACTTCATATTTATCAATTTTGAGTTTCAGCTGCCTCTTATTTAATAAGTGTTCTGCTTTGTATGAGCTATCCATTACTGTCTTCCAGAATATTCTTATTTACTACTTTAATTGTTTCTCTGTATTTAAAAGAAACATAATTTGTTTTTCAATAATAATTGTGCTAGCAGTTTATACAATACATTATTAACATGGTTTTTAATTCAATTACAGAATAAGAAGCAACACTTTGTATTTTGAATTAGAATACTTCAATTGTTGGGAAACAGAGACATCCTTAGAGCCAAGTTCCAAAAGTTATAAAAATTGCTAATGTTGACTTTGCGACCACAGATAAGAAAATGCTACATGTATTTTGTCACTGAATTTTAGTTTGGAGACTGATACAAATTTTCTGAGACTCTCTTTAGGCGTGACTACCTGGGAGATAAACAATATGGAACTGATATTCCATTATCTGATACGGAATTAGCTGACATGGAGTAAGCAGTTAATCAGTCCTAAGTGTCCATAGGCATTAAATAATAATAATACTTACCTTGTCAGGTTTTAGACTAAAGTTGAAAGTTGGTTTTATTTTTGACTTGTTCCCACTCAAAAGGTATAAGAAAATTTCATCACAATTAATGTTTATATTTAGAAAAGTAGCAAATACAATTACCTATATCAAAATAAGTCTGTGATTTTCTCTCATTTGGTCATTTAATAATAAATATTTTTCTTGGGCTATACAGACTTAAATACACTGAGAAAATAGCTAAAGCGGATTTAGATAGAAAACAGAGTGGGCAAAATTTCAACTACCACCATGATAACTATTGAGCTATTGTTTTTGAAAGCTATATTTGTTAGTTGTGAATTAAAACTTCTGGTGCTAATATTCACATGTATTTTAAACATATTAAAAATATATATTACATTATTCCAAGGGAGTGAGACATTAGTCCAACCCTGTCTGTATGTCATCTTCCAAAAGAACAATATCAAGTTAACAAGACGTTTCTCCATTTACCTCAGTTGAGCCACAATTCCACTCAAGACTGAAATTCTGGAAATTTTAATCTGCAGAAAAAGCTGAGAAAACCACTTTTTATTAAATACAAGTAAAACTGCAATTGCAGGAAACTTCTACTTCTCTGTGCACTGTGCTGCAGCATGGAGAGGACACATACTCATGCCCTAGGGTTAGATTCCACCTGGCGTTCCTGGACAGAGGACTTCTCTTTAAACCTCCTTTTGACAAGGAAACTTCAGAGACATGTCTACATCTGAAACTGAGTCACAAGGGTCCAACTGCTGTGTGGAAGGTGGTGATAAACTCTGTAAGCCAGCTTTGCTATTCGCTCCTTGCTTGTAAATGGGCAAATAGAATAATAGCACCACAAACGAGTGTCTGATAAAGGAAAGGAAAGGAAAGGAAAGAGAATATTTGGCTTCAAGAACCAGAGGAATCTTGCTCAGCTTCGTTAAGCTATTTGGGTAAAGAGAAGGAGGGGGGGTGTAAATAAAGCCTACATCAATATCTTTTTCTAAAGAGCTAGATGAAAGTGCTTTAAATTAACACAGATCTATCACATAGCTGCATTCCCAGGTAGTTATGGAGGTAATTGATATCAGGCATTATAACTCAGAATTTATACTGACATTTCATATGAAATTTGTTTTAACGGGAAGCAAGATCATTTTCAAAAGAGCTATTTATTTTGCTGAATATTAAACCTCAGAGAGGAATTCATTACTGTCAACCTTCAGAAGAAATGTGGAGATCAGCCTTGCTGAGGTGCTGCTGTTATCTTTAGAGTGGAAAGGGCTTTTTTCATTGCTGGGGAAGAGCCTGCTATGCACTTTCAATAGGAAACCGGGCTTCAGAGTTCTTACTGGAGGGATCATAGTCAGCCCTGAATAATATCTCTTTACCTGTGGTCAGGAAAACTAGAAAGAAGAAGCTATAAGAAAATTCTCCTTCCTTAGAAGAAAGGCCAGGTATAGCCTTATATGTCTGTGTAACCAGGTATGGGCCATCACACATCAGTTCTTGGGCTTTGAAATGAGGGTGAGAAGGCCATAGTCCCGAGGACAAACAGTTGTTATAGTCACAGAACTGGGAATGCTCTAAGAAGTCCTCCTTAGAGTATGTCTGCACAGTAAGTCCTAGCAGATAGGATCTCATTGAGCCCACACTCCATTATAAAAGACCATATTCACATGGAGTTGGGCCCCCAAAAAGTCCCATCCCCTGGGCATTCATTGGCTCAGCCTCAGAGATGGACAAGCATGGCCACATGCCTCTTTCTCTTTGAACAATGGCAAGAGTGACAGCCCGTGTCAATGGCATACAACATGACTATTTCCATTGAAGCAGGACCCACTATTTCTAAGGCATTTGAATGTCGCAGCAGAGATGGCTTGCTCTCTGCTGTTTCAGCACACAAATGTCTACGCATGATCACCCAGACATGCCTGCACCACAGGGAAGAGGACAAAGTGTGGGTGTTCTTCAGGACACGTGTGAGGGAGAGAGAGCACCTGCTTCCCAAACTTGCAGACAGCTCATGCATGGATGTCTTTGCGCTAAGGTGAAGCAGGTTAGCTCAGACCAATGACTTTCAAAAGTTTTTTACTCCTTTCTACATTTGTTGTAGACACATAACTGCTGGTTAATCATGGAGCAGACAGAGCAAGATGGTAGGATAAGCCATTTGATTTACCAATTTGCTTGACAAACTCTGGCAAAGCCATTTCTTGAAAAGAAAGAGAATGTGTCCATGAAGTCATGTTGATGAAAACAGAGCCTAATCATCAAAAACAACCTGCAAAGTCAAACACCTTCAAAGCTGTAGGCAGTTTGGCTTTATAAATGGCTTCATACTATTACCTAAAAAAGTCACTAAACAGATTGCAGCTACATTCAACTGAGGTTTATTGAGAGTAGATGATCAAAGCAGAAGGAGAGGAAAAATGAATTTGAGGAAATGCTCTCAAAGACACTGTCAGGGCACCACGGGGGCCAGGGGCTCCCCAGGGGCCATGGGGGTTCCCTTGGGTCCATCAGGGCAGGGCCTGACAGCCACAGCCTGTCCCACTGCCTCAGCCAGGAGCAGGGCAGCCAGGGGGCACCGGGGCAGCCCCAGCCCTGGGCATTGGGCACCTCCTGTGGCACAGGGACGGGGACCGGATGAGGCCAGGCCGGGATGTGGGCCTGTGGGTGGGCCCATATCGGTGAGGCACATGGCCGGACAGGGTAGGGCTGTGGGGAGCTGGAGACCAGCCCTGCTGTGGCATTGCTGGGGCAGGGGCTGACGGCCCGTGGGGGGATGACATGAAGTCCTGGCCTGTGGGCAGGGTGGGGGGAGCGCCGGGGGAGTGGGCAGGGGCAGTCAGGGCTGGCAGTGCCTCAGGGACACAGCAAACACAGGAGCAAAGCCCTGGGCGAGTGCCTGTCCTGAGTGCCCAGCTGGCCAGGCCAGAGAACTTGGAAGGACCGGGGCACTTGAAGCTGGGGAGCCCCCCAGCTTCAGCCCCACACTTGCAGCGGTACCAATCCCACCGTCCCTTATACCTGTCCTGTGTGTTCGGCCGCTTGTGCCAACTGCTCACACTCAGCCTGTCCAATTCAGGCTGTGGGCTGCATCGTTCATTGCCACATTCAAACCTCTCTTCTTCAGCTCTGCACTGACTCACCCCATCCCTCTCCACATCTCACCCATTTCTTCTCATGCACAGCAAAAGATATAAAACCTGCCTCAGCCTATACGGAAAGAGCTTCTGAAGTCTCCAGTTCAGTCCTATTCCTATTGCATACTACACTGCAATAATACCCGTGCTTTCCTTTATTGATACTTTCAGCTAACTGAGCTATACGGAAGTGTGGTAGATCACCTCCAGATGCTCTGCTCACTTTTAAGTAACAGAAGATGATACCTTTCCCTAGGGCAAGTTTATCTGCTATCATCAGATGTGGTCATTCCCTCCTTTGTTAGGCTCTAATTTTACATCTAAACTAGCTAATGGGTTTGTGCGTATTTTAAAGCACATTTTGGCGACCAGTGACAACACTCAGCTGCCCCCTTCAGACAAAAGGGCTTCAGATATCGGTAACTTTTCCATAACAAGTAACTTCTTACAGTGAAGTTTTTCATTGTCTCATGTCCTGGCAAAAGACAGTTGGGAATGCCCTTCCTCATCCTTTTTTAAAAACTAGAGGCAGAGGAAATCTCACCCAGGTAGGGCCAGGCTGTGAGACTGGCGAGTGTGGGTAGCCTGTGGCTGGCCGTGGCTGCTGATGCATGCACAGGACTTCACCTTCTGGCCTATTGGGACCCACCCTGCCAAAATCCTTGTGACATCTGGAGCAGTAAAGCAGTGCTTAAGCAAGAACAGGAGTAGAGAAGTTGTAGCCTGTGCTGGAATCACTCACTTTGCTTCCAGCTCAGAAAAAGGGACATGTCAGCTGACCCTTAAACAAAAGCTATAAGCCTGGGAGCTTTAACCATCTATCTGGCCTGTTTGCTTACAAGATTTTAGGGTCATTTCGTACAATTCCTCTGTCAGCACAGTAAATCCCACACAGAATGGCAGATGACATTTTATATACTCCAGAGCTGTAACAGGCAAACTTTCTGTGCATTATGAAATTTTGCTTCCTTTCCTGATGAACATTGTCTTAATGATGTGTTTGCAATGTAGACATAGCTTTATTTTACCAGGACAATTGAGCCTGTATTCCCCAGGCAGTGATACGCTACAACAAAGAAAAGCCCCGACAGACCTCTCGTCTCCCTAGGTGCACTTTATAAATGATCCATCATGCAGAATGAGTTGCAGCCCCTTTTCAGATATGCTCATATGTTCCTTTATCTCTTCTCAAGACGTGTTTTAAAGAGTTGAGGAAAGCATAAAGATGTTTGAGTCACATTATTATCCTGTGCTGTTTTGTAGCACATTCCTCTTAGAACATTGTGCGCAAGGCTCCACAAATAGGATGTAACTGGAAAGTCTGGTCTCTTTACTGGCCTCCCACAGCACTACGGGGAATCAGAATAAAGCTTAGCAGAGCTTGAAAAAAGTTTTTATTGTTGCCTTTAGAACATGCTTCTAAATTAAGAGCATTTTAATTCAATTTTAATGCTGGAAGAACGAGATCTGTATTGTTCACATCTACTCGTTAAAGTAAATAAGAGCTCATTCTGGGGGAAGAAGATGCAGAATGACTGTCCTTCCTGTGCCTTCAGTCCTTCTCCTCATTCATTACACACCTTTCCAAGTTGAGAGAGACTGAGGCAACTGAGTACCAGCAGCGGTTCTTTCACTGTGCTGGCATGACTCACTCACCAAGCCTTACCCCATACCTGCAGCAGTGGCCCTGTAGGAAAATAGCAAGTAATCAGGTTGTGAAAGACTATATAGCACTACATACACATGAGGAAAGAAAGGTCATGTAACATCTGCTGCTATAGTTTGGGAAACACTGTTTCACACAGAAATGCAGTACATGGATCCTCAGGGTAGTGCTGAGCTGAGCCAGAGTCCCCACAGTCACTGTAGCTATGTTGCCCCAAGATGGGTATGTCATGCAGAGCCACTTGGACATCTCTGCACCTGGGGTGCATTACTTAAAAAATTAAATGCTGCCTTTTTTGTCTGTTCAAGATGCCTCCTTTTCTCCTTTTCACTTGCCTGCATAGAGAAAAGATATTTATGAGCAGGTAGTTAAAGTTATTTGATGAAATCTACCTTGGGAGGTATCTATAAGATAGTAAAAATGCTATGGCTCAATGTCCATGTCCCTTACTCTGAATATACAGTCCTGGAAGAGATTGCTACAGCTTGGTGCATCCTTTGCATTTCAAATTCCTTTTACCTTTGCAGCTAAAGGTGAAGGGATGTAAATGAAAAAATAAGTATCACGTTAAAGAAGCTAAAGGCTGGTTTCTGGAATTTTCCCAGGGCTCACATGTATCTTAGGTAAGACTTCCTTTTTCTGATGGACAACATGTCCAATTGCAATTACACAGAAAAAAAATCCCAGGCATAGAGAGACACAAGGGTATTACGTCAGCCAGATTCCATTATCCTTTATCCTTCTGTCATAAGGATGGGCAATGTTTTCATCTTACTGACAGGAGGAAAGTAAGACTGTTGCATGGCCGTAACCACAACAGTTGTTTTTGTCTATTCCTTGCCCCCAGTTCATTGCCTCTCAAGATGTGATTTTAGCCCTTTGGTCAAGCAGCCTACTTATTCAGATTTCCTCTCCTCACTTTTTGTGCTGTCATGTGTATATGTCAGACATACATTCCTCACAAACCCATCACGCTGTTCAATCAGGCAAGGAAGAGAAAATGCCAGAACTCTTTGGGGAGATTTTGGGGATGGGTGAAAAAAGGTCACAGGCACGGCAGAGGATCGGCAAAGAGCAGAGGACCAGCATGGAATTTGTGCCATCAGCCTGCAATCAGATGCTTTGCCTCAACACTCATTCGTCATACGTAAAGCCTCCTAAACTAACGGCATCACTCCAAAAAGGTAGGATAATCTGTGATTCTAAATATAACATAGCTGTGCCTTTTTTGGTATTAAAATGATTTCTATTTATTGCCATCCTTATTTTATCTGCTTTCTCCTCCACATTGATGCTTGTGCAAATCAACACTGAACAACAAAGAATCTATATTTTGACCCTACAAAAACAACGAGACATTGTAACTGTTGTAGAGGCATTCCATAAAAACATGTTATAGCTGCAATAATTTTGCAAAAAGCTATTCTGAGTTAAAGAGAATAAAAAGGCAATACATATCTGAATTGCAAGTTCTTCAGTTCATGTTTAATTTCATATTTAAAGCAACACATATGGTTGTGTATTAGTGTTATTCAAAATATCTGGGGAAAAATAATTAGTAAAAATAGTAATACTGAATATCAACTTAGTGTTTCATTTTTGATTCAACTAAGATGCATCAAATGCATTAAAAATGGTTATATAGGTATGTATTTTTGGTTCAGAACAATTTGCTTTTCTGTTTATCTTACAGTAAACTGCTGAGTCATCAAACTATGTTTTGATGTGTAAGAAAATATACTAGTATAGAAGATTTACTTCTGGGAAGTCGGAGAATATTACCTTCTACTTTACAAAGATATTACGTTCTCTTGTCTGTCACAGTAAACTGTAAAATAAAATGTTATTCTGATATTAAAAATACTACAGACTTCTACTCATCTACACACCAGGTAACAAAACATGAAGGTCTTACTCGATGCTCAGAAGAGTTTTCACACCTGCTCTAATAATGTGAATTGCAAAGAAACTTTAGATACACATTAATGTAGCTATGTTAATTAGTTTGCCAGGCACCAAGCAGAGCTGACTGCATGGCCATGAACTGTGGGAATGTGAAGGAAATGGAAAACCAATTAACTGGTTTTCAGCAAGAACATATAGACTTGGAAAGAGTTAACTATGCCACCTTCTTTTTAAGTTCTGCCATTAGGAAAAAAGGAAAAGGTAAAAGAGGATCATTTCCACACAGGAGGGAAGTGATAGACACAGAGCTGTGCATAAAAAAGAAGCAGACTTCTTACAATTCTTAGCAAACTTTTAGAGTAGAAGATGAAGGAAACAGAACAGAAACATTTTCACACAACAAGCATTTGCCAATTCTGCCTTCCCCAAATGTTTGGAAGTCAAGCTGCACCTTCAAAATGTCCATTTAGGATCTTGCTTCATTTAACTTCTGTTCAATCCTGCTTCATTTAACTTCTATTCAATGAAAGCAATTGTTTCAGAAGTCTGACTCCCACTGAGGAAAAGCTGGAGCATTTATAAAAAGTTAATGCAATTAAAAATATTAACACAATAATAGTACTAAGAAAAAAGAAAAAAATCCCAGAAAAATAACAGTCCAAAAATGTAGCCAGCAGCAGCCAGAAGGAAATTAGCTGGCCTCCAGGAAAGGGACAGGGAGAGAAAAACAAATCCCAGTGACTAGGAAAGCCTCACTGACACATCCACAGAGGCCATGCCAACAGGCTCATTTCGGCCTGGGACCCCTGAGAGGTCCTGCCCAGCTGAAAACGTACAGGCTCACACAGACTGCCAGAGAAGACACAGCCTGGCCAACACAGCCATCAAACATGGGATGAATCTGGGTCCCCCTCACTGCTGAGGGGTAAAAAAAACAGGGGGGCTATCACCCATACCCCACCCCATCACTGCCTCTATTCCTTACTGATGAAGTGGCTGCATATTTTTGGAGCCAGTTATCTGAGCAAGAAAAGGGATGCTGAGGCTCTTCCAGGCCTTTTGCTGCCAGGTCCTGACCATCCTGACTATCTTTTCCTCTTAAAAGCACTGGTGGAGTTCACATTGTCCCTCCCTCTTCCTCCCTCTCTCATGTACTATGTCTCCCTCTGCAATGGCAATTCCCACAAAATACCAGGGACTTAACTTTTGTATGTGAAAGAATATCTGGTCTTTCATCAGGTATATATCCCAAAATCAATTTACAAAACTAAACATAAAAGCATTGATTTCCCTGACAGATGGTCATTAAATGGTATTTTGTCAGTACCAGGATGGAAAAAAAAAAGGAGATATGGAGAAAATCTGGCATGAGCACATATTGCTTGGTAATAATAGTAATTTAAAATGGGAACTGCACACTGGAAAGACAACCTTTTAACTTTTAAGAGTACTGAATCACAAGCAGAGATTTCATATAATTTCTTTCATGTAATTTCTTTCATATAATTTCTGAGGTGGGTTGAAATCTGGCTGAATGGCTGAGCCCAGAGCATAGTATCTGTGGCACAAAATCTAGCTGGAGGCCAGTGAATGGCAGTGTACCCCGGGGGTCAATGCTGGGTCCAATCCTATTCAACATCTTTGATAATGGTCTGGATGATGGGACAGAGTGCACCCTCAGCAAGTTTGCTGATGGTACAAAACTGGGACGAGTGGCTGGTATACCACATGGGTGTGCTGCCATCCAGATGGACCTCAACAGGCTGGAGAAATGGGCTGACAGGAACCTCATGAAGTTCAACAAGGGGAAGTGCCAAGTCCTGTACCTGGGAAGGAACAAGCCCATGCACCAGTACAGGCTGGGGGTTGCCTGGCTGGAAAGCAGCTGTCGACTGGTGGACACCAAGTTGAACATGAGCCAGCAGTGTGCCCTTGAAGCAAAGAAGGCCAATTGCATCCTCATCTGCATCAGACAAAGTATTGCCAGCAGGTTGAGGGGGGTGATCCTTCCCATCTACTCAGCACTGGTGAGGCCACACCTGGAGTACTGGGTCCAGTTCTGGGTTTTTCAGTATGAGAGAGACATGGACATACTCGAGAAGGTTCAACAAAGGGCCACAAAGATGATTAAGGGACTGGAGCATCTCTTGTCTTTCATGAGGAAAGGCTGAGAGAGCTGGTACTCTTCAGCCTGGAGAAGACTCAGGGGGGATCTCATCGTCTATAAATACCTGAAGGGAGGGTGCAAAGAAGATGGAGCCAGGCTCTTTTCAGCAGTGCCCAGTGACAGGACCAGAGGCAATGGGCACAAACTGAAACACAGGAGGTACCCTTTGAACATCACTTTTTTACTGTGATGGTGACCGAGCACCGGCACAGGTTGCCTAGGGAGGTTGTGGAGCCTCCAAGCTTGGAGGTACTGAGAAACCATTTGGTCATTGTCCTGGGCAATTGGCTCTAGGTGGCCCTGCTTGAGCAGGGAGGTTGGACAAGATGACCTCCAGAGGTCCCTCCAACCTCAACCATTCTCCAGTTCTTCCGTGAGAAATATTTCTAACAAAATCAAACATTTTTTCCAGCTGCTGTGTTTTTACATCAGCAGAGAGAACAGATGAAACACAAAACATTGAAAAGTTTGGCTGTGGACAGAGTGTGATTTGGTGAAAGAATCCTCTCAATAAATTATTTTGAAGTGGGAGATCAATTTGGGAGTATGTGTCTTGGAAACTACAACAGTCTATGGAAGGTACCTATTTCACGAAGAAACCAAGCAGGAGGTATTAAAAACAATTACAGTAACAAGAAGACCTTGATTTTCCCATTTAAAAGAGATCAAATTACTAAACAAAATCAAACATGGCTCTTATAATGTCTATTAGCCCTTTGCACATCTCCAAGAATGCAAGATTTTGCTGGAAGACCAAGCCTGCCCTTTGATAGTGACTCATTACAATATGCTGCAAAGTTCTGCTGCAAGAATATGCTGCTATAACGTGACCTTCTTCCTGTTAAATAATGCCAAGACTGAAGTAATGTGCTTGTTCAAACTTCTAAATGAATCAAATACAAGCACATTTTCCTAATTCTGATATTACCTTACAAGAGAGAGAGCTCATGTAACCAAGAACTTTACCACAATAGTGCTCTGTGGTGTATTGTAATACAGCCTCATTATTAGGTAGGAGAAACTTGCATAGCAAATTCTGTCATTTAAAAAAAAAATCCAAATCAAATACCTGAAATGTTCTGGAAAACAAATTCAACTGTTTTCTGCAAGATGACAGCTGACCCCCCCACAGAATTGTTCCACCTAAGATTTTTGTCAGTCCTATTCTTAAATATCATCAAATGGCACCAGCTCACAGCCACTCTGTGAAAGCTTTAAGCCTGAAAGCCCTTTTTTCTGACACAACTTCTCTGGACTCTGTGCAGGTGCTTTGATTTATGCCATCTGAAATGAAATCTGAATCAGGACTAGTCCAAGCAACAGCCTAGTTCCTGCAAATATGGCTTTTCCAATCCAGTGAGTTAGCAACCCCAATGCACAGGGGAAAATAAAAACAAACTTTGTTTGTTTGTTTGTTTAAAAAAAGTCAAACGGTGAAAAATGTAATTTTTTAAAATTCCTCAGTTATGTGGGATCCTGACCACTAAAAAAAATTTAAACTTACTTAAAACTCTTTGCTCTTCAGAACTGTTGAAAAACAAAACTCCTAAAACTGAGCTTTCCACCTTGTTTCCTATGACCCATGGTTTCCCTTCCCCCCAGCAGCATTATTTTAAGAGCAAGGCTGTCTTCAGCAAACCAAATTCTAAACCATCATCTCAAGTTAGCAGCAATTTACCCCACCAGCATATCCACAGATTTAAATAGAAATTTGCATGAAGTAGGTCATTATTTCTTTCATGTAGGAATATCAAACTACAGCTCACTGAAATTTTCTCAAGATTACTTTCAAGTAAGATTTTAAAAAGAGCCCAACTAAGCTTTGCCCTTCTGGGACTAAACCCCGTTGTGTAATAACACTCCTGAAATCAGTTTGTTGAACACAATGCCTTACAGAAAGAGATAACTTTTTCTTTTTTGAACTACTTCATACACACGTTTTAACTCACACATTCCCCAGCACACTATTTCATCTTTCTCCAGGTAGCAGAGTATAGGTTTTCACATTTTGTTCCTCAGGCATCTTCTTAAACAAGCCAGCTCAGTAAGTGGTGCCTACAACCCAAGTGATGTGTTACTGCTCTGAGCGCTGAAATGAGTGGGTTTGGGTAGGGAGGAGAAGGGCTGTTACAGTCGGTCTATTTTGTTTGGTTTTGCCTCCTGCTGGGTGCACTCAGTGCAATATTGGTTCTGTATGCTTAAGAACAGCATGCTGGAGTGCAACAGGAATAAAATAACAAGCCTTTTGAAATACTGGAGAATATTTCTAGCCTGCAGCAGAGGCCAGTGTCAGGCAGAGTATTTCAATGTAGTTTTTGCACTTTTCAGTCCCTTGCCACATTTCCTCCTTCAGCCGGAAAACTCACTGCGGATTCAGTACACTTCTCTCCACCTAACGTCCAGGAGCAGGACAGGACACTAATCCATCCAGCTTTTGGCCATCACCACCTCTCTCCTCTGAGCACTTCCTCTAATCCAGGGGCAAAACAACATACATTACTGGATACATCCCAAAATCTAATTAGTTTAAAATGCACATTTATCATTTATTCCATTCATTTTTCTTTATATTTGCATCAGCATAAGGAGTGTTGAAGCAGCTACTATACATGTATTAAAGAGCAAACCATTGCAATGACATTAGGCTTGGGCTGAGTGTTACCAAACCATGGCTCTAGCAAACATGTGCAACATCTCCTTCATATTTGTGCTTAAATTAAAGGGTAATAGACGTGAGAGGTGAAAAAGTAGCTCAGTTATCTGACATTTAAAACCCTGTGCATGGTTTGCATGAAAGCCATTCTGCAGCCCATTTAGAGATAACTTTTTAGAGGTAATTATTCCACACACTCTGCCACATTATTCCTCCCTTAGGACGCTTCAAAGCACAAGTGTCATTGTTCTTGATGCCAACCCTAGGGCTTCAGGAGATGTTGCCTCTACAGAAACGAGCTGTGGCCTGTGTGCTGGAGTGTGTGAGTGGAAGGCCCATTAGTTCCTACGAGAAAATTTCACGGTGTTACTGGCATCAACAAATGGAAAAGCAGAATACTTTTTGCTTGTCTTTTTTTCAGTCTTTATCAGTGATACGTGGGAACTAATGCAAAATGATCAACCAGTATTTCCTTTGAGAGAACACTGACAAGTTATTGATTTGCTTTTACTTCTGATCTGCTTGTAGTTCTCCTAAAAAAGTGATGCACGAGAGGGTAAAGTGAATAAAAATAGCCAGAGGCAGATTCTTCTCAGCAGCAGGAAAAAGAGCAAAAGATGAGAAGCTTGAAAGCCCCAGGAGCCAGAGAAGAGAGGGGTGTCGGGCGGGTGGAGATACAGAGAGAAGGGCAGGCAGTGCCAGGACCTGCGCAGCAACGAGGAACATGGACAGAGGAAGGTGGTCAGCACAGGCAGTCAGTCGGGTCGGGCAGGGGGAAGGATCCAAACCTGAAGAAAGGGCAAACTTGGAGCAATTACTACTTGATCAAATCACAACCCTGGGAAAGCAGAGAGCAAAGTGTTACACCCAAGTTCAGCTGGCAAAAGGAATGGAGCAATATGCTAACTGATCAGAGAAGATGGCATAGATGACAGAAAGCAGGGAGAGGAAAGGATGACCAGAAAAGGGCTGTTTTTCTGTGCAAGCAGGAGGCAGGGAAATATAGAAAAGCTGTAGATTTGGATCATAATGGAGATTTGCAAATAATGCCGCAGTAAGTTAAATCTGCCAGACACATTATAGAAGCATTCACCAAAGGGCACTTGCACAAGTTTTTTGATTTGTGAGTAGCCAGGCTTATTTCACCCTTAGCTGGTAAGATGGTTATTTTGCACTTGCAGTCTGAATAACTGACTAAGCATTTCCAGATTTGGTCATTAAAGCAGATCATGCTTCTTAGCTTCTTGAATGCTATTACATTAAGTGGATTACTAGGGAAATAAATATGGAAGCATTTCTGCAGACATAAATATCTCTAAAATATGGAGATAGGCTTTTGAAAAGTTTGCAGCTTGCTTTAATTCAAACACACTGTGTGATGCCATTGACATTGCACATTGTAGGTGGTACAAAAATAATACTGATATGAAGGCAATGTCAATATTATCCTCATCAAGACAAATCCTCAAAGGCACTAAGTTTCCCTGTACGCTAATCCAGATGTTACTGTTTCTAGTTAGGGCAGCTGATGTTTCGTCTGGGTTTGTGATAGCCTGTCTTCATAGTGCCAGAAGAGTTTTTGATTACCATATGGTTGGTAAGTGCGTAACACTCATTAAATAAATACACTTTCTAATTAGTTAGTACACCTGCTGTCAATATGCACTGTATCTGTGTGGCCTTTTCATAAGATTTTCTGGGTCGTATGTGCCTCAGCAACAGAAAAATCCTTGATCATTTTAGCTAGAAGGACAAATGAGCAGTTTGTTACAGGAAAAATACATTCATGAACTCTACAGACAACCTTGGTAATCGTGCAGCTTCTCCAACAAAGCACTAGTAGCCCAAACCCCAACTGAGCAGAGACTGTAGAAATGAAGACAGTAACTCCACTAGTTCAGTAGCAGCAGTAGATTTGTAGCTGCTAATACAACCCAGTTACTGTCTAGTTATAATTCCTGAAGCAACAGGCAATAAACTCTCCAGAAAAAAACTTAAGTATGCTATTGACAGATAAATTCTAGCAGAAAGTTTGTCTGAAACAAATAAGGCAGAATGGAGAAATATTTTTTCATCATTGTTTTCCTGCTACCTTAAATATACCATCCTTGTTTATAAGTGTCATTTCCAGAGGAAGAAGCGTATGTTATTTCAAACTTATTTTGTGAGCTAGACAGACAGCAGGGAAATAAAATTGCAATAAGTAAACTCACTCAGAAATTCATAATTGAAGCTTTTCAAAAGCATGACTAAAAACAAGTCATAGCATTTTCTCTAACTGGAAACTGATGGAAGCTTATGAAACACATAAGCTAAATTGGGGAAAGTCCATGAGATTTGCTGCAGGCTTTGTTTCCCCATTCATTGTGTTGTCACGGAAAGTGCTAAAGCTTCCTTCAACACAACGAGTAAGCAGAAGAACAAAGGATTCAGGATTAATAACCAGATAGTTTATTGTATTTTTGTGATTCAGGAGCATCTTTCTGTCTAAAAAGGGGTTGTTCCATTGTTTAGTGTGTCCTGAAAAACTGGAGAGAGAGCTTTTATTGTGTAAATTTCCATATGTTGTTTAGTCTGCCCTTTTCAGGAATTCATTTGCTGCTTACATTCATTTATGTTTCAATCGCTCATTCATATACTATAGAGTGTTATCATTCTCTCCCCACCCTCAAAGGATTGCCTTGTATAGCTAATGCAATCAATACTTCAGTCTGAGGGGATAAACTCTATCTCAGACTTCCTATTGTTTTGTGGTTGATTTGATTTTATCTCAAACTACAGCCATATCAAGCAATATTTTGTCGTCTGTTTGACAGGTCTATTGCTGGGAATTTTTTTCCTTCTTCATTGTTTGGACTGGGTTTATATTAGACTGCTATTTATTTTCATTTCCTAATTAGTCTTCAGCTGACCCAGAGTCATGTTATAGATGCGACAAGAGTTATATCTATTTTTTCCTCATCCAGGCTGTAACTAATTTAAAGTGATAATGTTTGTGCCAATCAAAGACACTATTGATAATATTTTAGTAATAAATATTCATAATTAACTTACTGCATAACCTGACTTCAGATGTAATTAAATTGGCTTAACTTTTAACATATGATTCGACCTGTTTATACTGAATACTTGCAGTCAGTTGAGTTTCTAGTAAATAAGAGAAAACCAACAGAAGTGGAGCCCCACTAAAATTCTAAGCTTTTGTATTAAACATGGGGAACACCCCAATTAGGCATGCAACTTAATGAAAAATAAATTTTATTTAATTCTGAAGCCCATACTCACATTCTAAGGAAATTATTCAGTATGCTAAATTAGTGCGGGAGGATGAGGCAGCTCTTCTGAAGCATCTTTAGAGACAATAAGCTGTAGTTTCTTGTTCATAAGTATGCATAGTCATTCTCATTCAGTATGGCAGAGTTTTTCCTAACTTATGTGAAGAGAAAAAATCTCAATAAGGCTAATTTTATCTTAATCTCATTCAGGTCATCTTGACACGCTTGTGTCTCTTCTCGTCTCCTGTCTAATAGAACAGCGGTTTATAACAAATAGTATGCTGCAATTGTGTGAATTTACAGAATTTAGGAGGAGACTTTTCAGCCATTCAAGACAGATGTCTTCCTATTCTCTGCACTTTCTAAAATGTATCAGGCCTAAATACTCTAGATGTTCACAAGAGATGTTTTGACTCAAGATTTTTAGAACAGATTCTTATTGTAAACAAACTGGAAAGAATAAAAGTACAGTTGAGGGAGTTCTTGTTTCTCTGTGTTTGATGGCGTGATACAGTGATGAAAGCAAATCTTATTTGTTTGACTTAACGAATTTTCACGGTTCTTTTTCAGATTACATTGTCAACAGTGCATCTTATGTTGTTAACTGTATCTCTAATCTGCCCTGTTTTTCCTTGAAGGCGATGAGATTTTTTTGGTGATTACTGTCCGTGAGAAATAAAAAGGTTTGAAATACACTTTATTATACTCGTCTATGAAGAAGGAAAGGGATTATTTTAAATAAGGATTGGCAAGATAAGAACACTCTTGATAATCAGACCTGTCATGCAACTACTCTAAATCTTCTTGGTCTTTATAGTGAAATGATACATATATGTATCTCCAAAGCTGTGATTGAAATTTGCATCTCAAGGTATAACTTATAATAAACTTTAAAACAAATATGATCACTTTCAGAAGTAAGAAAGTCCTAGCAAATATCACTTTTCAAAGTGATATTTCAAAGCTTAGCATCCTGAGGAGATTTACTTTCTATTGAAAAATATGCTTTCGTTTAAAATGGCCACAGTAAAAAATGTTATTGATTGTATTTCATTTTGCAAAATATAACTGAAATCGAACAAAAAATCTGAATTCTGTTTCACAGTGGTTTAAATAAATGTAAAGAGCCACATGAGACAGATTTACCCACTAACTCTACTGTTTGCTTACTGAAAATGAAGTACTCCAGAGAGATTTTTAAGAATACAAACACTGATGTAGATCAATTATTTGCCCCATCCAGTGACATAGCACATTTTAAATAAGTAAATAGGTAAATATTTGGCAGTATTAAAATAAACCAATTCTTTATTTGGAAAAGGATGCAGGGGGGATAACTGTTAAGAAACACTACCCGATAAAGGTGATCAAAACCATTCCTGTACCGCGGTCAGATTTGGCTTATCATTTCAGTTGAAAATTGTGTATATTTTTAGTGGAAAAGGCTTAAGAAAAGAAAAGGGGGAGGGAGGGTTTGGAAAGGAAACATTTGACTTCTGAAACTTCAACATGTTCCAAAAGCATTTCATTTTTTTTGTTGTTGCAAAATATGTTTTCCATTGGAATTATTAAAAGGGATACGATAATAAAGGAATAATTTTATTTCAGGTCAAATAAGTCTGTCTAAAGGCAGACTCTCAAAACCACCTACCTGCCTATGCATTCATATTTTTGTTGCAGAACCAACCAATTTCTTGTTTCTGCAATTCTACCCACCATGGATTTCACCCACCAGAAGAATGCATGACAAAAGATGAAGAACTTTATCACTGCGTATCCAAATATAGCTTGCCTTTAAAACCCAGGATTTGCCTTTCTACTTATGAGAACCACTTTTATGTGTGCTTGTCATCTAAAGGATTTTGAGGAACTGTGGGTGAAAAATCTACAAAAACACCGGCTTAGTGCAGAAATTCAGCCAAGTGCCAGGGCAGGTTATCTCTGCACACATCTGAGGGCTATTACAGCACCGCACGGGAGAGCATTGCCCATGGATTTTGGCTAGTTCTCCTCCTTTGGCATCTCATTCCTGGCCTCCACTACTTGCAGTTAGGGACTTTTCTGATTCCAGCATGGCTCTTCCCAAGCTACAAGAAGTACAGTGATATCAGCTTTGATATGTACAGACCGCTAAGATAAAAGACCAGAGGAGAGTGGGAATTTATTTAAAAATCATGCAATTTGAGCCAGCGATAGTAAAAATCTATGGTTAATCATCTGGGTTACTAAGCTTGGTGGCCAAACCCCTAACTCCATGGGGTCTGCAGCTCCAAAGCTAGTTCAGTCAAAGAGTAACAGAACAGGAACCTATATGAATACAGATTGTGGTGCATGCAGGGCAGATTTGGACTCTGAATGTTAAGCTAGAATACATTATCTAATGGAAAAAAATCCATCATTGGCTGTTAAAATTAACGGACAAGCATACAGCAAGAAATAAAGAGTAAAATTACCCGGTGAGCTAAAAAAATCTTGTTTTGCTTTAAATTATGGTAATAAAAATGTCACAGGTGAGGGAAATTTAATTTTTGTTCACATATTGGAACACAATCTGTTCAATCTAAAATTAAGACACCTGTTCTGTTACTGCTATTTCCATCTTTGAACCACACTGCCCCTTTATAAATTGGCCAGAGCAGAGAAAAAAACTAATATATTTTTTCTTTCTTTGCCAGAATCTGTTAGTTTTATGATTGTGTCAGATCCTGCCATTTAGGATCTGGGTTTTTTTATATATATTTAGTACATGCGTTTGATGCTTTTGTGTGAAACTGTTTTCATTTTGTGCTGTCTAGTATAATATCTGGAGTCATGCATCAGTTGTTGTTGTGAATAAAGATTTACTGGGGAATGTTCAAATAAGGAAAGGCTGTCATGTCACAGTGACAAATCTAATGTGTGAAGCAATCATGTTTCTGTAAAAATAAAGATTTATGTAGATATAATATCTTTATTTACAGCAATTATATTGAAATCTATTTCAGGACAGCTGCTATCCAAAGAGCCTTTTCCTGTTCTCTCACTTCATGGGGAAGATAGTACTTTTCTTTTAAAAGAATCTTAATAAATTTTTTAAATTTATTTTCATTTTTAACTCAAATACATGTGAATACACACAGTCTGAGTCATATTCGGACAGAGTATGTTCTTCCCAACTTTCTCTGCCTTATTAGCAAAGAAGTCCAGGTGTTTCTGATGACAGGCTTGAACCACTTGTGCCAAACCAGTGGGAAACATAAAGGAGAGAGAATTGGCCAGTGCTTAGGTTGTCTAAAGAATGCTCAGAGGTCTGGTAAGGAGTTTAGAGAGTTTAGATCAGTGAGTATCAGTCTGTTGACTCCTTTGGAGTCTGGATTAGGTTTATGAGAACAATTCATTTCCACTCTAAACAAATCTGCCTGTTACAGAACTGATCATTATTCTTTAGTGATTTACAAGAATGCATACTGATGGATAGCAGTTTGAATATTCTCCCGATATAAGGTTGCATGAGTTTTTCTTTTGGGGATGAACAGTTAATTACATTTGAATAACTGGACCATATGTGCTGAACTATAGGAATATTTGATTGCAGAGCTGATCGGGACCTTCAATTTCTGAAGGCAGACACCTGAAGTGCACTGGTTCACAAGAGGATGCAACTACACTAATCATTAGTTGATGTTTCTAAGGAAGCAGCTTCTTTCTTTTCTGCAAAATGTGAGAGACTTTTTGTCTGGGGAATAGATCTAGCAAGTGAAATATGCCAGAACAAAAAAGGCCTATCCACTGTAACCCATGCTTTATCACCCACCAGCTCTCTCAGCCTATTTGTCAACTCTTGTTTATAGAAGATTGTTTTCCCTCATAGAAGATTGTTTTTCCTTCAAAAGAAGACCTTTTTTCAAGTGTTTGGTTCATCCTTTCAGCATTCTTGTTCTGTTAAACTGTACATTTTAGCCTCTGGGTTGCACAAATTTTTGTGTGTTCAATAAACTAAAACAATCTAAGTTATTACTCTTGGATTACACAGTTTTGAGACCATGATGTTGCTATTGTGTCTTACCCTGGGAAATAATAGGGTTTTCGTACATTCAGTGCAGCAACAGACAACTGTGTTCACAAGAGAGCTACATTTACAATGGCCACTTAGGCTTTCAAGCTGATGTTACTGCTCTGCTGGGTCTGAACCTTTGAAATCAAAACATATTTAGCAGTGTCCAGATCTGATTGTGTAAAATACGAAAATGAAAAAACAATCTTTGCTGCACTCAGCCTCGTTATGACTGCAAAAATCTCAGAAGAGAATAGCTAGAAAAGAAATAAAAGGAAAAAAATGAGGAGGATAAAATAATGCCTTAAATAGGCTTTACTGGCCATTAAACTTGAGGTGAGCTGTTTAGACACACAGATTCTCATGGGCGAGTGATATGCAGCTTCTCTACAGCCTGTGGCTAGAGCTGCTAATAGACACCCAGCACACCTCTAAATCCTAAAGGCTTTGTGGTAATCCCATGAGGATCCCTCAACTCCTGTCTCAGAAATTTTCTCCATCTCATATTGCATTTTCTTTTGCCTATTTTAAAATCAAGCCACATTGCTTGTGTTTAAGTGGATTGATCCTCTGGGTAGCATATGAGTAATAAATCCCTGAGAACTTGTGGGATTATTTTAGCAACTTTGTTCAAGAGAGCTGACCAAAAAATAATCATAATAAATCAGTAGATTAAGATGTACGGTAAATTTAGCCTTACAGCTTGATAGGGAGAGAGTGATTCTAGCAAAACTAGTTAAGTGGCTCCATAGGACTCATGGCAGATTTTCTTGAAGACTTCACAGAGGAAGAAAGGAGGTTTAACAAGCACTCCTTGAAAAATGAGAGTGCCTGCTAAGGCTCATTCCTTTCTGTTTACACCTTGTTTGCTGGGTACTGTTTTCTGCTCCTGCAATGGAGTCAATAATCTTCATACAGACCAAATGAAGAAGGCCTTGAATATTAACAGGCCACCCAGATAAAAAGCAGCAGGAGGTGGATTTACATGATCTGCCTCTGGGCTGGGCATCTAAGACTTTCTTACAGACCTATCTACCTCCTACAACACCACTGTGTATTACTGACTGGTACCATTCTGTGCCTTCCTGTCAGTTGTCCTATCGTTTTCTTTTTCGTTCTTCTTCCTACATGTGGCATAACACTTAAAATACAGAACATGCACTAAGTCCTTAGGACACTTTCTGACTAATGATTTCTTTGCCTGACTTGTTACTGCATCTTTCTAAGCTGTGATCAGGTTGATCTAAATTCACCGAATTGTGATAGAAAGTGAGAACACTTGGCAATACGTCTTTATGCTTGAATTTTCCAGTTGATATTGATGGAAATTGTAAAAACAGATAAAATTGCCTATTTAGCATTTCAGACTAGACAAGGAGGAGGTAAAATCTGTTATTCAAATGCGAACTTACTCACTTCTCTTTGCCCTTGACCACACTTGTTGATTTCCCCCATTATATGTATAAAGAAGTAAGTAAAAAAATATAGGATACCTAATTTTAATGAGCAGCAACTGTATACTTTAAAGCCAAAATGGCTTATTCATCAGTCAGCCCTTTTTTCATCGTATTTGGATGGAACTTAGTAACACCTGCAGTTTCATTTGCATTCTCATATCCATTTCTACATAAAGAGAAGGGAATGAGATTTGCCATCAAGTGTCTCACACTGGGACTGTTATGCATTTAATATTTATGGCACTTTTAACTGCATTCTAAAAATAACTGGGAATTTTTTTCCAAACAAAAGCAAAAGATACTTTGTATGGAAAAAAAAAAAATAGTGCTAAAAGGTCTGTTTGGGACAGGTGGTGTAAATCAGCATAGTTTCACTAACATCTACATTGGTTTTGAGCTAGGAAGGTTTTTTTGACTGGTTTGACTAAAGTCAAGTACTTTTAAAACAGCTAACATGAGCAGCAAGGTGAACGATTCCAGGTTTAAAAGTGTTTGAGTAGTCCTTCTCCACCTACTACATGTGGCCTGAGGGAAGGGGATGAAAAGCCATAAGATAGAGTACAGCAAATAAAACCAATAAAAGAAGCAGTATCTGTAGAATCGTATTACATCCATCTTTGGAGATCTGTAAAAGCCCACGGACCACTGCAGCAGCTGAAAAGCAACATTAAGCTGAGGCAGACAAAGATGCCCTCTACAAAGCGAAGCAGAATAAGTTTTGATCGACAAGTTTATATGAAAAACATTTTAGTTTTACTGCCATGGGTGTAGTGAAATTGTCCAGCCATTGTCTTTTTCAGCTTTTATGAGATAGCTGTTCTATAAAATGTGTCATATGAAATCTTCATAAAAAACATCTCGACATTTTATTAAAAGCTCCAGATCTGGCTGCTAAAGGGAATGTAGCTTGTCCATTCACAAAAATTTCTTCCTGACAGCACTTATTTTATGTATACTCTTTGCCCTCTTACCACTTGTTTACCAGCTCTTGATTTTTCCCTTGGGTTAACATAAAGTCAACATTTTATCCACGAACATCTTGCGAAGGAACAGAAACCTCCATCAAGGTGTTTTAACACTTAACCACATGTATTTCTGTTTGGTCTCCAGTGGTCATGTTTGAAAACACCTTACTAGGAGAACCCTCAACAGACTCAGCAGAGACTGGGAGCATAATAGGCAAAAGTACTTTTTTATCAAAGAATCTCGATGAAAGGTATGATGTTCAAGTGTCTGTTTTATCCTTCTTTTCTTTCTGTTATACTTTTCCCCTTTGTGGGCAAAATTATTTCTAAATTCACCAACACTTTTGGTTCCCCTGTCATAGCATTGTTCCCATGGTATTAAGCAAGATTGATGTTAACCAAAAAAAATCACTCATTAAGGGTTAAAAGGAGATCTGCATGGTGCCAGACTGTACTGCATCTGTCTAGCATGAGGTTGCTGTGCCATGCTCCATAGCATCTGGTGCTGGCCACTCAGAAAAAGGATGTTGGATTAGATGGATCATGGATGTAATCCACTTTGACAAGATCTATGTTCCTGTGATTCAAGGAACATAATCCAATTATTCAAAGGAGTGGGCACACCATATTTAAAAACACAGTCTCTTGTGTTAAGTTTTCACCTGAAGCAATATGATAAATACAGTATGTGTTGTATTTAAAGAATGCATTAATGAGACATGTTTTTTTCAGACCTTATTTAAAAGTTTGCTTTAAACATGAATTTGTGTGTGTTTCTGCTAGCATTTTTGCTAAAAGGGGAGAATGGCTAAAATATAACTCCTGCCCCCGCAGACTCATATGTTACAATGTTTGATGGACCACAATTTTAATGACAAGGCTACATTAAAGAGGAAAACATAGATATAAAAATTTGCCTTCTGCATGATCCTGACATTGTTTTAAGACACTTAGGCCTCTCCACATCTAACTCTAAAGTGAAGCAGAAAATCCTGGTTGTTAAGCCAAATGTAGAAAAAAACTTTTTGGTTTTTTTTTTTTTTTTTTTCCCCCCCCCCCCCCCCCCCCAAAAAAATAAAATTTATGTATTTATTAAGGTTGCAGTCTGACCTCACTCCTTAATTAATGGAGAAAAAACTTTGAAGAGTGAGTGGATTCTCTCTGACCTGATAAGACATTCAGCCTGATTACAGTTTTTCACATGGTTCAGAAACAGAGAGGAGAGTGTGTGGATTTTCTGATGTTTGGTGGTGCAGTGCAAACTGCATGACTGTAATGCAAATTGCAACCTCAGAGCAAGCACTGAGAATCTCTGTTACCCTCCACCCTCATGAAATATCCAACTAAATTATCAAATACTTTTGAGGTTGGCAAACAAATTACTGAGAGAAGGGAGGGGGTGGACTGAAAAAGGAAGAAGGAAAGACAACCAATATGAGTGCATCTACTGTTTTCCCTTAGAAAAGGAAGCTAAATAATGAAGCACCAACCACCATGAGTCATCAGGTCATCAGCTAGTTAATACTTGCTATTTCTTTGAGCACTTTAAATCAGGTGTGAATTGGGCCCTTGACTTTAGTATCACTGAATCCTTTTTCATCCTATGTGAATGATTTGTGATTTTAGAGGCACAGAGTGGCAGATACTCATAAGTATGCCTGCATACAGCTCAGTTTAAATTGTTTCTCTCTATTCCACAGATTAAACAGCTCTCTACACACCATTCAGCTGGTTCTTCTGTGCTTTCCCATACACTGCTTGCTCTATTACTGCTTTTTCAGGGTTAATTCAAACAAAGGAACACCTCTTCTGCATTCAAATCCCACCTTAAATTTCACCTTTATCGGAAAGTTGGTAAGCTAGTAGTCAAATCATAATGCCCAGAACAAGAGATGGTTTGAGACTTCCTAAACATTTCGGCAGAAAAATATGCATGGTTAAATACTGTGCTATCAAAAATGGTTTGCCAACTTAAAATGGTGTGTCTTCCTCACTTCTGAGGTGTCCATTTTGTGGTTGTCACAAGTAGTTATATAACAGCAGCACTGAGAGAAAAAGATTTACCATTATTAAAAAAGGATCTATATAGATTCCACTCTGCACGGGGGAAAAATTTAACTTAAACAGCAAATCAACGACTTGTTTCTGGATATCCCATATGAGCCATTTAACTAGCTAGTTATACACATTTTATTACTTGCAATCTGTGGGTCACAGCTCTTTTGATTGTAGTCCCAGCAGTAATATCTTGCAATAAGGTGTTATACAAATTGATCTAATGAATAACAGAGAAAACATGAACCAAAGCTGAATCTCACAACCTCATTCTCTTTTGAAACATTCTTTTGAACCCATTTTAAGGTACCCTTACACTGCAGAGCGTAATGTAAGCTGACCTAGAGATCAGGAACCTAACACTATGAGAACATAGTGGGGCATTTTCTTCACGTTTTAATGTGCGTTGTTGCTGCTTCCATCAGACACTGATGCAAATCACTCAAAAATATCCATACCATTGCCTGTTCACTGCCTAAGTCTTTTGGAATAACTCACAACTGCTACTGAGATAAAGCAGCTAGCAGAAAGATCTGAGTTACAATTGACTCCAAGCATCTTTGGAGATCTTTCCTCATCCATAAAGTCACCTAAACAAAACTAGTAATTCTACCTACAGTGGGACCACCCTGCTTTTTCCAATAACAACATGATTATTATTATAGTTCTTGTTGCCCCATCTGCCTGATTTCATTCTTTTGTACAGAACAGCAATCTGGGATATAACTGTGTGACTCCTCAGTGTCAGGAAAAAAAAAAAATAAGACGACTCCCCGGTTTGAAGTTTCTATTAAATTCTAACCTAATCTTCCTCAAAAGCCTGGTGTTTCATGAATGGACAATTTTGAAAGATACTGTACATTCAGACTTTGCATTGATTTGCATCTCAAATTCATTTTCGTTTATAAGATTGTATTGATACCAGTTGGGCAGAAAAAGATTGTTAGCTTTGCAACACAGATGGAAAAACTTGATTTATGTGAGACAAATCAAATGTTGAGCAATGAATTAGATCACTCTCTTTCTCCCCAGTTTCCTTTTGCAATTATCAGCTTTACCTGAACAAGTTGATGTCATACCTTCTGGATGCTCATTCTCTAAGAAGAGCCTTGGAAAGTGATAACACCCTGCTTCATCCAACATACTTCAGTCCCTATTCCTTTGTTTTTACACCTATGTATCTAACTGGATCACTTATCTTCTTACAGCCTTCAGCCTCATGTTGATCTATCCCTTACTACACAAGTCATTTCTTTCTTGACAGGCATCTTCAATCATTTTGTACTAATAATTCTCTAGATAAAACATATGACATAGGAGACACATAAATAATTGTGAAAACTTGGACCATGGATTATATGTTCTTTAGACTTCCCATAATCCATCCCTTACTACTGCTGATAAATTCTTTTGGATTCCATGATAATATTGATGACTTAAATTTCATGGTGATTGGTAAGGGTAATGCAGGTGTAACAGGAGACATGCTAGACAAAAATTAAGTCTCCTACATATCTGATATGCTCATCTCCCCACGTTTCCATTAAAAAATGTTGCTTGTGGGATCCCTTCTCATTAGGTTCTTGCAGGGAAGCACAGATAGGAATACCTGCCAACTAGCTAGTACACATGCATAACCACCAGAGGCAATAGTGCCTGTTTAATATATTGCAACCTTATATATAGTATTAAAGGGTACTGTAATCTAAAAACCTATATACAAACACAGATTTCCTGTTTTAGCACGCTGGGAAAGTCTCTAAGGGAATCCAGTCAAGAATAATCTTTGTTTTGTTTTAAAACCTCATTCAGTTTGCAAATCTAACTGCTAGAGGTGTTCAAGGAGACCAGTCCATTATAATTCAATATTCTTTTCTTGTCATTATCCAAGATTGCTGCTTTGTTATTCAGCCAATATATCTTGTTCCTATTGCCAAGCATTGAACCTTCAAAGCAAAGCTAACATTGTGTTTATAGTCCAGGTCTAGAAGCTTAAGGCTGCTGCAGAAAACAATGAAACAGTTCGTAATGTAGTTTCCCCTTCTCTTTGGCCGTGATAAATAATTGCATCATGATAAAAAGGCTCTTCAGCTAATAGGATTTTAACCTTGCTTTGGAAAAGTTGTTTTCAATGCAATATGTTTACACAAACTGAAGAGTTCAAAGCCGGAGTTTGATTCCTCACCCAGACTTCTCAAAGCTCTGCAGGCAATAACTTTTGCAAGAGGCAACCTCTACTGCTCAGGCATGTCACTGCTGTATCTCAGGTGCGTAAAAAAGCAGGCTGGTAAGAAGTTCATTTTTTCAGGAAACTCATCATTAGTGGGGCAAAGGAAGTAAATATGCATGCACATGGACTTCTGAATGCGAGCTGTCCCTGTTCTTGTACAATGTGTGTGCCTTATAACAAATCCTCCTGTTCAGAGTTCTTATTCAGTCAATAACAACTCTCTCTTAGAGAGCTCTAAGAAAAACACCTGTGGAGGAAGAAAGCAAAATGGCTGGGAAAGAGAATTCAAATAGTCATTGTTACAGATCTGTGCTACCTAGTACTAATAGCTGAGGGTGTCACTTTGATAAGAAGGCAAACTACAAAGTTATTTTCCTGGGTATGAGTAGAATTATAAGAATGAAAATGTAAACCGATGAGACAGTTCCCAATAGCTGGAGGGTGGATCACCATGGGTCACACTTTTGATTAGCTGTGCCTTTTCCCCTCCCCCTTTCCTTTCCCTTTCTAAAGAGCTGAGGTAACAGGGCTGTAAGAGAAAAGGAAAGAGATAGAGTAAGTTAAAGCAGTGTGACTAAATGAACTTGGCAGCAGTCCAGAGGAGCTGATATCAGAGTGGGGAGACTAGAGGCTCTGATGACTGCAGGCTCTGCGGCTGCTAAGGTGGGTCATCTATCAGCCGAACAAGACAGTTTTAATGGATGGCTTATAATGAGTTCACTGCCAAAATTTTCTGGGTGGGACGAGGAAGTGCTTGCGGCACTAATGCTCTGTTATGTCTTCTGTTGGACTCAGCATGAGCAGCAGAGCACTGGGGGCAGCCGCCAGCCAGGCGTGCCCTTCCCCGAGGCTGGAGTCGGACACACTCACTTAATTGTCAGCAGATGAACATGATGAGCAGGAGTCTCATAAATTCTCGTCTTTGGTGCAGTTCCATTATTAATGTCAGCAGTAAACATCCATTCAGGGAAAAGATTAGTCCACCATAAAGCTCTTTAGAAATCTGCTCCTATGTGCGTGGCTGTCGTCTGACTGATCACGACAAGCAAGCCCCGGCTGGGCTTTCTAAATACGCCAAAGAAACATCCGTAACAAGCACCACAAGGACAAGGTGTTTCCATCATAGAAATTTTTCAGCTCTGGCAAGCACAGACTTACTTAAGTAAATATACAGCCTCCATATAGAGGCTTTATGTAGTGCTTTATAAAATATAGCGGCTGAATACATTCATATTTTAATGAGGATACTACCTACACTATATTAACCCCTTTTTTCCTCTTTGAAACATAAATATTCTTGCAGCAATGGCATTTAGCTAACACTTTTATAGTAATAGCTACAAAAACCACTGTGTTGAGCAACTATTACCCTATGGTGGCCTAACTTTTGAGTCAGTAAAAATTGTTATTGATATCAAGCACAAAAAGCTGCCTAAAATGTAACACACTTTCCCTCTGTTTACAATATCTGTGAATCTACTTGTTCTTTTTCTGCTTTACGAAGAGAGTTTATTTCACATCAAATCTCAGCCAGAAATTATTTTTATAGCTTAGTGGCAGCCTTCTGAAGATAGGGAGCTAAACAATTTATTATCTTTTTCTCCCCACTGCAAAAGAAGGGCCATATTACTCCTTAAACTATTTTCCAAAAACCTTATTTGCAACAGCAACCAGTTATTCCTATGCTATATAATTTCCATAGCAACAGTGCATATCATGAGAAACAAAGCCCTAATTGACTGAACTGTGTACGATAACCTACAAATGTTAAAAGAAAGGAAGTAACGTGTTGCAAGTAATTTTCTAAACCTATAAATGATCCCCACAACTCCTTTTAATCTTTCTGGGAAAGTGCATGGCACATTGAAAGTTTCCCTGTTTTTAGCAGGAAACACAGGCAATGAGACGATATGGCTTTTCACCCACTTTCATCTACAATATACTTCATTATCAAAATGGCTTGTGCAACAATGTATCTACTTAAATAATCACCTTTTAAAAAACTGCTGGTTCGTAGAAACTAAGATTATTTCTTGCTAATTACTAACTTTGAAAGAAAGCAGTATTAATATTAATTCCTCAGAGCAAAACTTCAGTCAATATCTGAAGACACTCATGCAATTCACATTATGTCTATACCAATTCAAGCAGAAAAAAAGGGACTTCTTACATCCCCAGGCCTTCCTGTAACTTTCTCATTGAGGACCCCAACTTTCAACTCCCTAAGTATAGAGTAAAGTTAATATGTGAGCAAGACCACCACAGTGCATGCTTTGTCCAGCTAGAAAATTAGTTAACTAATTCCATAGTAACTTTATTCATTTCTGGGAATATCAGCAGTAAAGCATTCATTTCCACTTTCTCAGTAACTTTCATGGCAATTTTTTCTTGCCTGAAGGTTCAGAGACTGCTTTTGCTCTCTATAAATGAGCAGGCTGTGCATTAGGGACTAAGGATTTAGCAAGAAGAATCTTGTTAATGTGGCCAGCTCAAAGTACAGTGCAACTGAAAATGTGATGCTGTATTATATCTTGAGTATTAAGTTGTCATTGTTTCCACTGCTGAAATCTCCAAATTGATGATTTGTTTCCACAACTGCTATCCAACTTGTCTTTGTGCCTTGCTTTGGTTTCCCAGTGCATGATCACTACTCCGTGCTGAGGACTTTTTTTGCTTCACAACAGGGTCTCTTATTTCCTTTCTTTGTTTTTCCCCTATCCCTGGTACCAGCCACTAACTTGCTTTCAGCTGCAATCTCGGAGGGAAGAGACCAGCTGCTCCCTTCCCCATCAATCCTCTGAGCTCCTCGAGCCGGTGCCAGCAGATATAGGAAGAGTCATGATGACCTCCTTCAGATGTCATGAGTCGCTCCTCTGGCCCCTTGGTTGTAGGAACAGACCGTTCCTGAGCCATTTACAGCATTACAAGAGATATGCAGAGGTAGATAGGGAACTTCTCACTCAGTACATATCCACAAAGGGCAAGGGACATCTCCCCTAAGCAAATGTGACTCAGAAGGCGAAGGCATAGAAAATACTATAATTCATACTATACAGCAGTAGTAAAGGGGCAATATTCATTTACTCTTCAGACTAGAGTCACATTCAGTTTCATGGTGAAATACAAGCAAAACAAGTTTTTCCTCTTAATGACCTCCAGTGGAATCAAGCACTTGAGAAAAACTTGGTAAAGAGAGGGCAGAAAAGCCCCTTATACAAGCAGTCCAAAAGACTATAATAAGATTTGTGCAATGTACTTCCCACACACTGAGGCTGGAATACAGAGACCTGAGGTTTGGCACCCAAGAACGTTTTACACAGCCTCTCATGGTAATCAGTAGAAAGAAACTAAAACTGCTTAAATGAAAAGCAGGCAGAACAAAATTAAAAGAAGTCACTGCTGGTGGGTTTTAGGAATGAACACAAGCCTTGGCTGGGACAGTTTGGATTTTAAAACCAGTTTTAAGGGGTTTTTCTATTGTACCTCACTGGCTCCCCTCTTTCATTTGTGTTGAATGAGTTACATTATCTTGATTCATTTGCCACCTGTTACCATCCTTACCTCTAGGGTAGGTTTTGTTCCTTAAACAATCTTTTCTGTTAAAAAAGTCAACGAAATACCCATGAAAACTGTATCTTAAAATACACAGAGACCCTCAATAACAGCCATTCATGTCAGTACCATTTGTCTAAACCAACTGCCACAACATGTTTATTTTATGAAGGGGGACGTTTGGCTTGCAGATGTCCAGTCAATGTCTACATCAATAGCAAAATGTTTTCTCCAAACTCTGACATTTGGATTTCAAATACCAAGACATTCAAAATTCAGTATTAATGTTCATGCACTTCTGTCAGGTAACCCTTTGCCTGCTGACATATCTACTGACCTTGTTGTAGGACTCCTAGAAGTATTCTATTCTCTCCTTGTATTTTTAGAAATTACTTTGATGTTCCAGCACATCTGGAAAAGGCAGCCTGGCTTCAACAAAGGTATCTCATTCCCTTTCTCTATGTGTTGCTCTATATGCTGCAAGGCCCCAGGTGACTCTTTTTTCATGGTTGTATACCTACCCATGCTTGGATGGGGTTCTAGACCACGAGGGTGTGATAAAGAGTGCAGAGACTGTCATCTTAGAGTGACGTTCTTGATCTCCGACAAGTGTGTGGAGAGGCAAGGTAAGGTTAGGTTTAGGTGTAGAGCAAAGAGTACGTAGGCTGGCAGGGAAGAGGAGAACAAAGGGTGCAATACACAGAGGGAGGGCACAGCTTCTGCCTGCCTGGCCCCTGCAGCTCATCGGGAAAGCCACAGGAGAGACACAGGAGGACCACTATGCCAAGACCCACCTGAGCAGCCCTTCCATGGAGGGCTATGCTGGAATCAACTCATGGTCAGAGTTTTCAGCATGACGAAAAGCTGAAAATTAGAAAGAGATTAGGCAAAGAGAGGAGAAGCATGAAAAACCATACAGACAAAGCAGCTAAAGTAATATTTGCTACATAATGTGACAGTTCTCAGACTTCTCTCCCTATGAAGATCAGTAATATAGTGAAGACAGGAAAGAGGATTCACATCAAAATACCTTCAACATTGTTTTTTTACTAAAATCTTCTCTTCCCCTTACCTACTGCACATTAAATGAGTTCCCTAAAGACCTAAGACAAAAAGAACAAAAAGATAACTGTAGACAAGCAAGTGGGCAGAACTATTATTGATATTTCATAAGGGCAAATGGAGACTCAAGGGTAAAGATCCTTTGTTTATTGGTTTTCAGGAAAAGAAGGAAAAAAAACCCAATAGTTTGAGCCAGAAGAATCTTTCTATCATTTTGTTCTGCTTTGAGCAATGCCACCTCACTGGCTCTGTGAAGTTCTACAGGTTTCATCTCAGGAAAAGTGAAACCAGTACTTCTTCCAATGCATGTGTATACATACACACACACAACGCCTACATGCATGTCTAGTGTACCAACATGTGACACCACAGTGCTGGTAACTGAACAGTTATAAAACCCAACCTAAGGGTTCACAACCTAAGTAGGCAAGACAAAGGATGAATAGGATGAGATTTCCCTTGGGAAATTCCCAGAGCTGAAAGAAGATGGAGGCTAGGAGCCCATTAGGAGGAAGTATCTTATATGCTTGACCTCTTCTTACTCTTCTGTAAGCATTCATTGAGCATTAGAGACAGGATGGGGACGAGATGGACCTCTGGTTTGATCTAGTACAGCCATTCTCTTCTAGTGACATAATTCCACTTTCCTTCTCTGTTTCTGGCTCTTTACTGCTAAGTGGTAAAAACCAGCAAATTAGAAAATGCTGAGGCAGTCCCCCCTCTCTTAATGCTTTAGTTCAGGCAACCATATTTGGAAATTTTGGCCTTAACTGTTCATATTGGTAGACTGTTCGTTAGGATTCAGGTTTCCAGTGCATAAAAGGCAAGGTCTAGCAGTATGTTTTAGTGACCCGATGACTCATCAGAAGCAGCATGTGGTATACACCTTACAACATGCTTCTTGCTGCTTTCAGTACACCCTTCAGCTGAATAACAAAAGTTAGATTTAATAACTGACCTGAGGGCCAACAGTAGCTGAGTTCTTAGCAGTACCAGAGAGCCAGGTTCACTGACATCAGTGCGGGCTTGCTGAAAGGCAGCTCCACTACCTACAAGAGACACTGATTTCTTGCTTTGTAATTCACCTTTTTTCCACATTGTTGTGTGATTTAGTTGTTGGTCTCACCTGTTAGTTTCTGCTGGAATTCTGTGCTGGTTTTGGCTGGGGTAGAGTTAATTTTCTTCAGAGTAGCTAGTGTGGGGCTCTGTTTTGGATTTGTGCTGAAAAAAGTGTTGATGACACGGGGATGTTTTCGTTACTGCTGAGCAGTGCTTACACAGAGTCAAGGCCTTTTCTGCTTCTCACCCCACCCCACCAGCGAGTAGGCTGGGGGTGCACAAGAAATTGGGAGGGGACACAGCCAGGACAGCTGACCCCAACTGTCCAAAGGAATACTCCATACCATATGACATCATGCTCAGCATATAAAGCTGGGGAAAGAAGAAGAAAGAAGGAAGAAGACGTTCAGAGTGATGGCGTTTGTCTTCCCAAGTCACCGTTACACGTGATGGAGCCCTGCTTCCCTGGAGATGGCTGAACACCTGCCTGCTGATGGGAAGCAGTGAATGAATTCCTTGTTTTGTTTTGCTTGCATGAGCAGCTTTTGCTTTACCTATTAAACTGTCTTTATCTCAGCCCACAAGTTTTCTCACTTTTACTCTTCC